>NW_022436996.1:4141857-4154739 GCF_009761245.1 Sapajus apella
GCTGGAGCCCTGGGGGAGGCTGGAGCCCTGGGGGACGCTGGAGCCCTTGGGGAGGCTGAGTGCATGGAGCCACGCCTCGGGGGGAGTATGTCCGGGAGACCCCCAGCAGAGGGAGAAGGAAAGGGACCCCAGCACAGGTGGTCCTTGAATGTCCTCGGTCTTACACTGAACGGGGACCCCAGGGGCTCGGCTGACCTTGCCAGAAGTGTCTTTCACACTCTCGCACATGACCAGATAGAGCAAGGCTCCACCGGGCCTGATGGAAACCTCTGCACTCCCCAGCGCCATGCTCTGCCCTGCCTTTGGGAGTCACCTTCCAGTTTCTGAGTCCCAGGGGACCTCAGTGTCCTCAAAAAGGCAAGTGTGCCCAGCCCTAGAGGCTGTCACCCCATGGCCTCTAGCAGGCTAGTTTCTAGTTTAGTCCTGGAAAGCAGCAGGAGGTACCTGGGACGCAGACACCGTTATGTGATAGAATTTCCCTCGTCCCCCCTGGGGGATCGCTCTCACGAAGAAAAACTTTCGGCCATCCTTGGAGAACACGGGTTCTTCATTCTGTGGACAAAGGCAATGGGTGAAACCATGACTAAAACGTCATTTATTTTGAAGAGGTTGAATCGGGGTAAAACACACCCCCAGGTACATTTTCTGTGTGATTTCTCACAAGAGGAACAGTTGAAAGAATAAGTGTTTGGTGGGGCCAATACTTTCCTTGGGAATCATGAATCAACTGTTCTGTTTTCTAAAAGAAGAAGAAATGAGGAATTAAGATGCTACAGCCTCGGCAGTGGCAACTAAGAAGGCATCCCTCAGTCTATGCAGCGCAGAGACAAAGAACGGCTCTGTGTGCGCACCACGATCACCAGCGAGAACGGGAACTGTGCTCTTAAGACTCACAAGGGGGTGCTTCCCCCTCAAATGATTGCCCTTTGAAACCAGAGTGTATTGGGAGATTTCTCCAGTGGCATTTATTATAGGTCAGAGAAAAACATAATTCTGAACAGTCACAAACCAGATTTTACCTAAAAAAAAAATCTATTCTTTCAATCTTGTCTTTTCTTCTTATTTAGTACAACCGATCTCACACTGAATAGCTCATCAAGAAGGAAGAAAAAAAGAAAAGAAACATAAGGGCCAATGCTATGGGTTCAGCAGGTCCAGCACTTGCTTGGATCCACGGTCACCTTTCCCTGGAAACGGAATCAGCATTCCCAGTCTTCCCTGGGGGACAGGCTCCAGGCTGGATTCAGGGCAGGTGTCGCCACCGTCTCTGCCTGGTCCTCGGATGTGGGCAGCCAGCAGGGCTCAGCCTTCCACGAGCTCCCAGGGTGGCTGTCGCTTTGATGGACGAAAAGGGATTTTGCTACCGCAGTACCTTGGCCTCTCAGAAGCTCAAGTTTGAAAGTTTCCACCCATGAACACCAATTAGTTGGTTACAACATGTATTTTCTGACTCGAGGAGCTTCAGACCAATGCGGGGATGAGAACAAATGGTAAATAAACCCCAGCTGGCACCAGGAAAACTCATTTCCCCATAGTGAATGAACACATGCAGATATGATATGCCCAGAGAAATAAACTAGCATGTGATTAAAATGACATTTAATCTTCATGAATATTTGCAATAAAATGAAACCTTTAATCTGCAAACATTGATTTTTCTATTTGCAGTTGGAGGCATGGTATTTAAAAGCAGAGAAAGTGGAAAGACCAGCAGTTAATTTGGCTTTTAAAACGCACCTCTGTTTCCAGCTGCGGGGGAGGGGGCTATATTCCCTCACTTTTCTGGGGGAAATGGTTGCATGTTTGGCAGAGAAAAATACTCGAAATAAACGTAATAAATCATTAATTCTGGCCAGAAGCATTGTCTTCACAATGAGAAGGTCTGCACCATCGTGACGCCATCTCTACCTCGTCACGGAACACGGGGGGCCTTTGAGTCTCTCTGAGACCGATTTCTCACGTGGTAAATGTATTTTTAGTAACGAAGTGCCATGAGTGTTGACCAGTGGATTTTACCCTGGTTCCCTCTCTCATCTGATTTTGGGGAAAGTGTTCCCCGTGTCTCTGGATAACAGAATTTATCAAACACAGTGTCTGGTTCCCTCAACTCCAATCACAGCAGATCTGAGAAGGAGCCCTTTGGACTGATGAGAGCTTCTTCGTGAGCTATTTGTGGCATTTTTGCCAGTTTTTCCATGGTTCGGAGATAAGAATTTTGTCCAACCACCCCCCCTTCCAGCCCAAATTTTGAAATCATAAAACCAAAATTCCGATTAAAGAAGAAAGACAGTCAGAAATTGATCCACAGAAATTATCCTTCAACCAAAACAATAGGCTCCGTGGTTCTACGCCAAACGGACATGGTTCTGGCAGAGGACCCCTGTGGGTCGGCATCAGGACTGACTTTGCAGGGTCCAGGCAGCAGGGACGGGGTGTGCATGCAGCACAGGGCATTGCCTGTTTCTCTGGAATATTCCCAGAGGAGAGGGAACTTGGTGGAGCTCCACACATACATTTGCCTCTTCTTTTTGGCTCTTGGGGACTGTCTGTGGGTAACCATACTGTGGGTTCCAGGAAGGAGTTGGGAAGAGAAGAGAGGAAGATGGATGGCTCAGATGACACAACATGAGCAGGCTTGCTGCAGCTCACCTCTGTTCCTGCACTGGGTCCTCGGAAGCCTGGTAGACTTAAGCAGGCTGGGTCTCCCTGAGGTCTGCAGGACTTTGCAGATTCCTGTCTCTCCTGGGCCAGCTGGGGCAAGCTTCTGTGACCCACTGGAGACGGATGGGTAGAGGGCATGCGGCCTCAGTGTGTCTCCCTCACTCATGCCTGCAGCCCTCCCAGGAAAACCCTCTTAAGCTCTGTGTGAAGCAGGAGCCAAGGGCTTCAATGGCAGCAGGTGGCAGGTCCAGCCTCAGAAAGTTACGAAGTTGTTCTCCAGGTCTTCACGGTATCTTGAGGGATGCAGAAACACTACGGATTATTTTTGAAAAATAGGGTCCATGAATTCCTTTATGAAAAAAAAAATGTCATGAGAAACTGTTTGAAATTAAATCTTCCTGCAGACCACGGAGCTCTGATCTTCACAGGTACAGATGCACAACCTGTGGGGTCTTCAGATGCATCCTGGCCTCCGACTGCTGCCATGGGCAGGGTGCCCCTAACCCAGAGCCACAATCACAACTGCAGCTGATGGGCCGGCCTGACCCAGGGACTCCCTATCCCAGGAAAACACGCCTCTCACAGAAACTTACATTTCCAACTTAGGACGGCATTGCATATGTTTAAGCAGCCACTTTTAAAATTTAGCTGTGTGCTTAGTAAATGCTTTAAAGTTTACATTTTAAAACAGTAAAAATTATTTTAATTCATGCTACCATTTAAGCGTTGGCTGGATTTGGCCTGGAAGGATCTGCTTTTCCGAATCCCGTCCAGACTGTCTTACCCTGCACTTCGGTAGCTGTTCTCACACGGACGATGAAACACAGTCACCAATACAGAAAAGTCCTGCTGGTGACCTTGGCTCTATAGCCACTCTGCAGAGCTGATGAAGTGAGCACTGGAGGTCAGAACCACGGTCCCCCCGGGCCTCGGGGACCACGCACTCTGCTGTCCATCCAGAGAGCAGACCCATAGGTGGTCAGCCGGGAAGCCAGCTCCCCCCATGAGAATGCTTGAGGGGAAAAGGGGAACAGAGTGGGCACCTCCACCCTGCTTTACCACAGCTCACTGCCCACAACGAAGAATCACGCCAGGCTGCTCTTTTAAGCACGTCCCTCACCTCCTCCTATTCAAACCCAAAGTGGGCCTGGCAGAGGGCCACCTGCTCCGTGCCCACCACGCTTCTCCCGGCTCCCACTCCTGCCAATTTCAGAACACCTGCGCAATGTCTGAGGATCACCCTCGTGTCCCGCACCACGGACGTGATGTGAACGTCTCATCTCCCTGTCTAGGCTAAAACATCTTTGAGAGCTCATGCTCTAGCTCATTCATTAAAATTGAGGCAAAATTCCAATCACACGAAAGAAAACATGTTAATAAAAGTGAACAATTCAGTGGCATGGAGCCCATTCACAATGACGTGAGCTGCCACCTCTAGCTCGTTCCTAAACATTTCCACCACCCCACGATAAACCCCGTGTTCATTAAGCTGCTCTGCTCCATACGCCCCCTGCCCTGGTACACCACTGCTCAGCTTTCTGTTTCTATGAGTTTATTTATTCTGAATATTTTATATCAATGGAATTGCACAATAAGGTAGCCTTTTGTGCCTGTTCTTAGATGCTCTATTCACAACAGCCAAAAGATAGATGCAACCCAAATGTCCAACAAGAGACAAACTGTAATCTACTGGAATACTATTTCAGTTCTTCTTATGGCTGAATAATATCCCAGTATATGTACTATGTTATATACATATGTATATATGCATATAACACACACACGCATATATATGTATGATACTCCAGTATATATGCTACATATATATACTGGAAAATTATTCAGCCATAAGAAGGAATGGAATTCTGACACACACCACAATGTGCGCTCAGTGATAGCAGCCGACTCAGTTTTTGAATTCCCCAGTCTAGCATGGTGCCTGGCAAGATACATAAATATTGGTTGAACACATTATATAGATAACGGAATTTAAAAATGATCCTTTCATTGTAATCTCTCTGACAATTTGATGTGAGATGAACATCTTAATACTAGTTTTGATATGTATGCTTCAAGAACTTTGATATGTATGTATTCAAGAGCTTCACAGCATGCTAATGTTCGAGGGGTCAACAGGGAAGAAGCCTTCCCACTTCCCGATATCTTCTTGGCTTGGACTTGGCACCCACGTTGGGACGTGCAAAACAAGGTGGCCATGTGGAGCCATTCCTCTGAGTAAGATTGGCACAGTGCAGAAACGGGATACATTTTCGGAGTCGCCCATCCATTGACGAGGCCCTGACTCCTGAGAGAATCATGTTACTGACTTCACAGGCAGAAGCAGCAGCCCAGCAGCTGTGGTGCCAGAAATGTTCTTGGGAGCTACGGTGATAGTTTTGTTCAGCTCTGGTTGTTTTCCATAAACAGGATCCACCGTATTGATGAAGAAGCATATCTGCGTCTCCGCACCATAATTCATGAGACCCAAGCCTGCTTTGACTCTTCCCACAGTCTTCAAGACAATTTTCATTCCCGTAGGGAGGGTAAGGAGACAGGAAGCTTCCGAAGCATTTTCACACGCTCTTCCTGGTGTCAGAGCGTGGAACGAGACAAAAAGGCTCAAAGGGAGAAAATGCTGATACTTTTTGTGTAAATTTAATAAAAACAAGTCTCAGAATAATTTACCTAGGCTTCTGCTGATGTCTTTTGGTCTCAGGTTTCTAGAGTCTGCTTTATTTTCTGTTCCTTTATCCGAGTTAGGGATGAAGAATCCCCAGGAACGGTTTGCAGTTGTGTCCCTGAGGATGGTCTTATTGAATCACAGAGGAGGTGACTTCAAACGAGACACCAACAAAACCAGCCCTGGCAGGCCGGGCGCGGTGGCTCAAGCCTGTAATCCCAGCACTTTGGGAGGCCGAGGCGGGTGGATCACGAGGTCAAGAGATCGAGACCATCCTGGTCAACATGGTGAAACCCCGTCTCTACTAAAAATACAAAAAAATTAGCTGGGCATGGTGGTGCGTGCCTGTAATCCCAGCTACTCAGGAGGCTGAGGCAGGAGAATTGCCTGAACCCAGGAGGCGGAGGTTGCGGTGAGCCGAGATCGCGCCATTGCACTCCAGCCTGGGTAACATGAGTGAAACTCCGTCTTAAAAAAAAAAAAAAAACCAGCCCTGGCAATAAACAGGAGTATCCACCACTTTTCTACCTGTTGGAATTCACTTGGGGTGGCTGGCAAAACATTAGAGAAATATTAGGAAAAGTTACAGATTAGTCTCAGACCTTTTGGAATGCCAAAAGGCTTTACTGGGACACGCTGAAGGTGGCAGGTCCATTATGTTAGGGAAGAGACAGGGCTGATAAAATAGAAGATTATGTCAAGGGACCTTTCATAGACTCTTCATTTTCAATTCACCAAGATGCTGACATCTAACTGCAAGCTGAGGTGTCACCAAACAGTCTACGCTCTGAGGAGCTGTGATTTTCACACAACCCTCCCTGGAACTCAGATTCTCTGGGCGTTCTCTGGGCTGCCCGGGAGAAAGGGAAGCACCGTGAGCAGAGCCGACGGTGTTTCTGCCCGGGGAAGCCTGTGTGATTTACTCTGAGAAGCTGTCCTGCTGTTGTCCAAGCTCTGAGAGCCAGCCCTCGTCCTGGTGTGGGTCAGGTGTATGTGACAGGGGACCCGGGCGTGCAGCACTTACCTGTCTGTGCAGCCAGGCCTCACTTTCATCCTCGTGTTTCTGAAATGAAGTAAGAGCATTAGACAAGAGTTTTTCTTTTTTTTTTTTTTTTCCTGCATATATCGTGTCTGTGACCAACAGTGCAGAAAACAATTTGGCTTCACCTACACGGTCGCTGCACAAGCACAGCACGCTGCCACGGCAGCTCTGGGAGGAGAAAAGCACAGGCTCTCCTGTCTGGTGTGTGGCTTACAGCCAAACACAAGTGTACTCGAATGAGAAATGCCACTATTCCTAGCAACAAGGACAAACCCGTGGTGGGCAGGAACCCTCTGGAGGAAAATGGCTTGTGCGCCATGGGGTGGCCATCACTGCCTGGGCGCGTGTCCATCTAACCACGAACCTCAGGCCACAGAGTCAGGAGCGTGTGGACACTGTGTCCAGATCCCAGTCTGGACACACTGAGCAACACTCCTGGTGCCAGAAACCCTTTCAAAGGGGCTAAAGCATGAGGGAAAAGTAGGTCTCACAGCGCTCTGTGGAAAGGAGCAAACAAAAGAAAAACGAAACCCCAGACACCAAACTCTAGCTGCGCAGCACACACGTCACCTGGAGACTCCGTGGGCCTGGTGCTGGCGCAGGCTGGACCTCTGGCCCCTTGAGCAGGCCTCTGTCATGGGCTACAGCAGGAAGCAGCATCTGCTGCTGACACCCAAGGCTCAGGGGCACGGAGAGGCTGCAGATTACAAGCATTCCCAGCTGCCTGCCTTGAGTCTCTTGAGTCCCTGGTTCCTTCCTTCCCTTCAAGCAAGCTCATCAGAATAGCCTGGAATCCACCCCAGGTTAGATGGAAGGTCAGGCAAATGACTGCCCACCTCAGAAACGAATCACCAGGCTCAGGATCGCAGTGACAGCTGCCGTGTTAGGAGCCTCTCAAGTAAATATCTGTGCCAGCCTTGGCCCGTCTCAGCCAGGAGAGAGAAACTTGAGATTAAAAAGGAGTTTCTGAAAGTCCTGCCTGAATGTATTAGTCGGTTTTATTTGATTTTTACAAAACCTGCCACAAGGTGACTTGCTTCTGGGGGCCCTGACGGGGGAGTGGGGCGGGAGCCGTCTCATGGGGTGTGGGTGAGCGCCCTGGGGCACCTGCCTGCTCCCCCGGGGCGGCCTCTTAGACTTGATTTTTCCTTTGCTGACTCTTTGAGCATTTTAATGTCCTCTCCCCTACGTTTACCTCCACTCACTACACACCGGATCGGCCTGAGGCTCCTAGGAACATGGCTGGCCTCACCAGGACCTTCAGGGAACATGATGTCCCTCGGGGCTACCTGGCCTGGGTCGGGGAGTGACCAGGCCTGAAGCCTGCTGGGGAAGGCGGTCCTCGGGGTCCGGGGAAAGGCAGGGCCCCTCTTCTCCAGCATCAGGCAATGAGGGGGACGCTCACTTAGGTGACAGCGGTGAGCACGGGCAAAGGGAAGCTACACTCAGTGAACTGAGGGTGGCGTCCTGGTGCTGGCACTGGGTGACTCAGGCCACTCACAGATGGGTCCGGCCGGGTCTGCGGTGGCACCTGCATCAGTCACGCGGTGGCGGCCACGCCGGGGTCAGGACTCCGCGCCGCAGGCCCAAGGCTGAGCCGACTCTGGCGTCACCTTGGGCGCATCTGGCCATCTGTTCTTCACCCGTCCCATCCTCCCGCGCCCCTACCACCTCCCCCCAATCCCGTACCTTTGTGCAGACCCCCGTGGTGGCGTCGCAGAGGGTGAGGATGGACACATTCTGAGCGCGATTCAGCCAGGTCACGGCGACCTTGGTGCTGGTGGCCCACTTCACCATGGTGACATAGTACTCCCTGGAACCCAAACGCAGCGTGAGCAGCTGGGCAGGAGCCCCCCATGACAGAAGCCAGGGGACCCAGGGGCGGCCGACCCCAGCCCTGGACACGGGGTGGAGCCAGTGGTGACAGAGCCAGCCTGTGAGCTTCTGAAATCCAGTTTAACGATGTTGGGCCGCCTCGTCACCACCTCTGCGAAATAAGCCCTAAGGCACTCGGAGTTGCCTGTCACTGCGTGTGGCTGCCTGGGGGTAAGGGGCGGGGGCTGCTCCTTGGGTCTGGAGGTCACATCTCTCCAGCTGATAGCTTGACTTTCTCACGGCAGTCCCAGGCAAATGCACAACTAACTACACCTGTGGGCAGCAAGGGCTCAGGGGAGGCTGAACAGAGAAAGAACCCGAAAAGGGGCTGGAGGGAGACCCTGAAGAGTGGCCCAGGGTGAAAAGCATCCCGGCCTGGGCTGTGGAAAGCTCCATTCTCTAATTCCCTCCTCCCTGAAGACAAAATACCCAGAGACACTCTCTAGCTAATTGGGGAAATTGGTTCACGGCTCTGGGCTTCAGGTGAACGTGGTTTGATAACTTAGGGGTCCTGCACCTGATTCTGCCCAAATCTGAAAACACCACAGGTTCTGGGCCACTCTCTACTTAGCCCAAGGAGTATGGGGGCTTCTGGGAATTCATTCAGTCACCCAAAGCCCCTCCAAAACCAGATAAAAAATACAATTTTACATTTGAGAGGAAGAAGAAAGTGTTGAGAAAATTAATGTCCCAAAAAGACTATCCCCAGGTGAATCCCAGAATGTTTTAGAAACCAGCTAATTCGAGTTCCATCACTCACCCCTTCTCTATCTATAATGAGATCTACTGTTGAGAATGATTACTTTGTGGTCTTACAAGATCTTTTATCACTAAAGACAGCAGCACTTTCGCTAGACAATTCCTGGCAAGCCGGAGAGGGACTTCACTACACTTAATAATGATTTTAAACAGAAAAAGCTAAATAACCGGGTGCCTTGGCCTGTGCCTCAGTTAACCAGAAGATGACAGTGCCGCATCTCCCCCGCTCCCCACACCTACTTGTTAATCAACGTTCTTAATAACTTGACCCACAACAGGACCATGTAGCAAAGAGAGGAACAGTGGCAAGCAGGTGAGGGCCTGAGACAGGCGACCGCTGGTGCGTGGCCGGGAGGGGAGGACTGGAGCTGCCCCTGTGGTCTTGGGGAGTTCCTGAGGACACGGTGGTGAGGAGGTGCACACCGGGAACACAGGAGGAGGGGTGCTCAGCTGCAATCCAGCTCTCATGCCTTTCAACCTGCTCCATTTCTGTGAAGTTCGAAACATGGTGGTTTCTCTTCTCACCATCTGCTCCTCACGCCGGCCTGCCCTAGAGCCTGGCCTGCCTGTCAGGCAGGGACCTCCATGGCTGTCCATCCTGGCCCTGGCACTGAAAGGTAGCACATCTTGCCAGCAACATTCACCAAGATTCCTGATTTGCTGTTTCACGGCCCAAAGGCAGGGACAGGCATTTATAATGATGGGATGTGGTCATCTCCTGCATTATTTACAATCATAAGAAAAAAATGTATTTCACTTTTGTCCTTAAATATAATTCAAGGCCTGTGCCTAGCCCTTGCTTCACATGGAACATTTTTATTTTTTAATGATGTTGTAACTGGTCTTTGAATCCATGCTGGAGGATGCTGAAGAGAAGCCATGGGGACAGATGTGTGCTAAAGCCACATAGGGCCTGCGGCTGCAGATTCCACGTCCACATCGGGGCAGTGGCGAAGCCACAGGGTACCCTGCACTTAGTCCCTCAGCAAACACACTTCGTCTGTGTGCAATCAAGAAAGAAAAAGTGAGGTCTCCCGGAATGACTGTTCTCCGCCCATGCCCTTCATGCTGATTATGAAGAATGCCGCTTTTGTTTTCAATTGTTGGAAATATCCATTCATCCCATGCTTCTTTCTGCTTTTTATAGTGTTCTTCTGTACAAATAATCTTCATCTAGGCCAAATGTGACTACACACTATTCTCAGTTTTTCTCTTTCTTAATTTGGAAGTGAAATGTTATAAATGAAAATGAGATGGATGCAAACCTTCTCTTGCTGCCTCTGGAGCAAATCATGCTGGAAATGTCACTAGGCTGAGAACGACTGGATGGAGCGGGGGCTGGGTGTGCAGCATCAACAGCAGTGTCGTGGCCCATGGAGCCACAGGACTGCTCCTGCTTCAAGCTCTTGGCCACAAAACGTGGACACACAGTGGCAAGCCCACTTCATGGCTTTAGAAGGAGGCAAGGATGTGTTACTCTGGTGCGGTTTGTTATTTTCTAGAAGTAGCAACCACATTGCTTCTTTACTCAGAGCCTGATATGGTTTGGCTGTGTCCCCAGGCAAATCTCCCATGTCAAGGGCGGGGCCAGGTGGAGATAATTGAATCACGGTGGTGGCTTCCTACATGCTGCTCCCATGGTAGGGACTAAGTTCTCATGAGGTCTAACAAGCTCTCTTGCCTGCTGCCATGCAAGACACCCCTTTGCTCCTCCCTTGTCTTCCACCATGATTATGAGGCCTCCCCATGAACTGTGAGCCCATTAAACGTCTTTTCTTTCTAAATTACCCAGTCTCGGGTATGCCTTTATTTTATTTATTTATTTTTAGTTTTCGTTTTTTGAGACAGAGTCTCACTCTGTCCCCCAGGCTGAAGTGCAGTGGCACAATCTTGGCTCACTGCAACCTCCACCTCCTGGGTTCCAGCTATTCTCATGCCTCAGCCTCCCATGTGTGCCACCATGCCTGGATAATTTTTTTTTTTGAAGTTGATCTAATCTTTTTTTTTTTAATTGCGCTTTAGGTTCTGGGGTACATGTGCAGATCATGCAGAATTGCTGCATAGGTACACACATGGTAATGTGGTTTGCTGCCTGCATCCCCCTGTCACCTATATCTGGCATTTCTCCCCATGTTATCCCTTCCCACCTCCCTACCCACTGCTGTCCCTCCCCTGATCCCCCCAAAAGACCCCAGTGTGTGATGCTCCCCTCCCTGTCTTCATGTGTTCTCATTGTTCAACACCTGCCTATGAGTGAGAACATGCGGTGTTTGATTTTCTATTCTTGTGTCAGTTTGCTGAGAATGTTGGTTTTCAGATTCATCCATGTCCCTAGAAAGGACACAAACTCATCATTTTTTTATGGCTGCATAGTATTCCATGGTGTATATGTGCCACATTTTCCTTGTCCAGTCTATCATCGATGGGCATTTGGGTTGATTCCAGGTCTTTGCTATTGTAAACAGCGCTGCAATGAACATATGTGTGAATGTGATTTTTCTATCTTTAGTAGAGATGGGGTTTCACCACGTTGGCCAGGCTAGTCTCAAACTCCTGACCTCAAGTAATCTGCCAGCCTCGGCTTCCCAAAGTGCTGGGACTACAGGTGTGAGCCATTGCACCTGGCCTCGAGTATATGTTTATTAGCAGTGTGAGAACTGACGAATGCAGAGCCCCCTGTAAAATGCCCAATTACATGAAATGAGTGCTAGATCATCTCTTTGTTCCCTCCCTCTCTTCTCCATCCCTCCACTCCCATTCCCCCTCCCTCCCTCCCTCCCTTCCTTCCTTCTCTTAGTTTGTAATATGAAGCTAATATACTGAGGAAAAATATAACTGTAATAAAAATTAGGACAGTTAAATGTGGACCCCTTTGCCTCGTGGATCATCCCTGGGTTGAGGGGCAGAATGTGGCTCACCCCAGAGGCCTGACAAAGCCTTGGTTTTACAACTAATTTTATGTGGTGCTTGAACCCTCAGTTTCTTCATTTGTGTAATATGAATTTTTAAAGCATGGTGGTACGTTTAGAGATGTTATGGTGATGAAATACAATGAGAAATATTTTTTAAAACCCGAAACAATAAACACTATTAAGGGAATTTATAGACTATAAGATTTCTTCTTACATACATGCACAGATAAGGGCTCCATCTCTATGTAAGGAAGCTGCATTCTCACCTTCTGGGCAGTTCTATGCCTCTTCCAATCCTGTTGCCATGCATCAAAAAGCTCTTGGCCCCTTCTGCCAACTTGCCTTCAGAGCCTGATTCTGCCTCATGACCCACATAGTAACTTCTCATCTCTAGTCAACGTTTCCTAAGTCCACAAGTTCATCAGTGACTGGACCTGGTGTCAAATACATTTGTTTTTATTTTTTTTAGATGGAGTCTTGCTCTGTTGCCCAGGCTGGAGTGCAGTGGCACGATCTCAGCCCACTGCAACTTCCACCTCCTGGGTTCAAGCGACTCTCATGCCTGAGACTCCCAAATAGCTGGAATTACAGGTGCCCCCTACCATGCCCAGTAATTTTTAGTAGAGATGGGGTTTCACCATGTGGCTCAGGCTGATCTTGAACGCCTGACCTCAAGTGATTCGCCCAAAGTGCCGGGATTACAGGTGTGAGCCATTGTTCCTGGACCCAAATACATTTTAGTTATTTTCTAAAAATCCAGTTGGCTTACAAGGGGGAAGCATCACCACCAACAGGGCCATACGGAAGGTGTTCCAGCAGCGTTCTGGGGACAAGGTAGGTACCTCACGAGCAGGCAGAGCTTTGGACAAAAGGACATTCTTTTGCTCTATAAGGTTTGTAGTTAAACTCTTGCTGCTGGAAGGGGAAAGAAAACATTTACTTGCTCACTGACA
>NW_022436996.1:4154749-4160324 GCF_009761245.1 Sapajus apella
GGGCTGAGCCTCACGCCTGAAGTTCTGACTGTTTACGAGGCGTGTCTGCCTCGGCGTTACAAACAGCACAACATACACCACATGGAACGCGGACTCTGCAGACAGGTCTCCGGCAGGCCGCGGTGCCTGGCCAGCAGAGGGAGCGGCCTTTGTCAACTTTGTGTCTTGTCTAAAGGGACACACAGAAATGATGGAAAGTCACAATGCCATTAGAAATTAGTGTTGAAAATCTCTAACTGAGACACAGATGGCACAGGTGAAACCAGGCAAAGCCTTGCCCAGTTTCTTCCCCGTAGGGAACAGGGCAGCCCCAGCCATGGGAACACAGAAGGAAAAGATTTTTCTCTTTCCCACTGTCTTATTCTTCCTTCAGAAATGCTGGGCTCACACCAACCACAAATTTGGAAAGCCAAACCTTTGCTAAATGGGTGTTAAGGAAGATTATAATTTTTCAAGTGTACTAATTTACTTAGAATATCAAAGGAAAATTCTTAAGAAGGCAGAAAAAGAAGTCAACTCAGCCCAGCCATCCATGCCAGATGAGTACGGGTTAAACGGAGTTCCAGATTTACCCCTGAGACGAGCATAGTAGCCCCTAAAAAGTCAGAGCACAGGGTCAAAGGTGATTCTCATCCGTTGTCTGTGACCAGGTATCAGGTGTGGGAGGCATTCTCCTTCCTGGCTGCGGAACTGTGAGGGTCAAATGGTGCAGAATAAAGAAAAGGGAAGTCACACTGAAAATAAAGAGAACAGAATTCTGAAATTCCAAGATGAGATCAAAAAGTGAGATGAGGGGGCTGCAAGGAAGCTAAAGTTCAAATTAGAAAAATTTGGGTCAGGAAAATGTGGGAGGCTCTCCCAGAAGGCAGAGGAAGGTGACGGGGAGGTGTAAGGAGAAGAAGATGAGCAGCACTTCTGTGGAGACAAGATAACCCAGGACAAAGAGGAAGAGGCGTCTATGTAGGAAAAAAGATCTGCATGTGAAGACTAAAGGGGTTTCCCACTTTCCAGGGAAAATAATGAAACATCTAAATACGTTCTGCTAGACACTTTGAGTCATAGGAAAAGAGAAATTCCACAATAATCTAGTAATAAGGAAATAAGCTGGACAAAGGATCAAAATTTAGGCTGATCTGAAGCTTCTGTTCTGTCTATTGCTAATATTTAATATTTCAATGTGGTTTTTTTTAACAATCAAGTTTTGTATTAAAGTATATCTTCTTTGTTTTTTGAGACAGAGTCTTACTCTGTCGCCCAGGCTGGAGCACAGCGGTGTGACCTCAGCTCACTGCAACCTCCACCTCCTGGGTTCAAGTGATTCTCTTGCCTCAGCCTTCCAACTAGCTGAGATTACAGGTGTGTGCCACCACGCTTGGCTAATTTTTTCTATTTTTAGTAGAGATGGGGTTTCGCCATGTTGGCCAGGTTGGTCTCAAACTCCTGACTTCAACTAATCCACCAGCCTCGGCCTCCCAAAGTGTTGGGATTACAGATGTGAGCCACCATGCCTATACTTGCATATATTCTACACTGACTTAGGAAGACAACTCAAAATTAACGGCTTAAAATTAAAAACCCAACACATTAAAAAAAGTAATCTCTAAAATCAGTTCATCCATAGTTAGTTCTAAACTACTATCAATTTGTTTATAAATTAAAATTAAGTGATAAAAATAATATAAGGAAATAATGGGCAGATAGTCTGTAGAATCATAAAATTTAGTAAATTTTAAAAAGAAGGCTAAAAACAAAAGCTAGCAGCATTACACATGATGAAACAGAAGGATATTATTTAGGAAAAAGGAATAGAATCACTATGTTTCTTGAATAAGAGAAAAGACATGGTAAAGTTTTCAAAATGATGATCAATTTGGAAATAACTGAGCTTACTATATTTAAGCTTCATAATGGCAGAGACCATACCCGCCTTATTCATTTCTATATTTTTCAGCACCTTACATAGGCCTTTACAGATGGTAAATACATAATGCTGGTTAAAGATAGGAATTTTAATAGATAACCAATGAATTTATTTTTAATAGGGCATCAAATAAAATAATTCTGAAGTTCACATGTAAGAAGAAATGGATAGGTGGTTTTAAAAAGGAAGAATGGGTCAGGCACAGTGGCTCACACCTGCAATCCTAGCACTTCGGGTGGCCAAAGTGGGTGGTTCACCTGAGGTCAGGAGTTTGAGACCAGCTGGAGAAACCCCATCTCTACTAAAAAATACAAAATTAGCCGGGTGTGGTGGTGCATGCCTGTAATCCCAGCTACTCAGGACGCTGAGGCAGGAGAATTGCTTAAACCTGGGAGGAGGAGGTTTCGGTGAGCCGAGATAGTGGCATTGCACTCTAGCCTTGGTAACAAGAGCGAAACTCCATCTCAAGAAGAAAAAAAAAAAAAAAAAAAAAAGGAAGAATGAGGAAAGGGGATTTATTTTTAAAAGTTGCTAATAATACAGCATATCTCTGGAGCCACATGACTTCTGACTGATGTAACCATCAGTAGTGGATGGGCAGCCTTAATGCACACTGGTTTGTATGATAATTTTATACTTAATAAAGACATCATTACGAGTCAGTAAGGAAAGGAAGACTTCCACAATTGATAGTGTTGGGAAAATGGCCTAATTCTTTTTTTAAATCCCAAATAATGAAGAACAAATATACATTTTCAGAAAATAAATCTCAAAGGATAACTTATCAAATTGCTCACAGTAGTTACCTATGTAACCTATGTAACTATGTACCTATGTAACTACTGTGAGCAATTTGATAAGTTATCCTTTGAGATTTATTTTCTGAAAATGTATTGTGTGTGATTTTCACACAAAAGGTAGTGTGACGTGCAATGGCAAGGGATTATTATTTTCTATACTGCACAGGTTACTTTTTAAACAAGCAGATGGTTACCAAGAAAATACTGGCAGTCTCCAATTTAAGTTAGTGGATTTATCACATTAGTTTGTTTTCCCTCCAGAAACCTAATTGCAATGATAATAAAGAAATGAAATATATCTACAATAATAAAGGCAACAGGGGAGGGCCGAGAGATTTCATATGTTTCTGGAAGATAGAAATCAGATGGAAGAGTCATGAGGGACAGATCAGGCTGGAGGCATAGCAACCTGGACACCTGCAGAGCTGAAACCTCAGAGAGAATCCTGGGGACTCAGAGCTCCAGGTAAAGGATCACATGAGACTCAGAGCTGCAGTTCAAACAGGAGGATCAATTGAAAGTCTGTGGATAAAATGGTGATAAATGAAAAGAAAACCCATACTTAGATATATTATTTCAAAATTCAAAATGCTTTTGGAAAGAAAAAAAGATGATTTGCAGAGGAACAAGTATCTGACTGTCTGAGTCTGTTCTCATGCTGCAGAAAGAACTACCTGAGACTGGGCAATTTAAAAGGAAAGAGGTTTAACTGACTCACAGTTCTGCAAGGCTGGAGAGGCCTCAGGAAACTTACAATCATGGTGGAAGGGAAAGCAAACCCATCCTTCTTCACATGGCGATAGGAAGGAGAAGTGCCCAGCAAAGGGGAAAAAGCCCCTCATGAAACCATCAGGTCACATGAGAACTCACTATCAAGAGAACAGCATGGGGGTAACTGCCCCCATGATTCATTTACCTCCTACTAGGTCCTTCCCACAACACTTGGGGATTATGGGAACTACAATTCAAGATGCGATTTGGGTGGGGACACAGCCAAACCATATCACAGACCAGCATGAGGTTTATCTTCGGCATCTCAGAATGCTGGAAGCAATGGAGCTATACCCTCTAGCTTTGAGGAATAAAGACTTAAAAAGAAAAAACACTACAATTCTACATACAGCTAAAATTTTAAATGTGAAGAAAGAGACATTTTTAGGTATTCAATAATTTGAAAGTTTACTTCCCACATTCCTTTCTTAGTAGATCATCCAGAGAATGCACCCCAGACAAAAAGAGGGAGTAAATCATATGCTCTATGAGATCTAGGAAACAGTTGCCCCAACATGAGGGAGCAGTGTGGGGAGGCCCCAGGATAGCCTTAGTGTAGAGGCTAGCAGTCCAGGCAATACCAGGGCTATGGAGGGCACTCAGGGAGACAGATTTGGGGAAAAGGGCACTGCAACAGAATAGCTGAGAGAATTCAAAAAAAGGAGAGACAGGATATAATAAAATTAAATATTTCAGGTAAGAAACAAAAGCAATTAAAAACTCCAGGAAAACAAAAACTGAAACCAAAAGAATTGCAATCACAGGGTACTCCTTAGCTCCATCATGAAAGATAATTACTTAGTTATGACTAAGATAATGCTGTTTATTGATTTAAATCTTTTAGAATTAACCTATGGGAAAGTAAGAAAGTTTAGTTATGATTACAGGACAGAGTGTAAATGCCATCAACCTCAATGATGCAAAAGTAAAAACAAAGATGCAGAAGTTGCAGTGTGGCAGGGACAGGATGGGACTCATAGGAAAGGGCAGGAGACTAATGTCATTTGACAAATTGAGGAGTTAATAGTTTCTCTCTGTAGTTAATGTGACATAAAATACTTGTAATGTTATTTAAGTGTAAAAAGGTAACTGACATAGAGAATAAAATCCACATATAAATGGAGGAGGTAGAATAGGTAGGAAGGTAAGTGTTCTGAATTCTTGTCTAGCATAAGAAGACAACAAACAAGACAAAAATTCATTTAAGAAAAGTGAAATGTGCATATTGTTTAGTGATTTACCATATATGATGGTATATATCAGAAGAAAGTATAAAAAGAGTAAAAAGCCACCTCCATCTGGGGGTGGGATGGGTTAGAAGGAGAGGAGAGGCACAGTTATTTTTCACTATAAACTCTTCTATATTATGTTTCAAGCATTAATATGCAATACTTTGATAAAAAAGAAAAACAAAGTTAAAACTAAATAAAAACTTAACAACAACAAATAAACTCTCAGCATCATGGAGAAATATTTTAGTGCCTGTGAATGAGGCTGAACCTATTGGCTAGCTCTCACTATTACACAGCAGAGATGTCCTCCCCCACACACCTGATCACAGCTGCTGTATGTGTTTCGAGCCAGACCAACTTCATAAGAATGAGGTATTTTTTTCAAACTCCTCAAGAAATAAATTTAATTCAAGGAAAAGAAGGCAGGAAAGGGCATAGAAGCAGCAGAACATTTAATTAATAATACCCACCCATTAATCTGTAAAGGGGATGGAAATCATTAAGTCTTCACGAAGGTGATAAGATCAGATTAGACGGGTGTGTGGAGTGAGGTAGGGAGCTGGTGATAGGATACACAGAATCTGCTGCAGACTGGAGAGTTTGCTTTTTTTGTTCAGGGAACCTGGCTGGAGCTCTCTAGCATCACCCCTGCCTGACTGTGACAGGCATGGTGGTGGCTGACCCCACCAACTTGGGACAGGGAAGGGTCTCATGGATATTCTCAACAGTAACCAATACCTGAGCTGGCTTTCTCACCAAGCGAAAACCAGACTGCCCTTTAACTAAAATCTACATCAGCACACTGAGTGTACATTTTTTCCTGTTGTTTTGAAAACAAACAAACAAACAAA
>NW_022436996.1:4160424-4181548 GCF_009761245.1 Sapajus apella
GGAGAAGTTTCTGTGACCTCAGAATTTTATAGAAGGGTGGGAGCTTGGTAAGGCTTTCCTTAAGCAAATGTCCCCACAGCTGGGGCCAAGATCTGGCTCACTCTTGTCCTAGGTGTCTCTCCTTACAAGGGCCTCTTGTTCCAGGAGGATGGCGTGTTCACAGTGCAAGTTGTAGCTCAATTCCCTCCCCAGAGGCTGCTGTGGAAGCTTGGATGTGCCCTCACATTGGGCATGAGGTTCACAGGCAATGAAGCACACAGGACCCCTTGCACCAACCTACTCCAGGCAGGGAAATCTCAGTGGCTCAAGCTGGAGCCTGAAACTCCCTTTTCCTTGTGCAGTTCCCCAGGTGTCTTTGCCCCATAGAAAATGGTGAAAATAGGGCAGAGAAGAGCTGTCTCCAACCTGATAGCCTCCAAGAAAGCCACGTTTGTCCATCTGTCCTGTGACCTTCTGATTCCTGCTTCCTCCCTCACACCATCCAGTCCTTACCATTCTTCCTCACAATCCTGGGTTGGCTGGGCAGGGAGCTCCTTAAGACAAAGAGCAAGGGGAAGGAAATGCTTCTCATGCATGTTCTGACCCAAGGCATGGGACCTGCAGATGCCTGTCAAATTCCCAGGCCCCGAGTATGACTGTCTCTTGAAGGGACAAAGGGAGGCATTGATCAGACGGAGACTCTAGAGGAACATTATAATGTGAGAACATTCAATGTCAACAGAGGGCACAGTCATGAGAACAGGTCCCACTGCTGGGAGGCGTGGATGCCTCACACAGGGAAGTATGTGGAGGGAGAGGAGACTCCTGTGTTGTGAGCCTGGCTGCCGGCTGCTGAGGTAGCCACAATAGCACCAGGCCCTGCGGACCTGCACCGCTCCCTGTAAACCTGCTGGTGTCTGCACGGGTGACACATCCTGTGTCATACATGGACATCATTGGCATCACTGTGGCTGTTCTCAGAAGGCACTGCTGTCTGGAAGGAAGCATTGGCAAAGACAAGAGAACACCCTGCCCCTGTCCTGAGTTCCCAACAATCATACAGGCAGTGTTGTCACCCTCGCCCAGGGAGCTCAGGTCACCCAGAGAGAGCAGAACAGCCATGGGGACTCGAGGCCCTTGTGGCAAAGTCAGGCCAAGTCCATGCCACTAGGGGAGGAAGCAAGTGGTAGAAACAGCCTGTACCCCCGTCTCTAATGAGGGAAGTCAGGTTCTGACAGTGTGGTTCTTACACCAGCAGCGCCTGGGAAGGTTAGAAATGCAGACTCCCAGGCCTTGCCCTAGACCCACTGAATCTGAAACCCGGGGGGTGGGGACATGCAATGCCTGGCTTAACAAGGCCCCTGGTGATTTCAAGGCATAGTCAAGTGGAGAGAGTGGAGAACTGCTGACTGGAGACAAGCGATTCTCTGTCTAACAGCGGTGATGACCACATGAGAATAACTCCAGGCGCTATTTAACTATAGACCTCCATTTCCATATCTGCCCTTACTAAATGTTCTTTGAATGGATAAATGTATTGGTAGGCAGGTAAAGTGCTTTAGAATAAAGAGAAATTTGGTAGCAGTTAGAGGAGAAAATAGGATTTGAAGGGGAATCTTCTTTAACACAAGGCTGGAGCTGGGTGTTGAAAGACACGAGAATCTATCTGATTGTCAAGATGAAGAAAGATACGGAAGCATTTTGACAATCACAGAAAATAGATGATCATATTTTAATAATCATCAGAATTCTATTTAAAAAAGAATATGATAGCAAAATATTAACAGGAAGCAAAGATTCCTGGAAGAAATGCTACTAAATTTCTCTTTATTCTAAAGCACTCTATCTGCCTACCAGTGCACTGATGCATCCAAGCGCATCTCATCAGGGCTTGGCGTGTGGGAGACATGGTTCCAGGTGCTGAAAGGGCAGAGATGGGCAAGTCACTGACTTCAGCGCAGGGTGGGGGTGCCATGGCTTACGCGGGTAGCACGTGCAGTGGTACAGCCTGGCTGAGAAAACGGTATTACTTTCCATGAATCCCCAGCCAAAGGTGCCTTCAAATCAGAATACAGTGACTCTTCCTGGTGAGAAGCGTGTGAATTTTTTATTCGTCCATTTGTTTGCCATAAAATATTAATCGAGCATTGTCTCCATCACAGGGATTAATGTGCTTGTTACTTCTTGGTGTTCCAAATCCTGGCAAATGTTCTGACAGCTGTGTGGCAGTAAAGGGCGAGGAGAACAAAGCCGGTTTATCTCGTGACATAAAGGATGCGCAGTTAGCTCTGGTGTTTTTCAGCAATGTTTATCCCATAGATTGAGCAGGGAGGGGCACAAAAATGTTATGAGAGAGGAAATTTTAAAAGAGGATGTGCTTTAATAGAGGGCACCTTCAAGCAAATGGAAACGACCCTAAATATCAAGCGCTGCTGTATTAAAGTGCTCAGTTCCACATTTGAGGATGCTCCCAGGTCAGCCATGCAGTTGCAGGAAAACACCTGCAGGCAGAGTGCACTCTACAAAACAGAAAAGTGATGACTGAAGACAAATTACTATTCCATGTCTGTCTCCACAATTTCACTTTCCATGTAGGAGTAGACCATGCTGCTTTTCCATTCCATCTCAAGGGCTGGCTATAATGCAGTGCCAGCTGTCAGGATGAGGGAGAAGGAAGTGAGAGGGTGTCACAGAGAACACTCCTTAGAGATTGTGGCATCCCTTTTTAACCATTTAATGCTTTGAACATGAAGAGATCCAGTGAATAGGAGTGGCGGGGGTAAAGCCATGTTGTCCTTTGGAGAAAGGACATTCAGTTTCACATACTTAGCACCCATGTATCTATTTGTCCATCAGTCTGTCTGTCCATCCATCCATCCATCTACTCTTCATTCCTCTCAGCCATCCATATATCCATCAATGATTTATTCACACACCCATCTATCTACCCATCCACCCATCATCCCTCTCTCCATTAATTCATCCAGCTATCCATCATTCATCCATCCATTATCCATCCATCACCTATCTATTCATCCACCCGTCTGTTAATTATCCATCTATTAACCTATTCATCTACCTATCCCTCTACCCATCCATCATCCATCTATCCATTCGTTATCCATCCATCCACCCACCCAACTATCACCCATCCATCTATTCATCATCCACCTACCCACCCATAGACTCAACCTGTCTCTTCAACATTTGCTCATGCCTCAATGCATGTTAACACATTTAAAAACATGATGCCAGGTAAATTTTGCCAAGTCCCGTCTTCCTGCGGATGCCATGAAATCCATGTACCAAATTTGGTAGCTGTGGCCCATGGGAAGAAACTGCAGTTGCTGCTTACACCCTTGGAGGGTGTAAGTGACCAGCACTGGCTTACCAGCCCAGTGACTGCCTTGGAAAACCTCGTCCAGTGTTTTACTGACAATTTCAAACGTCAAGACTATTTTGCTAGCTGGAAGATATGGCTAACAGGGGTGTTTTATTGATGAGGATGGGAAGGCAGAATCCCATTTTATTTTTCTGATGTCTCCTGCTCATTGTAAACCTGCCAAGCAGCCAGTCATTCCCCGCATTCACAGCATCTTCAGAACAATCCAGCTGCCCTTTCAATTACAGGCCAGGACAATGTAAAACATACTTTTTTCACCAGAAACTTATTATTCTGACAGACGTGACTCAGATTTCCAGCCTCCTACAGCACTGGACGTTTTTTATTAATGATCCCATGATCAACAGGAACTTTGTAAACTTCCATCTCGGCGCATCAGTAAAGATATGACATTTCTCCAGTCTGCAGCTTCCCCATGAGCCTAGTCACTGGGAATAGCTTCTCACCCTAGTGAATAACAAAGACCCTGCGTTGGTCTGATGCTGTAAACCCAAGGCTGTAAACAAAGCTGTCTGCTGCAGCAAATCTCCTCGAACCCCTGCTCCCCAAGATGAGAACATTGAGTATTTAGGTAACCAGATGCTTTAACACACAAGGTGGAAATAGAGATAGGACACAGCTGAGGGCAACAGAGCACATTTATGCAATTGTAATTTACACTCAGGCTGCTTCCAAAAAAAAAAAAAAAAGAAGAAGACAAATTCAGATAAAACAATATACCTTCCTAGAGTTGTTAAAGACAAAAGAGAGATTAGGACTATGTTTAGGATGGCAGATTTAGGGATGGGGTGGGATAGGGGGTTGGGCACATCTGGAATTTGAAAACTGTGCTGCTGAGAAGGGTTCTCTGTCTTGGCCACACTTAGGAATCACCTGAGGATGTCTGAACAACTCCAACATCCAGATGGGCCACACCCTGAGGGAGGAAAGCAGGAAGGACAGGGGTTTTGCCAGCCAACCCTCCAAACAAGTTTTGTGCCACCTGGAAGTTCAAGCACAAAGGGAAATACAGTGGGTGTGACAGCTCTTAAACAATGCTGGGCAATGGCCTTGGTGATGGGAGACTCGTGTTCAAGTCCTGGTTTGACTACTAATTAAAGGTGCAACCACGGGCAAGTCAGGTGATTGTAAATGTGACAGGTTATTGATATTGAAAATGTGAGGCAGGAGAGCCTGTTCATGATGGGGAAGGCGGCAGAGGAGCCCTCAGAATGGAGAGCGAAGGAATCAAATGAGGGGTGAAAGTGGTGGTGGTGGAAGAAGAAGTGATGGTGGAGGTGGAGGTGGAGGTGCTGGTGGTGCTGGTGGAGGTAGAGGTTGTGGAGGTGATGGAGGTGGTGGTGCTGGTGGTGGTAGAGGTTGTGGAGGTGATGGAGGTGGTGGTGCTGGTGGTGGTAGAGGTTGTGGACGTGATGGTGGTGGAGGTGATGGTGGGGATGGGGGTGGTAGAGGCTGTGGAGGCAATGGAGGTGATGGTGCAAGTGGTGGTGATGGTGGTGCTTGTGGAGGTAATGGTGGAGCTGGTAATGAAAGTTGTAGAGGTTATGGTAGTGATGGTGGTGGAGGTTGTACAGGTGGTGAAGGTGGTGGTGTTGGAAGTCGTAGAGGTTGTGGAGGTGATAGAGGTGGTGGTGGTGATTGTAGAGCTGATGGTGAAGGTGGTTGTGTTGGAAGTTGTAGAGGTTGTGGAGGTGATGGCGGTGGTGGAGGTTGTACAGGTGGTGAAGGTGGTGGTGTTGGAAGTCGTAGAGGTTGTGGAGGTGATGGCTGTGGTGGAGGTTGTACAGGTGGTGAAGGTTAGGAAAGTGGCGGAAGTGATGATGGTGGTGATTTGGTGGGTGTTCAAGCCATTAGGTAGGAGAACATATACTCCATGATGTTTCCATGGATCTGATGACCCTCCGCTTTCCCAAGACTAGTGCACATACCACATTTTGTATAAATTGGAAAGAGAGAAGGTTGAGTTTCACATTTGGGTCAGCATGGAGGTGTTGTGAGCAGTGCATGTTGGGGAGAAGCCTGGAGGCAGAGGAGGCCGTGAGTAGGCTGCTGGGAGTTGGTGGCATCTGGCATCACTGTGTGCAGTTGGAAGCCGTGGGCTGGACAAACACACATGGGTATGCTAGGTCTTCACATGGGCCTCAGAGGAAAACAGGAGGAAACAGATATCTGTGTCTGGAGCTCTATCTGTTTCTATCCTATAAATTACCTAGATCTCTATCACATGCCGTTTATGTAAAGGAGGCATGCACATACCCAAGCTTTACAAAAACACAGAGGAACAAGTGTCCTTTAAACATTCTGAATCGGTGCCGATGAGGTGGCCAGGGTGTGGGAGTAGGGCCTAGAATTGGAAAGGAGCAAATCAATAAAACGAGAGAGACTTGCATGGCCTAACCACGCTCCTGTGCCAGGAGCTGCACAACTTCTAAATCCTTGGTGCTGGGGATCAAAACAAATACACGGAAGAAAAGAAGATGAAAGTGAGAGGCCCCTGAGCCTTCCGTGGGCTGCGGAAGTGGGTGGTGGAGGAGTGAGCCCCCACACCTGGGTGCAGGTGCGCCAGGGACACTGTTGGTTCGTGTCTCAGGTTCTGGGAGCCCTTTACCACCTCTGGTTGCCAGGCACTCAGGAAAAGAGCAGCTGTGCTGCATCCGAACAGGATCTTTGGAGGCAAATAACAGCGTGTATCAGCACAAGGCAGCATGTCTTCAGAATGATAGTGCCGGCTATCTGCCGCATCTCAATTCAACACGCAGCTCGACTGCTTGGGAAAGGCCAGAGGAAACTGACAGAAACCAAGCGCATCTGTTTTATCATTGCAGCTGGGTTTCCGTGTGAATGCACAGAAACCACGGGACAGGTGGAGCACAGCGATGCCCATTCAACTGTTTCCATCCACAGGATAGACTGTGTTTATTCTTTCCCGGACAGGTTCAGCTGAACAAGGCCTGGGTCCCTGCGTTAGCCCGAGGAGGGCTCAGCTCTACTCTGGGCCCGCCACTCTTGTCTCTAACAAAGCCGTTTCCCGAGTGGGCCTCCAATTTTGGCCCGGATCCTTGTGAGGGCTGCAAAACCATCCTGAACACTTCCCACTCACCCCACAATGGGCACCTCTGCTCCTAGTGCAGCTCCTGCCACACTTCCTTGCAGCTCCTGGCCACAAGCTGTCCAGGCCTCTTGGAACGTGAGCTCCTGTTGGGAGAGGCCACAAGTCTTAATCACCCAAGGGCCTCACACCACACACACCACATGGATGATGAGTGTTTGCCAATGCAAAGATTTGAAAGTGCGGACTTCACTTTCCCTGCATCTGAGAACCATCGGAGAGGTCAATCTGGTTAACAAGCAAACTAAAAAAAAAAACTGGAAATGGGTGGCATAAAGGTCAGATAGCAGACACATGGAATGCCTTCTCCCTTCCTCTTGGTTCCTGAGCTAGCCTGCTGAAATAAGCTGCAGGCTTCCAGAAACCTCGGCATCTCTCCCTTCCGAGGTGCTCAGGGGCATGGCTTAGGGCTCGCTCCTTTTGTGTCCCTCCTCAGATGAAGTGTCTTAGTTTTAGCTAGTTCCTCTAGCATCCTGTGCTTGAGAGGGCACAGTCATCCATGGCTAAATAACTAAAAAGTGTTGGTTCTTAGAAAGGTACCAGCACAACTGAAGACATTGCAATCTTCAAGAGTCCCATGGAAATAAGATTTTGAAGTCAATGCATTCATCCAGCCAAGGTTTCCAGAGCCCTCCTGCAGAACTGGAGCCAGGGCCGCGCCCCACAGGAACTAACATCCCTGCCTCAACAACTTCCTGTTCTAGGAGCCAGGTGGGAATACGAAAATGAAACCATTTAAAAAGTATCTAAAAATCCCACTGGGAGGAGTCGAAGGAGGCAAATGAAAGCAGGGACAGCTGGGTTGGGGCTGCCGCGTGAAATGTGTTTATCAGGGAAATCCCCGTGGGAGCCACGTATTTCATCAGGACCTCCGGGCAGAGGGGAGCCTCTGTGCAGACCCTCGTACGGGGGTGACCCAGCCAATGTCAGGGGGGCTAGAAAGGGTGCGTGGCCTGTCTGGCTGTCTGTCTATCTATCTATCTGTCTGTCTATCTATCAATCTATCTACAGGTATTGATCAACTTACGACCTATGCAACTTACAACCATTCGACTTTATGACCACAATCGCTAGCCACGACTGCTCCAGCGGCCAATGAAATGTTTTGTACATGTTTATATATTTTGATATGTTTTGCAATTGGGAAAATGTTTCCTATGGTATTTTTTACACTTGTATTTTGTATTTTTGTATGCACCTGTATTTTGTAATTTTGTATGTTTTGCAAATATTAAACCAGTTTTACTGGTAATGCAGTGTTTTACTTAAACTTGACAAATGTAAAAATAAGAAACAAAATGGTGTAGAGATGATACAAATGGCATAAAATGAACAAAGAAAATTATGATATATAACAATAAAGAAAATTATGATAAAATATGACAAAGATTTTTATAACATCATTTCACAGTACTGTACATATAGCCTACTCAACTTACGACCAAATCGTGTTACGACCGGTCTGTCGGAACCAATCGTGGTCGTAAGTCGAGTACTAGCTGTATCTATCTATCTATCATCTATCTATCTATCTAACAATCATGAGGGCTTCTGAGGCCATTGCAGGAAGTCTGGCCTTTATTTGGAGAGAATAGTAGCCATTAGATGTCTAGGAGCAGCAGGTCCGTGGCCTGATGTCATTTAAAGGGTTACTCTGATTGCTGTGTGGGGTCAGCAGTGGGTGGGTCAGGAGTGGGCAGTGCTGATGGGCCAGGCCAGGGAGGAGTGGGGAGCGGTGGGGGATGCAGGCTGATGCCAGGCACCTGCCAAGGAGGGTTCCCGTACAGGAGGCCTGGGCCCCTGGAAGGTAGAGTGGCCCTGGACCACAATGGGGACACTGCAGGGAGCAGGTGTAGACAAGGAGAGCAGGGGCTGGGCTTTGACTGGGCTCGGCCTGAGGTGCTGTGTAGACAGTGTCAGCAGGTGGATCTGAAGGTCGTAAAGAGGCAGACGGGATTGCTGACTCCTCCAGGGTCACGCTGGGCTCGATTTCCAACTGCAGGGGAAGTTTCAACCCTGCTGGGGTGGGTGTCTTCCCTCCTGGATGGCTAGGTAACCCAGCAGACTCACCCTAGCATGTCCTTGTTCAATTGCCTCTATACGACTAGCTTGTGGACGCTTCTGTGGCCTGTTTCTACAGCTCACTGGCTCTCTTATTAATTAATGAGTTAAATAAAATCTTGGACACCTGTTGATTGACTTTGAGAATCACAATTTGACCATTTAAAAGTTATATGGTGACCACGCCCAGCAAAGATGCTGGTTGGGTGGCTGGCATTCCGAACCGGGAGTCCTGGCCCAGGCCAGGTTGAGGTACACAGGAGAGAGCTGTCCACATACAATGGGTATTTACAGCCACAAGACGGAACAATCGGATGAGCCAGCCCTACTGTCCGTGCCTTATCTAATTTTCACAACTGTCCATGAAAGTAAACATGTTTGTTATTAACATTATCTTCATTTTACAGATGACGAAACTGAAGCAGGGAGGTTGAGTAACTTGACAGAGTTTGCAGAGCCAGATTTCAAACCCAGGCGGTTGGCTAGAGAACCTTCATTTGAAGCCAGCAATCCTCCATCTGAGGACACTGGGCAATGGCTGGAGACATTTGTGACGGTCACAACTGGAGGGAGGAAGGCAGATATTACAGCATCTAAGGGGCAAGGCCAGGGATGCTTCCTAACGCTCCACGGTGCACAGGACTGCCCCCCACAGCACAGAATTGCTGGGCCCCAAATGTCACTGGCATGGAGGTGCAGAAACTCTGACCTCAGCCGTGACGCGGCTACCCTCCAGACCAGGTGACCTCCTCTTCCACACGCCCCCACAGCCCTTCTCGCACCCGCAGGGATTTACTTGCTAGCAACGACTTCTTCAGGACCCAGGTTCCCCTCCACACTGCGAACGCCATGTTTCATTTGCCACCAAATTTCCAGTGCTCAGGCCAATGGCCAGCAAATACTAAACACCTGCTCTACATTGAGTCTGGGATTTCTGATATATCTGTGCAGACTCTTTAAAATTCTCAAAGACGTGTGATAGAGAAGCAGCATGAGAAGGTGTGACATTTACATGCTACAAATTCATATTGCATATAAAATGCATTATTGCGTTGAGAGAACAGGCGGAAAACCTAAAGCCCAGCATCCAGACTTCAAGTCTTGGCTGAGGCTAATTTTTCATTGTCCTTGAAGCTAATCAAGCCTGTGGAAACAGCATCACCAAATTGACTAAACGAGATTTTCAATTAACTCAAACAGATGGCTGAAATTTTCCAGGTGACTTTCCATATTAATTGAGTGAGTTTGCTGGACCAGGCCCCAGGAGGCTTGGCAGGGATGGGGCCGAATGGAAAACAGTAAAATATACGGAACTTCAGGACAAAAGCCAAAGCAATCATCTGAGCTTTTAAACATCTCAGCAAAAACATCAGCAGCCAACTCGATTCAGCTCTCCCAACCAGCACATGCTGTGGGCTGACGCTCCAGTGACTGCTTGTCCCTGGGACCTGCTGCTGGGGGCCGGGCTCATTAACCCTCTGGAGACTCAGGCCCTCCCGCGTTGGGGAGAAGACCCATGCAGGTCTGGAAGGGACAGGCATTGCCTCACCCTTCCTAGACCACTGGACTTCTGGGCTTGGTCCATCAGCCTGGGGATCCTAAGGCATTTTAACTTTCACTGAAGAAAGACAGAGGAAGTAATCACAGTAGAATTCTGGAGGCCCTGGGCAAAGGTGGCAGTGGAGCCACTGCAGGAGACAAGTACATCATTCAGAGACATCCAGAGTCATCAGGTGCTGGAGCACCATCCCCGGGCTAGACCTGAGGCCTCGATTCCTGCCCTTCTGGAAGCTGGCAGAAGCTACTAGTAATATGGAGCTTCGAATGGAATAATAAAGGCCCAGGCTAGAGATATGGCAAAATATGGGTCGGGTCTTTGCTGAGCCTCCGAATCAGTTATGCTCGGCTTAAATCACGACATTTATGGAATTTCAGAATCTATACATGAGGGGTTCCTGCACCACTACAATGCCCTCCTCTTTCTGAATCTCCCATCAATATTCTTCACGGAGAGAAGGCTGATGTGGGTATAGCAGGACTCTGGAAGTATAATCAGTCCCCAGATTGCTTGAATTTTGGGACAATACCAAACTGATATTCAGACCACTTCACTTAGATCCTAAATCAGTTGTTCTGACTTAGAAAAAGCCAACCACAACCAGATGTTAATAATAATAAGTCAGTAGCATTGTTAATACCTCCCCATGGTTGTGGCCTCACCAGCTTGGAGATGTGGCTTTATTAGAATAGGATTTGCCACGGGAAAGTTGCTCCATGCTCTAAAATATGCTCTAAAAACAGCACCATCTATGGAAGGTCGGACTCCATGGATTTTCTTGGGAAGACCACATCATTTTCTCTGGTGTCCCCCTAAGGCGTGTCTGGAGCCCAGCTCCTGGGAGGATGACCTGCAGCTGACCTATCCTGCACCTGACCTAAGGTAAGAAATAATAGTACTTGGTGAATGGTATTCTTTTCCCAGAAAACAGGATCATAAAGCAGTGAGGAAATCTTTAGAAAAGGTACCTTTTTCTTGGATGTTTAAATTTGTAAGATAAATCTGATCCAGAAGAGACCATATACATTGAACGTTCATCTTGGTTTTTTAAAATAACGTAATAGAAGGAAGCAAACCTCATCCGTGGATCATCAGGTGGCATCATCTCCAGATCATGGGTGGGTCCGTTTAAGCCAATAACGTGTAGGGAAATGCTGGGGTTCTCACTTCCAGCCTGGGAATTAAAAAGGGGCAGAGACATGAACAAGCAGCCTCTTGCAAGACCACACCTCAGCTCTGCAAAGGCTTTCCTTTTGGGAGATTCCCAGGTGGGACTCCAGGACACGGGAGCTCCATATTAAGGAGCAGAATTAATGTGGAGAACAGATGGCTCACGTGTAGGGTTTTCAAAAGGACAAAGGGCTAAGTGGGCTGATTGCTGCTCTTCTAGAATCCCACTCACTTCCCGTTCCACCCAGCTTCCCGGTTTGGCAATGCCAGGTGAGTACTGAGCACCTTGCTTAAGAGAGAAGACTAGATGAGGAGTGGGGGAGAGAAGACGGACTGGATGCCAGGAAGGGTAGAAGTTGTAGGTGAGCAAGTGATGGACATTGAGGAGCGGTGGCCATGCTCAGCGTGGGGAAGGATTAAGTCTTTCAAAAAGGAAGTGGGGCACTCTGTTGCTTCCCTGCTCCGCCCTCTCTGGGGCAAAGTATGGGCTGGGGAGAGATGTGGGGTTTCCTCATCAGCAGGACTTCAGGGTCTTGTCTGATGCTCTCACTTCTACCCTGCAGAAGATGCTCGGATTGACAGAGGCTATCAGCCCCATGACAGGGCATGTCAGGCTGGCTTGCCCATTCATGCCTCTGATCGATGAGTGGGTAGGAATGGGGCAAGGAGACTCTGAATTCTGTCAGCCAGAATATGCTGATTTTCTATCAAAATATGAAACCCCAAATCTTGAGTAATCTGGGATTTCATAATCCCAGCTTCAGAGTACCTGTCTGAGAATTCACTGGAAAGTCAAGGGTGTCCTACTGGATTCCAGGTTATCACTCCTAGATCGGGGAAACTCCCATAGAAAGATAATCATGGGAACCATTCATCTCCAGGTAGGATGAAGGTCAGAGAGCCACCAGCTCTTCTGAGGGGGCGGGCGGCTGCGGACAGCTTGTACGAAATGTAGGAGGGTTAGAAGGAACTGGCATCAGTCCAGTACACTGTATTTAACTATGCTTCCAACTAAAATCCTGGACCCTCCCATGTGCTACAGATTAAGACCAATCAAGGTGAGCTGAAAAAGGAATGAAAGAACTGTGTCAAAGGCAAATCCATGCCATGTTAACATCCAGATGCTCTCGGAATCAGAAAAGGCAGAGGAAGGCCACAGTGGCCTCATGCTCCTTCCTTCTGAGGCCCCCTTGGATGTTGGCCATGCTGATCAAAGAGCTGCTGAACGGAGTCTATGCTACCAAGTGTACGGACCAAACATGTCCCTTGATTCATACGGTACAGCCCTAACCCTCAGTGAGATGCTATTTGGAAGTAAGGCCTTTGGGAGGTTATTGAGGTTAGACAAAGTCATGAGGGTAGCCACCTATGATGAGATCCGTGTCCATGAAAGGTGAGGAAGAGACACCAGAGCCCTCTCCTGCCCTTCCCTGTGAAGACCCAGCGAGAAGGTGGCTGTCTGCAAGCCACAAAGAGCCCTCACCAGGAACCAACTCGGCTGGGACCCTGATCCTGGGCTTCCAGCCTCCACAACTGTGGGAAAGAAATTCCTGCTGTTTAAGCCACCTGGGTCTGTGGTATTTTGTGTGGCAGCTGGAGCTCACTAAGACACCAGGGGTTTCCTTCCTCTAGGCTGTGACTCTGGGAACCTCGCTGGCCTCATGGATCTGCCTTATAAGTTATCACTCCTCTTGCTGCAAACTGTAAGCTAGCAGGTCTGTGGGGGTGATTATGGCAGAGCAGGCACATACCATCAGCTCTCAGAGCTCTCAGGTGGGCTAGGATGCTGAGGTTCAAATGCCCCCTGGCAGCGGCAGCCCATGGCAGGAAGTGAGCCTCCAGTCACCAGGCAGGATGCAGGCAGGGAACTGCTCACCTCCATCCAGCCCAGGGGTGATGGAGAAGTCTAGCGAAGCCAGAAGGCAGCATAGCAGACCCTGCATGTCCATGGGAGCTGTGTCCACACTCGGGCACCAGCTTCTCTCCAGCTGAGCAGCTGTGGAGGTTTTAGCATCAGACCCTCCACTCACACTGGGATGCTTTGATTTTATAACAAAGCGAGATTTGAATGTCCCTGCTCCCCCCAATATTCCCTCCTAGCCATTGGAAACTTGCTGTTCTACCAGCTCATTGGGTCAGAACATGACTGTCTTGGTCCCTCTAGGCTGCTATAAGAAAATACCGTAAACTGAGTGGCTCACAGACAATGGCAATGCATCGCTCACAGTTCTGGGGACCGGAAGTCCAAGGTCAAGGTACTGGCTAATTCAGTGTCTGGCAAGGGCCCAATTTCTGGTTCACAGAGCATGCCTTCTTGCTGTATCGTCACATGGTGGAAACAGGGAGGGGTCTCTGGGGTCTCTTTTATAAGGTGATATGGTTTGGCTGTGTCTCCATGCAAATCTCATCTTGAATTCCCACATGTTGTGGGAGGAACCCAGTAGGAAATAATTGAATCGTGGGGGCAGGTCTTTCTCATGCTGTTCTCCTGATAGTGAATGAGTCTCATGAGATCTGCTGGCATTGAAAAGGGGAGTTTCCCAGCACAAGCTTCCTCCTCTTGTCTGCCACCATGTAAGACGTGCCTTTCACCTTCCAACAGGATTGTGAGGCCTCCTCAGCCACGTGGAACTGTAAGTCCAATAAACCTTTATTTCGTAAATTGCCCAGTTTTGGGTATGACTTAATAAGCAGCATGAAAACTGACAAATACGTAAAGGCACAAATCCCTATCATGAAGGCTCTGCTCTCCACGTCCCGTCACCTCCCAGTGATCTCCCTCCTGATGCCATCACCTTGGGGTTAGGATTTTAAAGTATGAATTTGGCAAGGACATAAACATTTAGCCCATAGCAGTGACCATATGCAAAACAGCATTGCCCAGACCCAGGGGACCAGGGGCAGATGGAAATCTGCCCCCGATTCCCCAGAGGCCAAGCCCAGACCCAGGGGACCAGGGTCAGATGGAAGTCTTTCTGCCCCTGCTTCCCCAGAGGCCAAGTACAAAATAGAAATAAGACCTGTGAGAGAGGGCAGGTGCGCTTTCATCACTGGGGAGTGGGGAGGGGAGGAACCCTATGTATTTTGGTTCAATGAAGCTCAGTCAGGTGACAAACAGTAGTTAGATTATCTTAAAGAAGTAAACCTGCCAACAACTCAGCTCAACAGAGGTGGAAATGTAATGCAATGTAAGAGACATGATTAATCTTTCTTGAGTTAATGGCTTTGCTCACACACACATCTGATGATCACATCCGCACACTGGGTGAGCAGGGTCGGGGAGCTCATGAATAATTTAAAGAACTTGCTGTGCGGTGTCCCTTTGCCTACCTTGGGATAGTGGTAGGGCTTCACAGTGGGGTAGATGGAGCCGGTGTAGGTCGGGAGCTCCATGAGGGGGACGCGGGAATCGTTGATGGTGGCGTAGGCGAGTCTCGTGCCATCCGGAGACCACCAGTGTGCGATGTGTGTCTTCAAAATCTCCTCTAAGGGAAAGCAGAGTAGAGAAATGTGAATAGCAACAAGTGGAGTGGAAATTGGAGCTGCACAGGCAGGAACGTGAGACAGCCAGGAGAGAAATAAGTCCCTGCAGAACCCCTTATCTGCTACGACTTTTGAGGAACCTTCTCTGTGTCCTGCACATGCTTCCATTCCACGGGAGCTCAAGAAACAACTGATGCGGATGACTAACTCCAGCATGGGAAAACCCCATTAAGGAAAGCTCAACCAGACAGATGCTGATCACCTGGAAACCTTTTCCTTTGCACACATTGAGTACCATGGGTCCAACTGAACCATGATTGTACTATTATTGATTATTTTAATATGATTTGAAAAACAGCACTGGAGAAAGTCAAGTCATATGGAAGCACGTCCCACGCAGACAGAACCAAGTGAGAACGTGAGCTCTGGCAGAGGCTGAGTCCCCTGAAAGCAGGTCAGGAATTCATGCACACACAGAGCTCCCTTATCAGAGAATGCACCAAAGACCGAGCATGCCCCTTGCTGTACATGAAGGGCGCATGCTCATTACGCATGGCTTCTTACAAGAAGGGTACAAGGTCACTGCATGTGGCAGAAAACCTAAACGAAGCCATTTTCAGAAGGATTGAAATGGAAAGAGTGTTTCTCTTGGGCTTCAACCAGAAACACCCATTACTCTTTCCTGGCCCATAGTGTCCTGGTTAGAGTTTTCACGACAGAAGAGTTTTGCAGGGTGTGATATCTTTTCCAGATGGGAAAATTCTACAGCATTTTTTTCAACACGTTGGAGAAGACACTTCCTGAGTGTAACCAGTCAGAGAACCCATTTCATTGCTAACAGCTCTTAGGTCAAGGGGTCCTCTCTTGCTCAGGGTGTATATAGTGTATAAACCAGTTCCCTCTAGATTTGTTTCTAAAATAATGATTAATATAATTTATGAGTCCCATTCAATCGGTTATTAGGTGTGTACCATAAACCCGCTGTGTACCTATAGTGTAGAAAGGTGATGAAGGAGCCTGAAAACACTTTGAAAAAAACCAAAATGGGTGCAACTAATGCAGCAGAACAAAGGAAATTGGAAGGAAGCCGAGGGCTGACTGCCCACAGGAGGGCACGATCCCAGGCAGGGAAGAGGCAGCTGACATCGGCAGCCTCCCGGGCCCTGTGGGGACACAGCAGGAGGAGACCGGCTGGCCTGGGGGAGGGTTCATGAAGCGGGGCTCAGTGTCACCCACGGGGGCATTTCACAGCCAAGTCCAGAGGCCTGAGGCAGCATGCTGCCCATGCCCCTCCTGGGGTGGGAGGTGGAGCCAGGCTCTGAGGGTGCGGTGTGCCTGCCTGCCCCTCCCCTCCCTGCCCAGGTGTCTGTGGCACCTGGCGTGGCGCTGATGGGAACGCTGCTCCTCCGTGAGCCTCACTCTCCCGTCACGCGAGTCTTCCTCTCCTTGTCAGAGAGCCTGCCACCGAAGGTAGTGTCCCGTCTGCCGGAGACTCCAGCACAACTCAGTGGAGTCTCCTGAAATACGAAGCCCACGGTGGGTCTGACCTCCTGTTTCCTGGTACATCCCAGAGTATGGAGAACAGTGCTCAGTGACAAATGAATTCAGGAGCCCTGGTGTGCTGGGCTCGAGCCCCAGTCCTGCTGTGTGTTCTTGAGTCCCAATCTGCAAAGCTAGGGGCACAGAAACCGCCTCTAGGGTCCCCTTCCCCTCTGCGACTGTCTCATGGCCTTAGAAGCTTGGCCGGTGCAGACAGAGGCTCAGACGCCTGCGGAGGTCAGGGAGGAGAAGATGAAGGAAGCATGCCAGACTGCCAGGGTCTGTAATTTTCCAGTCGCTTTGGCAGCCAGCAGGTGGACGCTCAGGTGCGAGTTTGGGATGAGGTGACTCAGAAGTGACTTTACGCAGAGTCACCGGATCTGCCCTGGCTGCTCGCTTGGAATGGTGAGTAATCGACTCCAGCAGATGGTCTGCTGGAAAAAATAGGCACCATTTGCAACGCAATTTGTGGGTGATTGTGCTCAATCACGTCTGCTGCAGTGAAGAAAGGGGCCAATGGGGCCCGAGTAGAGTCCCTGGGAGTGAGCAGAATTCTCAGGGCAGAGGCGGAAGGCGAAGCGCCTGAAGAAATCAGCAGAGGAGTTCTGCAGTGGCTTCATTAGCTCACAGCCAGCTCAGGAAAATCCAAAACAGAAAACGGCTGGCTGCAACCAGGGCTTTAAAAATGAAGCAGCTTTGGTCACAACCAACCATAACAAAATCCCTGATGAGACAACTCATCTATTTCTTTTCTTTGAACCCAAAGCAATCTTCTGAAACCAGAAGGATGACGAACCATCAGCCACATGCAACATCAGGTCACGTTCATTCCTACCCCATAGGTTCCATGAGAGGCGACCAGGCAAGAGGGGCAAGGGCCACTTCTCATTTCCATCCAGGGTGTTTGCATCTCATTTCTGGACTCACTGTCTGACCTAAAGGAAACGCTGGTGCTTGGTTCTGAGCAGCATGGGCCAGGCTGGGTCATGCTTGTTGGGACAAGAGACTGAAAAACACGTGGGTGAAGGCTGGCCCCGAGGCTGGGCTGAGAATGCTCTGTTGCCATCCATCTCATCAGCAAATGCCACAGTGTTTCCATGAAGCTCAATTCACTCTTTAGAGAACTAGGAGGTAGAACAAAACCATCACTACACATGACAAAATGTAATGGCCAGAAGGGAACTTACAGACAGGCCTGTAATCCCAGCACTTTGGGAGGCTGGGGGCAGATCACTTGAGGTCAGGAGTTCGAGACCATCCTCGCCAACATGATGAAACCTCATCTCTACCAAAAATATATGCCTGTAATCTCAGCTATTCAGGAGGCTGAGGCAGGAGAGTCACCATTTGAACCCGGGAGGCAGAGGTTGCAGTGAGCTGAGAATTGGGCCACTGCACTCCAGCCTGGGTGACAGAGTGAGACTCTGTCTCAAAAAAAAAAAAAAAGGGAACATAAAGATTATCAGAAACAACAGGTCCCTGGTGTGTGTGACGGCAAAGGTAGTGCCTCTCAATGCCATCCGACATTGAGATGGTGGCACAAGCAAATAAACGGTGCCAAGCCAAAATGCCAGCCATAGAAAAATAGGGCAGCTTTAGTTTCTTTTCCCTAAGTGCCCCTGAACACATCAGTCCTTGCCATTTTTATTTTCCTGCACATTAGTTGCTCATTAAAGAGATAATGAAATATAGGAAACTAAGGGTAAAGGGCCGGGCAGAAGAAACCTTGACATTTTAGCATTAATTCCAAATGCCCCTATTCTGCAAACATTTTTCTGCAGGATTCCAGCTTAATGAGGCAGTTGGTTTAAATGCCATGCACCAAATGTAGTTCAGAAACAGAGTTTTGCAGAAGAAGAAAATCTATTTCATTAACAAAATAATTGCACGGACACCTCCCTTGGAACAAAATGAATCACTCTGCTTTCTGAGCAAGGACAATTAACTCTGGAAAACTAGAGAATACATCTTTTCTTCACCTTCCCCGACCTGCTGGGGGGCTATTTTAGCATCCGAAAAGGAAGATTCATCTGGGGACCATGGGAGGTCAATGGCTGCCTCTCTCTTGAAGATTCCAAACGTATCCACAGCTTCAGCCCAAGGTAGGATCTGGGCTGTTTTTTTATTTTATTTTTTTTTCATTTCTTGTTACTGTACTTTGAAGAATGAATAACATTTGGAGTGTTATTCATTCCTGTCAAATAGCATTAAGGCCAAATCCAGTGGGAAAAAATCCCTTTGAGCTCAAGGCGATAAAGTCCAATGCAACAATGAAGAGGAATCTTTCCATTTTCCAGGTTGTTTGACAGATCCAGATGAAGAGGCGGCTGCCGTGATTATGTCTCATTTGCCCAGTGAGGTTTCGGGTGGTTTGCAGGAGAGCCCACTGGGAGGCGGGGCACATGCGTGTGCTGCTGACACAGGCACTGGGGCCGCACTGCAGGCAGGAGAATTGGTAATTGTTGGGGCAGTGAGGAGGGTACAGGCTCCTTTTCTGCAAAACCTCTTCAGCTGACTTTGGTGTACATTCTGGTTAACAATGAGTACCAGAAAAGAGGAAATCCTAGCATTCACAACATAACGGATAAGCCTGGAGGATGTGTGCTAAGCGACATAATGCAGAATGACCTTACTCGTGTGTGTGCTGTGGTTTGGGAGTGGTCTGTCTGTCCCCACCAAAGCTCTTGCTGAAGTCTGATCCCCAGTGTGGACACGCTGGGAGGTGGAGACTAGCGGGAGGGGTCTGGGTGAGGGGTCTGGGTCTCTCTGGGTGATGGGTCTGGGTCTCTCTGGGTGATGGGGCTGGGTCTCTCTGGGTGATGGGGCTGGGTCTCTCTGGGTGATGGGGCTGGGTCTCTCATGAATGGTTTGGTGCTGCTTTCTTAGGAGTGAGTTCTTCTGGGGAGAATGTGATGCACCTACAAGCTTATATTAAGTCCCCTTTACAACTGAGGAATTGGAGGTTCAGGGAAATTAATACACACAATTCCCTATGGCATAGTAAGGTAGAGACAAACTTAGAAGTTTGTGATGCAGTAAACAGGAGGAGATCTGCAACTTGCAACTCGGGGAAGTGGGCAAGGCAGAAACCAGAAAGAACTGTGGGGTCTGGAAACGCAGATCTCTCTCTTGCTGGAAGAAATTAGAGAAGGCTCTTTGGCAGGTGGAATGGCAGAACCTGCTCGTTGTCCCCCAATCCATCCACAGTCCCTTCTCTTTTTAGTAAAAGAACTAACGGCTTGTAGGTGGGCTCACGGCCTCCCAGGATGAAGACCTTTCCCAGCCTCCCCCAAAGTGAGGTTGGGTGTGTGCTGAGTTCCTACTGCTGGGGTGAGAAAAGATGATGAGTGACACCTGGCTCCTGCCTTTAGGAGGAAAGCGTGTGACCACCTCCTCTCATTCCCACTTTCTACTGTCTGCAGTGGAGATCTCGCTATCATGGACCTAACAGATCTGGCATAAGATGAATTCTTGAGGTCGTTAGTATGACATCAGATGAAGCTCCTCTAGCAAATCCACTGAGTGAGAGTGATCTAGTCAAAGTCATTCCCGACAGGAACACAGAGCTGCCCAGCAGGTGCCATTTTAGCCTCTACAAAGGACCCAAGCCCAGGAAAGCGCAGTTCTCCCCTCCGTATTCTAGCAGTGCTTTAACAAGGAAGAGAGACTGCACTTCCAAATGACAGCCAAGGCCTCAGGTGCAGTGCCCAGGGCGCAGCAGTGAAGAGCACCCACAGAGCTCAGGTTCGGTGCAGATGGAGGGAGGCATCCACATCCACGGGTCTGCGCAAGGTGAGTGCACGGGAGAAAGGACACGGGGTGTGGGTAGAGAGGGGAGCAAGAGGAGTTCTAGAAGGTACACAGAGGGAGGCCGGGAATAGAGACAGACTTAAAATCCCCTTTGCAGTTGTAACTAGGGGTCTCCCCACACCCTCCTGCCACATCTGCCAAAGAAGTTCAGCTATAGAGAAATCCACAGCCAGCTTAGGGAGCACAGACGTGAGGCTGAGGGGAAGCAGGAGGCTTTACAACACTCTGGGGAAATGCGACTTGCTGTTGTTTCTCTGAGAGTTCTTCTTACATGAGCTCCTGCAGAATGGGCTCCTTAGGACCTCACCGGCCTTGTTTTTCTGGGTGAAGCAAGGCCAGGGGGGAGGCCAGGATGCAGTTTTATTAGGAGCATGCAGGCTACTGATGGAGGCTGTGGAATCCACAGCTAAAGCCTTGCATCTATAGCCCATCATACGGACACATGACCTGCGCCTAGCTCACGGGGAGGAAGAGGGTAAGGAGACGCATTTACCTCATCTTTCTCTCTTCCCTCGGCAACAGAGCCTTTTATTTTATTTTACTTTATTTTTGAGACAGAGTTTCGCTCTTGTTGCCTAGGCTGGAGTGCAATGGCTCAATCTCAGCTCAGTGCGACCTCTACCTCCTGGGTTCAAGCAATTCTCCTGCCTCACCCTCCCCAGAAGTAGCTGGGATTACAGGTGCCTGCCACCATGCCCAGCTAATTTTTGTGTTTTTAGTAGTGATGGGGTTTCAACATATTAGCCAGGCTGGGCTCGAACTCCTGACCTCAGGTGATCCCCCGCCTTGGCCTCCCAAAGTGTTGGGATTACAGGCGTGAGCCACGGCACCCTGCCAGCAGCAGGACCATTTCCAAATGGCCAGAAGTCACAGGCAGCCATGACACAGGCCTAGCGTGACTAAGATTTCTCCTTTTGCCATTAAAGCAATTCCCGGCCACTTCTACTTTGGTGATTTTCTCTGCGCCTCCTGCTTCTCTGCCCCATCAGAGGCAGGCTGGACACACCCTCCT
>NW_022436996.1:4181558-4184446 GCF_009761245.1 Sapajus apella
CTGCCCCATCAGAGGCAGGCTGGACACACCGGGAGCCTCCTGTTGCCTGGGTTTTCTTTTAGGAGCTCAGTATCCCAGAATTTGAAACTGTGTTTCCTTAAAGACAGAATGTCAAGTTATAGACTCCCTCCAAGAGCAGAACATAGAATCCTTTTGAGTTTATAACTGCAGCAGAGACGGCGGAGCCCTTGCTTGAAGCAGGGGATCACAGGAAGGCTTCTCTTATCTCCCGCTTCTAAGCTCCCGGGTCCACTGAGCCCTGCTGGTTACTATTCTGTGGTCTTTCCCAAGGTCAGCACTGTGCAGAGGCCCAGTGAAGGCAAGGCCGTTGGATCCAATGCCACGCTCAGTCCACGAATTCAACCACTGTGGAAGACCGTGGGGCCCGCAGCGGCCAGGAGTAGGCTGGAACATCAGAAGCCTCTTCCCAAGATGCCTCCACAAATACTTCTCGACGGTATTTGTGGCTAGGGTTATTCACGCCCTTTCTTTATGAAGTCACTGATGCCTCAGCATAATTTACTTCACAGAGACGGACGCCTTGCTGAATGTGGCACGCTGTATTTTCCAAAACCAGCCTCAGTGCTAACTCCAGGATGTGACACCCACCCCCTCCAAGAGGTGATTCTTTTCTCCTTGAACCAGAGCAGTGTTTTGAATGAGGAGAATGTGGCAGAAAGTGATGGCTTGTGGCTTCTAAAACTCGGTCATAAAGGGTGTGTTATACTTTGTGTGGGAAGCAGAAAAGTTCCTTTTTAAAATTTCCTTTCTTCTTAGAGAACAAGTGTGCTAATAACTCTTTGTGAAGCCCCATTCTATGTAGCTGTTAGACATGCCATGCTCACAGGCACGTAGTACATTCTGTGTCCTTGTACTTTTACCAAGATACCTGTGCCGGACGTGCTCACAGGCGTGTCCCAGCTCTCCACTGCTTTGACCTGTTTAGAAAAGTTTTAAGTTATCAGCCAATCAGGTTTTAGTTTAGATTGTGAGGTCTGGCTCCAGCCAACAGACATCAGACACAGCAGTAAGGATGACCCCCAAATGCATAAGGGATAAATTTGTGTGTTTTCCTTTGTTCATGGTGCTCTCACGGCAAGATGGCTAGCAAGTGTACCCTTCCTGCAGTCCAGGAAGTAAAAATTGCATTGCTGAAAGATCCTGTGTCTCAGTGCTAACTTTTCATTGCGGCACTGAGCATCTGTTTCCAACAGTTTGGATGTGTGTCCCCGTCCAAATCTCACGTTGAATTGTCATTCTGATGCTAGAGGTGGGGCCCGGTGGGAGCGGCTGAATCGCGAGGCTGGATTTCTCACGAATGGTTTAGCAGCGTCCCCTTGGTGCTGCCCTCGTGACAATGAGTGGCTTCTCATGAGACCTGCTGTTTAAAAGTGTGTGGCACCTCCACACCCCTACTCACTGCCTCTCGCTCCTGCTCCCGCCGTGGGATGTGCCTGCTCCCCATCTGCCTTCTGCCATGACTGGAAGCTTCCTGAGGCCTCTCTAGAAGCAGGTGCCTCCATGCTTCTTGCACAAACCGGGAGCCAGTTAAACCTCTTTTACCTTTAAATTATCCAGCCTCAGGGATTTCTTTATAGCAATGCAAGAATGGCGTCATACGAGGCGGGATGGCTTTCCCCTGGCTTGCTCTTGCTTGGGTCACTCACCCTGAACACCGTCTGCTATGTTGTGAGGAAACCCTGGCCAAATGGAGAGGCTGCATTAGGTGTCCTCGGGGATACGGCAGGCCTCAGCTGGCAGCCGGCATCAGCCATGGGACACGTGGACGAGTGAGCCCTGCCTCACACCGCTCAGCCCCTTCTGGTCATCCCAATTGGTGCAGAGCAGAGGAGGGAAGAACTATGCCCCGTTTACACATTCCCAGTTTTATGCCATTGCATTTGGGATTGCTGAGCTCAAATTCAGTTTAAAAAGTTTTGAGCCGGGCATGGTGGCTCACACCTGTCATTCCAGCACTTTGGGAGGCCCAGGTAGGTGGATCACTTGAGGTCAGGAGTTTGAGACCAGCCTGGCCAACATGGTGAAACCCCATCTCTACTAAAATTATAAAACTTAGCCGGGCATGGTGGTGGGTACCTACAGTCCCAGCTACTTGGGAGGCTGAGGCAGGAGAATTTCTTGAACCCAGGAGTCGGAGGTTACAGTGAGCTGAGATCGTGCCATTGCACATCAGCCCTGGTAACAGAGCAAGACTCTGTCTCAAAAAAAAAAAAAAGTGTTTTGAAAGAGGAAGCCTGAGCCAGTACGCCAGGCTCCTTTTTCCTTTTTTCCTCCGTTGTGTTTTGTTTTCTCTGACTCTTTCCTCTTCATCTGTATTGTGGGCACCTGAAGGAGCTTCCAGAACTCCTGGGCCTGCTGTCTTCTGCCCACCTGCCTCATGCCCAAACAGGTCCCAGTGTAGCGGGGATGTTCTCTTGTTTCTCACTCATTTGGTAATTGATTGGCTATCCACCCACTCAGTCACTCAAGAGATACACAAGCAGCCTAATAATGAAACCATGCCCCAAAGAGCTCAAGGAACCAATGGCTAAGGGAAGTTCTTGAGTTTACAGAGTGGCAGACAAGAACAGAAACAACTTGCTGAAACACTGACACTCCCTCCGACCAGAGGTAAGAGAACTGGCTGAGGTCTGTGGGAACCAAGTTGGTCAACTGGGGTCTGTGCAGAACAAGCTTGCTGACGTCACGGCCTGAATTTCCACCCCTAACTCTCCCTGAATTAACACATGCAGCCCATGAGTTATCGTGGAGAAAGAATTGTGCATGCTGAAGGACTTTCCAAATCTCCCTTTTTCTTACACCAATCACCTGCTAATCCCAGAATCACCTGCTAAACACTCCCCTGCGTTTTTTTTTTTTTTTTTTTT
>NW_022436996.1:4184546-4192743 GCF_009761245.1 Sapajus apella
CAATTTTCCTGCCTCAGCCTCCCAAGTAGCTGGGACTACAGGCATGTGCTACCATGCCCTGCTAATTTTTTGTATTTTCAGTTGAGTTGGGGTTTCACTGTGTTAGCCAGGATGGTCTTGATCTCCTGATCTTGTGATCCACCCGCCTCGGCCTCCCAAATTGCTGGGATTACATGCATAAGCCACCGCACCTGGCTGGGAATAGACTTTTAATATAAAGCTTTTCTTTTCTGAAAATGCTTGTGCCACAGTATCGGCATCTAGGGCACAGGCAGTGAACCCCTTCTGCAACCCCATGGACTGAGGACACGCTATCTGGCTGGGCCCAGAGAGGGCCCTTACGGAGAACTGGAGGAAGAGAGTGGACGCCTGCTAGTCTGTATGCTGTGGAACAATGCTGTACGTTTGAATTCAAGTTTAGTTTTGAAGTGGGGGATCCCAGCTTGGGCCTCCCCTGGAATTCAGACGAAAGCTGGAAGCTGTGCTAAGACCTGGATGTGGGCATAAGGCTCAGGGGAGAAGGACCCGGAAGGAAAGACCACATAGTCTTGTGCATTAGCCTGACCTCGAGAGTCCACCCACGCAGGGGGGCCCCTTCCCCTCACTGCCACTGACCCTTGTGCTAGGCACGAGAGAGAGGCCGCTCCTGGGAGGACGTCCCTGCGCTCTTGAACGTGTACTTGAGAGGCCTCACTGCTCACCCTCCTTCTCCCTTCCCCACTGTCAATTGCCTGCTGATGTGAGGGAGGCATTTAAAGTCCAAGTGACTCCTCATCGAGGGGCACAATCAAGTGATAAGCAAACATGCAAAGACCGGGGATGCAGTGAGCCACAGCGAGCGCTTCGGGAGGGTCTGCGGGATCTCAGTGTGGAACGGGGAGCGGCCTTGCGGGGTGCCAGCCAGGGTGAATTCGCACAGGGGCTGAGAAGCTGTGGTCTCCGGGCTCCTCTGCTTCATGGGCCTCTGCTTACAGTCACAATCTTCTGTCCTTTTTCTAAAGAGGATCCTCCAGTTTTATAGGCCCTAGGCCCCACAAAATTGGGATCTGTCCCCAGTAGAGAAGAACAGCTTTTAGGGAAAACTCCATAGACGAATGCCTGGGCCCCACCTGCTGCTTTTAGGGGCCACGTGCCCTCACGGGCAGGACGCAAACAGGCAGGACCCGGGCTCCAGCGCTGGTCCCGCCTCTCCGGGCCTCTTCCTTCTACTGTAAAATGAGGGCTTGGCTTGGGTCTCTTGGTTTTCAAACTCTGACAATATGAGCATCCTTTCTTACAGAAAAAAAGCCCTGCAGTTATCAGTTTAATTCTGTTCTAAATATTCAATGCCACTTTAAAAATGATCTGTATTTTGGCCGGGTGCAGTGGTTCGTGCCTGTAATCCCAGCACTTTGGGAGGCCGAGGAGAGCAGATCACTTAAGGTCAGGAGGTCGAGACCAGCCTGGCCAACATGGTGAAACTCCGTTTCTACTAAAAATACAAAAATTAGCTGGGCACGGTGGTGCACACCTGTAATCCCAGCTACGCAGGAGGCTGAGGCAGGAGAACTGCATGAACCCAGGAGGAGAAGGTTATAGTGAGCAAAGATTCAGCCACTGCACTCCAGCCTGCTTGACAGAATAAGACTGTCTCAAAAAAAAAAAAAAAAAAAATCTGTGTTTCCTTTATCACAACAGTGTCTGCACGTGTCTGAAAAGATTTCAGTGTAACGGGACATATGTGGCACGTGGTCCTACACAGAACCAAGTGTGGCCGCAGATGCACGGGCTTCCTGATGCAGCTCCCCGGCCCTGACCGCCACACCCACTCTGCTTTGTGAGGGATTCTAGAATGCCTGTCCCTGATGGAACTCCACACTGTTTCCTAAGCTCTTAAAAGTAACCGCCAACTACAGGTTCCCAGGACAGGGCACAGGCAAGAACATGTCTTCAAGAGGCCGTGTCTGCCAACCTGAAGGGGACATGGATTTAGTGAAGGCAGAAGGTGCATGTGCTCACATGTCAGAGCCGGGAGGCCATGCATGCGGTGGGAAGAGCGTGGCACGTGGCTGAGGCCACTCAGGCACCTCCTCCTTGCGTGGGTCTCCGACCCCCCTCAGCCACTTCCTGCTCTGCACCCCTCCCTCCTTACAGAGGTGAGGTGACCAGCAGATGGTTTTTGGGCCCCCTGGCAACCTGTAAAGGCCTGAAGACCCCATGATGACAGGGATTATGGTGAACTCTTGTTGAATGTGCCCTTTGAGTGACACAGAACGGTTGCAGTGGGGGAGGAGGGGGAACTTTCAGTGCACAGAGCACCCACCTAGCAGTGGCATCAGCAGGCACATCTGCAGACACTTGCAGGGCCTCGCAGGGAGGGAACCTCACACCCAGCGGAAGGGAGAAGAGGCTGGCTGGCTCCTCAGGGTCAGGAGGGATGGAGAAGGAAACGACTTCACCTTCATTTTTCTCTCATTGTTCTAGGAATATCTTGTGAGCTGAATCAAGTATCACAACAGGCTATTATTAGGTGGAGGCCAGGAAGGAGAATGTGGACAAGGACCAACCTAGCAGGCTTCCTGGATGGGGAGGGGAAAGGGGTTTGAGGATTAGGGAGTGGGGGGAACAGAGCGTCCCACCCTAAGGAGGTGGGGGGTATGGGAGGTCTGAGCAACATGGCCTCAGGAACTAGACTTTCCAGGCTGAAATCCGGCCCTGCCCTACTGGCTGTGACCTTGGGCAAGTGACCTAGCCCCGGGATGCCTCAGTTTCCTCCTCTGTACACAGGGATAGAAGCAGGCTGCCCTCACTGGGTCGTTGCTGTGAGAGCTCTATTAATTATTATTTGTAAAATCCATCTACCACTGCCTGCACTCTGCAGGTGCCCTAAAACATCAATTATGACCATGGAGCTGCATGCCAGCCTTGGGGCCTTGGAAACCAATAGGCAGGGGCCCAACTGAGGGAGCAGAGGAAGTCAAAATGGAAGATGAGCCCAAAACTAGATGATCTGAGAGCCACATGTGGGGCGCTGCCGAACCTTCTGGCGCCTGGCGAGCCCAGGCCTCTGGTCACCTCAGGGACTATACTGACAGAATTGCCTCATTATCACGGGAAACCTCTTTACCCAACGCCCTCCTTGTTCTGAGAAACTGGAGAAGAGAAAAAGAGCCAAGGGCTCACTCTTCCCTGGGTGGGTCAGGGCAGATGGCCACTTCCCACCAGCAGCCACAGGCCTGGGGGCCAACAGGCTCAACGTGTTTTCACTGCACATTTTCTAATGCTTCCGCAAAAACGTATATTCCCTCTGCAACCCAACAACCCAAAAATCCCACTCAAGCCCTCACCTCTCTTCCTTTTCATAACAAAAAGACTTGGTGAGGACAGTACCATTAGGTAGGGGGAACCAAGGCACGTAATGAAGAAGACAAAGGCCACCTCGTCCTGACATTCCTGCCCCGTGAATCGCCCCCTCTGACCTTCCTACCCAGCGTTGGGAAACGTCCTGCCCTTTTCCTTCATCCTATGAAGAGTTACAGGTAAAACGTGTCTGTGGCTTTTTTTGTGGGGGAAGTAAGTTTTACTTGGCAGCTTCCGGGTAAGCCGTCTTAGAGGGTGGTGATGGTGACGGCGACACCCAGCAGCCGGTGAGCACCCAACGCACCCCAAGCCTGCTCTCCTGGCTTAGATGGGTTAACTCATTTAATCCTCAACACAATCGCTCCAGGTAGACATATTATTGTCTTTATTTTTTCCCTTAAGGAAACTAAGGGAAAGAAGTTTAAACAATGCGCTGAAGCTCACACAGCTAGTATGTGAAGGGTAACCCCTGGGAAATACTGAAAGAGACATTCCTGCACCTGCCTGTCCCCAGGCTCCCCTTCTCCCCTCTCTCCTGTGACAACCCCAGTGTGCAGCTGTGGGCTCTGAGCCTGTGCATGCTGGGCTGGTGGGGATGTCTGGGTCTCAAAATTTCCTATCAAGTAATAGTCTCTGTGAGGCCCAGGGTCGGGCAGGCAGGCAGCTCTGCACATAGCCCATCACTCATGTCCTGGTACTGACCAAAACATTGTTTTAAATTCAGTTCCTGACGTGCGTTCAATTTCTTTTTTTAAAATTTATTTATTTTACTTTAAGTTCTGGGGTACATGTGTAGAAAGTGCGGGTTGGTTTCATAGGTATACATGGGCCATGGTGGTTTGCTGCACCTATCAACCCATCATGCAGGTTTTAAGCCCCACATGCATTAGGTATTCATGCTAATGCTATCCCTCCCCTTGGCCCCGACCCCCGGACAGGCCCCAGTGTTTGATGTTCCCCTCCCTGTGTTCATGTGTTCTCATTGTTCAACTCCCACCTCTGAGTGAGAACATTCGGTGTTTGGCTTTCTGTTTCTGTGTTACTTTGCTGAGGATGGTTTCCATCTTCATCCACGTCCCTGCAAAGGACATGAACTCATTCTTTTTTATGGCTGCATATATTCCGTAGTGTATATGTACCACATTTTCTTCAGTCTACCATTGATGGGCTGGTTCCTAGTCTTTGCTATTTATTGTAAATGGTGCTGCAATAAACATACATGTGCATGTGTCTTCATGTATTCAATTTCAAAAGGAATGTCTCACAATCATACTCGTACTGACTTTGTTATTAATTTCATCATCTATATAGGAACTGGCTCAGTGTTTTAGGTAATATGGATTGTCAGCCCTATCGTAATTTTCAATTTCCTTAGGCAGTTTATATTTTTCTTCCTGGTCTTTTGCCAAAACTGATCATCCTGTTAATATTCACCAGAAAGTTAAAAATAATTGAGATTGTGAAATTAGAATCCTAATTAAACAGCAACGTAACTACCAGCTGAGATTTACCAGAGTTTGGATTTTCCAAGGGCTTTAAAAAGTGCTGACCTTATTCTGTCCTCATCTGAAAGTTAGAATTTTTTGCCACAAAACAAAATTATAGCCTTAAAATTATATGCAACATTTTTTACATAGTCTGGCTTTAGTTTTAAATGATAGGAAGAGCCGGGCGCGGTGGCTCACGCCTGTAATCCCAGCACTTTGGGAGGCCGAGGTGGGTGGATCATGAGGTCAACAGATCGAAACCATCCTGGTCAACATGGTGAAACCCCATCTCTACTAAAACTACAAAAAATGAGCTGGGCATGGTGACACGTGCCTGTAATCCCAGCTACTCAGGAGGCTGAGGCAGGAGAATTGCCTGAACCCAGGAGGCGGAGGTTGCGGTGAGCCGAGATCGCGCCATTGCACTCCAGCCTGGGTAACAAGAGCGAAACTCTGTCTCAAAAAAAATAAAAAATAAAAATAAAAAAATGATAGGAAGAAAATTTCCTTCTATGATGCGCTGCAGAAAGGCTCATTATAATACACAGCTTCAACGAAAATCCTGAGCAATTGTCACCTTAATCAGACTGAGATATTCTGTGCAAATGTTTCCTAATCTCAATGAAAACACATTTAAAAAATAATGGATATCAAAACCAATGTGTATCAGACAGGAAATTAGGTTGCCAGTTTTTTTTTTTTTTTTTTTTTTAAGAGGAAGGTTAATTAATTGTAAAGCATAATCAGTTTCTGTGTCCAACTGCACCCGATGATTAATTATTCCTGGTTCTATTGTTCGAAGAATGAGCTGGCCTTTTGACTTGTGCAGGTGTGTCCTGACCCCAGGGAGCAGCTCAGGGGTTCTGTGTAAAGAGAGGGGACTCCTGTCACACCGGAGCCTGGCCATCATCCCTAGCCACGACGTCAGCATACTACGTCTGGATGCAGATGCAGGGACAGCCTAGATGGAAGGCGGCAGGCCAAACCCTGGGCTCAGGGCTGAGCCCCTCTGGACAGCCCCTGTCCCCGCCCTCTTCCATCCTCAGAATGTCCTGGGTTATGGAACTAGCCTGAATTGGAAGTCGCCATGGGGACTGCATGACGCTAAAGAGAATGAGGGCCTGGGTTCCACGGGCACATGAGCTTCATCCTGCCCCATGCCCAGACGGCCCTGAGCTGGACAGCCTTCTCTCTACACAGGCTGTGATCATGAATGGGAGAGGACGAATGAGAGGTGGCTCTCAGGGAAATCCACACCACTGCTTTTTTGCAAAAACCCACAGCTGGTCGCCCTCTCCTGCTGAGGGTGATGGCTCCCCAGACCCAGTGCAGGTGCCCCTGCAAGTTGGAACGTGTCTGTGGGCCTCGTCACAGGCCCTGTGCTGCCCTGGGTGCATAGGTGTGGTTGCTGCTTTCAAGTAAATAATAGATGTGGAAGGGTCACTGGGCACACTGTGTACGCCAGCGTATAATACCGCGTTGATCAATGAGGGACACCAGCTCCATGCATCACCCGCTCATTCCTGCCTCGTAGCTTCAGCAACCTGACAATTTAGCACTACAGAAAATGTTTAGGAGACAATGTCAGCTTTGCAGCCTGGGCAGGACCGGAAGAAGTGACCGTGAAGGTCTCGGCAGAGAAGGGGAATTAGGCCGTGTCCATGGGCCACGCTTCCCGCAGGCCTCCCAGCTCCTTCAGGCATGATTAATCCCTCTGTGTCCAGAGCTACTTTACCCAAGAAACACAACCCCAGCAGGAGGACAAAGAGCCCCACACGGGGCATGGCACACAGCAGGTGCTCAATAAATGGCTTGAGCTGAACAGAAGCTAAGGTGGAAATCCGGTTCACAAGGGCCACAGCCGTCCACCATGTCTTTCCCTAGGTCTTGATGTGGCCCTGGGCAGAGCCCAACATTTACCCCTGGGCCAATAGCTGCAGCTCACCCCTAGAACTTTCTGGCTCTCTCTGACCAGTCCGTACCATCCACATCCTGGAACAGAGCAGCCACCGCTTTAGGTCAGGGCTTTCGTCTTGGGCAGGTCAGAGCTACAGTCACCTGAAGTGGATATTGTTCTTTAGATGTTAATGTCCCTAACCCAAGTCTTGAGTGAGAGATCCTGGATCCCAGAAGGGTGAGGTCTCCTTAGTACCTACAGGAAGACCAGGAGGGCACCAGCCTCTCCAAGCTCCGGTACAGTTATTCTTCCAGCATGCAGGTTCTAGATAGCTGCAGTATACAAAATGCAGAAGAGATTCCTGCTGTAGGGAAGCAGGAGCCCAGGAGAGCCAGGGTGACATCTTTTTAAAACCAACTCCATCTTGAAACTAGCAAGGCCCACTCCTTGCCAGTCACGGTCCATAGACCTAAGATGTTTACAGCTAAGGAAGTAGCTGGCTCTAGCTCACCAGGAGCACAGCGTGGGTAGCAGCAGGAGAGAACAGAGGATGGGAGGGGAAGGGTAATGGCTGTGCCCAGATAGGGAGACCCCTGACTAGAGCCCTTTGTCCAGTCTGCTTCCCTTTGTGCAAATTCTCCGTGTTCCACATGAAGACATTCTGCATCTGTTACTGGGGTAGGAAACGTGGCAGAAGGAAAGAGGTGGAGAGGAGGAAGCTGACTCCCACCACCCTGAAGCTCTGCCCGGTGCAGAGAGAGTCCCCATTGCCCCTTTTTGTGCCCCTCTACATAGGCTGCTGTCCACCACATGGTGCCTTCTGCCTCTCTCCTTGCTGGAAACAGGAGGAGTTAAGGTGCAGTCTCCTCTCCATGTAAGACCCGTTACATAAGCAAACAAACTGATGTCATTCAAACGTTATTATCAGCTGATAGCTTGTATCCCTTCATCTACTCATTCTCATCATTATTAGATCAACAAATCTGAGTGACTATAAACCAATCTGCCTGGACCCACGGCACTCAATATAGCAACTATTACTACTAATAACGTGAGTGTTGGAAATAGATGCTCAGTGCTGCAAAGAAAAGTCAGCACCGAGACAAGGGATCTCTCAGCAAGGCAATTTTACTTTTTGCAGAAAGGGTGCTTCTGTTAGCTATCTTGCCACGAGAGTACAATGAACAAAGGAAAAGCAGAAATATTTACCTTTTATGCATTTGGGGTTGTCTTTACTGCTGTGTCTGATCTCCATTGACTGGAGCCAGGCTTATAACCTAAAACTGAACTTAAGTGGCTAATAATTTAACACTTTTTTGAATAGGTAAGAGCAAGGGAGAACAGAAAGGAAGTCTAAACAAGGAGGGTGCGCAGGCTGCGAGCTGGGACACGCCTGTGAGCACGTCCAGCACAGATATCTTGGTTAAAGTACAAGGACATAGAATGTACCACCTGCTTGTGAGCATGACTAACA
>NW_022436996.1:4192753-4229091 GCF_009761245.1 Sapajus apella
ATGTACCACCTGCTTGTGAGCATGACTAACAGCTACACAGGACAGGGCTTAATGGACAGTTATTAGCAAAGAGCAAAGAAGGCTTTGAAGAAAGTTAGTCTTTAAAAGAGACTATTATTTCTAACATTTATTATTATTTTTTAACAAGAAAGGTAATTTTGAGGAGGAACTTTTCTGCTTCTTACAGCGAGGAATACCTGTCATTTGTGATGCACTTTACTTTTTATTATACATTTTCCCACGCATTATACAGAAGCTGTGAGGGCGTCAGTGGAGAATTGCACAACGTCTCCACAGTGCTGAGTCTGGGAGAGCGGCTGTCCTCCTTACTCACAGCAAGAAGTGATAGAGGATCTTAGGCACTTATTCAGAGGCAGAAAAAGTGTTCTAATTCGTTTTTAAATGAACATATGGGTGTTTTCTAAGAGCAGCAACACAAGTAGTCAGCTACACCTCATCAGTGCCCAATCAGTGACTAGCAATGCTAGACTAACACAGCATGATGATTTGTACAACGGCCCCACAAGGTCGATGCTCCATCTTACAGAGGAGGAAACTGAGGTCGGACAGGTTGAGTCAATTCGCTTGAGTTCATTCAACCAGTAAGTGGTGGAGGTAGAACGGTGAAGCCAGGGATGCCAGACTTCAAAGCTGTTTCCACAGTACCCCGTTTCACTGGGCAAGTCATTTCCCTTCTCGGAGCCTCTGTATGATTGCAGGTTTGCAATCTTCTAAGAATCTATGTTTTTAGATCCAGCTTTGAAGTAAAGTTCGTACAAGGCAGATGCCCATTTGGGAATGAAAATAAAGTAAGTGGTACAGGGCCAATTAAAAACCAGCAGCTCTTCAATGAAACACTGTGGTGAGTGAGACGAACTCTTAAACACAGTGAACTGGAGAGGGAGATGCTGCAAGTGAAGGGTGATTACTCAGAGTGAGCTCATGAAGTCTCCATGTTATTTTCTGAAAACCAGGATTTTCTTTCCCTTTCCTGCTGCCCTCCTCCAATGTCTCCATTCCTGGATGATCCTGTATGATTATAATCAATAGTATCAGCTACAAATGGTCCCACGCGGCCCTGGGAATAAGCAGGAGGGAAAAGACAATTCCAGTTATAGGGTGCTTACACTTGAGCTAGAGAAGGGCTTGAATGACTTATTTCCCATCCTCTTAGGGAGTTCATTTCCAAGATAAAGACAGTATATTTTGGTTGTGTTTTATAGGATCAGATGCTTCCCCGGTTCTCTCAATGAATCTTATGTTTGTTTTTGTGAAATAGTTGGCAGGAAATCTCAGCTTCTTTTTATAGTGAAAAGCAACATTCACAGTGAATTCTCTTTTGCCAAAATCTAAACGACATAGGAAAGTCGAAAATTGAGTGAAGCTTTGCTGTGATCTCTTTTTTCCTAATGCTTTTTGGCTAATTATGGTCCAAAGCAAAGATGCAGAACTAACTCTGGCTGCCAGAATTGCTCTATGAACAAAATAATCCCAGGTGGAAATTTCTAGAAGCTTAAGAGGAGTTTGCTGGTACTTCCGGTGGGGATTTCCAAAACAGAATGGTAGAATCAAGCTGGGGGATGGGGGGTGATGACCTCATGGTGGAAGGACTTTGTCAACAAGTCCCCAACTTATCAGGTGTCAAATAACCCAAGGCAGGCACCATATCAGCACGGTATCTTAACCTCAACATGGAGCTCCCCTCTTCCTACCTAGGGAGGGCTTTGGATTAGAGGTCAAAGGATCAGAGGAGGCCCTGGGGACTATGTGGGAAATCCTAAATCCTATGAGTAGACAGTAAACAGGTGCTTTTTCAAGGTTGTATCTTTGGAACTCAGGGGCCCAATGACATGTCTCTCCACGAAGAGAAGACCCAGCTCACCCATGTCTCCTGCTGAAGTCATGGAATGTTATCTGGCTTCTCTTGAAGACTCATGTATACCTTGAGTCTTTCTGCAATCTACTTTCTTCTTTCCTTCTTAAAGGCCGCAGGAATAACAATATTCACAACCAATCAACACCCTAGCTTCGATGCTATGGTTTGGCTTCCTCACGGCTCCAAACTTCATGTTGAAATCTGATCCCCAATGTTGGAGGCAGGATCTAGTGGGAGTCATGGGGGTGGTTCCTTCATGAAAAGATGAATGACCTCCCCCAGTGAGTGACTTCTTACATGATTCGCTCCTGTCAGGGCTGGCTGTTAAAACGAGCCTAGCACTTCCTACCCCCGTTGCTTTCTCTCTCGCCATGTGAGCTCTGCACGACCAGCTCCACTTCATCTTCTGCCATGAATAGAAGCAGCCTGAGGTCTCAGCAGAAGCTGAGCAGGTGCCGGCACATGTGTCTTGCACAGGCCATAGAACCCTGAGGCAAATAAACCTCTTCTCTGTATAAATTTCCTGGCCTCGGGTATTCCTTTATAGCAACACAAAACAGTCTAAGACACACCCTATATTCTTTGAACGTTGTAGCATCTAGTGAAATGGGAAGGGCAGGGCAGGTGTTACTAAGCCTGGTACATGGTTTTTTTTTTTTTTTTTTCACCTAGTTAATAAATATTTACCAAATATTTTTAGATACTCTGGCAATTCTATTGTGATCTTCCTAGTGACCTGCGGGTCTGCCTACATTATTTGTTATAGAGGAGAACTGTGAGGCTCAGAGATGTTGACGACTTGCTCTGGGTCACGGGGACGCGTGGAGCCTTGACTTGACCCCAGGTGTGATGTTGAGCCCACTCCACCATGGAGACCTCCAGGATGAGGAGACCAAGCCATTTTCCCAGGACCACAGGTCAGGAGAGAGCAGATTCTCCTGAGTCTCCTGATTCCTGCTCCTTTGTTCCTTCCACTACACTGCTGGACCTGACAGTCCAGGGAACAAGACCAGCTCATTTTCCAGTTAAACCTCATGCAGTATGGCAGCCTGGGCTACAGCCCAGTGTTTGGGAAATCCATCTGCCTGAGTATTGCAGAGTGTCATCTTTTAATGAGGCAAGATACATATCAAAACAGAATGTAGGCAGCGAGGTCACGTTTAGGGTCATCCTAAATAACACAGCCCCACAGATTCTGACTGTGAGTGAGTGCCCGGCTGTGCTCCCGGGGCTCCCTGCACTCCTACTGCTGTAGATACTTGAGAAAAATCAAAGCACGCTGAGAAATCTGGGTCCGGGAAAATTGCAAAAGACATAAATCACATGCCTGATAGATCTGTGCTCCGAAATACGTGGCCTCATTCTACATACAGAGAATCTTATTTATTCCTGCTTGCATCTGCTGCCTTTTTCCTGCCACTAAATATTTTATCCAAGGTGCCGGGAGCAGAATTAAATGGGGGGTTAAAAAAGAAATCAGCGAACATCAAGCCAGAAGGCAAATGGAGCTTTTACCTTGCAAGGCTCGAAGCCTCCGTCGCTAATCAGTGCTGTGTTATTTGCATTTCACACACTGCGAATCTCCTCATTATCATCAGAGATCTGCAAATTCCCACAAATCAACACCCGGGGGGTCCAGGGAGGAGATCGGCTCCCTGAACACGCCCCGGCTGGCCGCCAGGTGGCAGCGTCCCTTCTCGATCCTTTAGTGGGGAAGGGATGGAGTTGGGGTTTTGATTTCTAGTCCATTGCCTGGATCGTTCAGATTTTCATTCTAGCCTTACTGGCTGCTGACGTGTGGCTTCTCCAGTCTTCCTTTTTTCCATACTGGGAGGCGGGTGTGGTGAGAGACAATGAATGCTTCTCTCTGTGGCTGGAGCAATTTAAGTCAGAAATCTTGGAGAAGGTGCTTTTGAGGGGTGGGAAGCCCCAGGCTTAGACAGATCCAGTTAACCCATTACATGGGATACACTGGGAGGATCCAGGACGTGTGGACAACTGGCTGCAAATCCACTTCTGCAAAAAGGCAGCTCGGCCGCACTCCATGAGACACAGGGGCCCTTGTCACTATCCCACATAAGGACGGGAAAGCAGACCCTTGAACAACGTGGGTTTGAACTGCGCGGGTTGACTTATGTGAACATTTTTTTCAACCAAATGCAGATGGAAAATACAGTATTTGGGGGATGTGAAACCCTTGTATTTGAAGGAGTGACTTTTCACATACCTGGGGTCTCAGGGCTGACTGGGACGGGAGTATGTTTGAATTTTGGTAATGCAGGGTCCTGGAGCCCCTTCCCTGTGTATACACCAAGGGGCACAGGGCTTTGAAACTTCAGCAACACCGAAAGCAAGAGCAGCACTAATGGGTCATCGCCTTTAGCCCCGCCAGGCTTTTGTTAAAGCAGATGTCGGAGCAGCTTCACTAACATTCAGCCTTTCTTTCTCTCACCTCACCACACACTCCCCTCCGACTTTCTTTCCTAACCCCCAAAATGACTAAGCATGACGTGCTGTAGGAAGTCGCAGTGCGCAGAACTGCGCTCCTTCCTCCCGTCCCTGCATCGCCTGAACCACAGGCAGCGCAGGCTCATTAGGCTGGAAAGGCGCTCTCTCCGGCAGCCTGAAAGGGCCCTTTTACATAGTTATCAATTCGTCTTTCAGCCTTATATTCCCTTAATGATGGTTTTTCCAGACTCAGTTAAATGCTACCATGAAACAAAAGGAAGTACTGTATCTGAAGCCCCAGCAGGTGGAAAGGGAAGCCATATCCAAAATGCGCTGGAGATAAAACAGCTGAACCTGAGAGAGGAGATCAATGGAACCAACCTCCCCATATGGAAGACTTCGGCTTCCATCTGTATTTCTGCAAATTTCAACCAAAATCATTTATAACTGGCTCTTTCTCTTTCATTTCTGGCTTTTTCTCCTTTTAAAGTGCATGACCATCAAAGTATGGTATGTTACGCTCCCTGAAGAGTCAAGGGACATCTTCCTTTGACTTAGGAGTCAAGTGGGAATTTCCAGCTTGCTAAACATTTTGGGGGAGAAGTGACTGGCCGTTAAGGTCTGCCCTTTGCACCTAAGTCCCAGAAGCTCTTGAGATCCCAAATACCTTTATGGAGCCTCCTAAATGCCAAGGAAGCTGGGAGAGGCCATGGTGCCCTGACTGGAGGGACTGCCTGGCCCATGCCCGCCTTCCTTGTCCTGGCATAGAACATGCATCAGAGCTGCCAGGGGAGGCCAGAAACTCCCAGTGACATGATGAGACAGTAGGACAACTACAGATTTTTTTTTTTTTTTTGAGATGGAGTCTCACTCCGTTTGTCGCTAGGCTTGAATGCAGTGGTGCAACCTCAGCCCACTGGGACCTCTGCTTCCTGGGTTCAAGGGATTCCCCTGCCTCAGCCTCCCGAGTAGCTGGGACTGCTGGCACTACAGATGCACGCCACCATGCCCAGCTACATTTTGTATTTTTAGTAGAGATGGGGTTTCACCATGTTGGCCAGGATGGTCTCGATCTCTTGACCTCATGATCTGCTTGCCTCAGCCTCCCAAAGTGCTGGAATTACAGGCGTGAGCCAACATGCTTGGCCGATTTTCTAATCAACAACTTTTTCCTTAGCTATTTTACAAGTCTCCTCTATATCTGGAAATGCTCACGTTAGGTCACACCTTACAGAATCTCAAACCTGAAACGGTGTCAAGAAAAAAAAAACTGGGGAAGAGCTGGGAACTATGATCTGGTCATATCTCCAGAGAAGGAAATTTAGCAAAAAAAAATTTTTTTAAGAATGAACTCTTGAGTTATTATTAATGGTTGCTTGGTTTTCTAATTTTTATGTTTTTACAGTCTTAAATCAGAAGATACCATTCTGCCAAAAGTGTCTAAATGTGTTGAAGATCTGTGCCGTGTAATTAGGATGTGGGTAAATACCATCCTGCAGGATATACACTTTGTGAAGGCAGGTCCAGATCTTAAAGCATCTCTGTATCCCATGGAGGACCTGGCAGAGGGCTTTGGTGCAGAATAAATGCATGAACCCCCCCGAATGATGGAAGCAAGGAGCTGCTTCACGCGGTTGGTCTTGGCTTCTGTCGGACTGACTGTATATCAGTTCCTTAAGGGAAGGGTCCCTGTCGTGGACCTCCTTCATCTCTTTCCCTCCCTGCCTTCCTTCTTTCCTCTTTTTCAGGTACCCTGTTGGGTGGGGCACTGCAATCTATAGTGACTCATCCAATGCTGAGAACCTAGCAGGGGCTCAAACTAGAATTCCTAGTAAACGAGGACTGTGTGGGCCACTGTCAAGTGTTGGAATATCTTCTTGATGCAATGAAGTTTGCTACGTGCAAATTTTGTCTATCTCTCCCATGTTTCTGGAGACACAAATGCGGGACACTGTGGCGTAGGAGCTGCGTGGCAGTGGGTGACACTTCACCTTTCCTGATGGGGAGAAGGGACATAACACTGTGATCAGGAACGTCTGAGTGGACCCATAAAAGAAGTAGGTAATAACAAGGATGGTGAGCAGGGAAAGAGCTGACCTGAAACCCTTCAGCTGGCCTGGCTGTTTGTCCTAAGGGCTGGATAGCACCTAAGACCTCCACAAAGTGACACCACCAAGAAGTGTCCTAGCTGGGCTCTTCCTTGGATAACATTCACTTAAAATCCCAGTACTCTATAGGCTTGGTGTCTGCATGGCTGATTTTTGTTTTTTATAAAAACCACCCAGGTGCCAGAATATTTATTCCTGCTGGCTTTCTTTCTTTTTTTTATTAAGAGCTGAAAGGTGCTCTCCTCTTTCGTGTTTCTGAGGCTCAGGTGCCCACTTCCATTGTTTGGATGGAGCCTGGCCTTATGCTGAATGCATGGATGTGCTGGGGAGGGGCTAATCATAGGTCTGAGTGGCCAGCATGCGGAGGCTCCGCCCTTCCTGGGTTCTGCCAGGTTGCCTGGACTCTGGGACTTGACTCAGGGTGCCCAGAATCATGAGCTTATATGACTGAAGATGATAGGTCTGCATGTCCAATCTCCCACTCGGTGCAAGAATCACTTAAGATAATCCAGACGGAAGAGCATAACCTTCTCAGAACAGCCTCTGCCATAGCTGGAAGGCTGGAGAATAGGAACTGACCTGAAATCTGACTCCTCACTTCTCCTTCCACTCAGTGGACCTAATGCACAGAACAAGTGACAAAGGGTGGGTCTTCTGCACGCCTGCAAGTGCAGGGAGCTCTAATGTGGAGCTGAGCTACCTCTGCATTCCCTTACGCCTTCCCAAAGATAACCCACAGTAAAGAGAAAAGCTATGCCAATAATGCACACTTCAGAGACAGAAAAAAAAAAAAAAAAAGGCGAGGAGTAAGACAGAGAGAAGGCTGATTCCTCTAGGGCAGATAGGTTTCACGCGGGGATAAGAAGAAGGTTTATCAGAATCACCTCATAAAGGTTCTCCCCATATACAAACATCCTGTGTGTGGGGGTGACGAAGAGGGCAGAGGAAGGGTACAAAAAGGCTGAGACACTCATGTGCTCGGTCCCTGCCATTGCAACTGAGGAGCATCGCTCCCGTATGTTTATGAAGTAAAACTGAGAATTGTTAACTATGTCATTGAGAAGTTATCTGCCGCGGACATAGACTTTATACCATCCATGCTGTGTGTTTATGGCACTGATATTTAAACATGAAGCCTGCCACAGATGGACAGGAGTTTAGAGTTATCTGGTCCACCCTAGCGATGCTTCCAGAATAAGAAAAAGAAACTGAGGCCCCAAAAGGTTAGAATACAGGTTTAGTGAGCAAAAGAGCTAAGGCTCGTTCCAGCTTCTGAGTCTGGAAACTGCTTTGAGTAATATTGTCTTGTTCCTTTCTTCCTTCTAGCATTTGCAGCTTGCGTTTTAGTAGAACTGTATTAACAAAACTCTCAATAATAGGTTAGATGGTCTAATGTCCTTAGGTGATTTAAGAAGACAGAAAAAAACAAAAATAAATTAGAGATCCCAAGGGTGTCAAATATTTCAACTGCAAATACATAAGATTTGGGCCGGGCGCGGTGGCTCACGCTTGTAATCCCAGCACTTTGGGAGGCTGAGGCGGGTGGATCACGAGGTCAAGAGATCGAGACCATCCTGGTCAACATGGTGAAACCCCGCCTCTACTAAAAATACAAAAAATTTGCTGGGCATGGTGACACGTGCCTGTAATCCCAGGTACTCAGGAGGCTGAGGCAGGAGAATTGCCTGAACCTAGGAGGCGGAGGTTGCGGTGAGCCGAGATCGCGCCATTGCACTCCAGCCTGGGTAACAAGAGCGAAACTCTGTCCCAAAAAAAAAAAAAAAAAAAAAAAGATTCACCAAGATGCTATAACGAAAAGGTAAAAGTGTGTTTGTCTTAGTCTCACAATGAATGCATAATTTAAAAGATAGAAAAATACAGCCACTGAAAATCATAAGTTATTTATCAAAATCTCTCAAGAGTAGGTCATTAATTGTAAGGACATTTACTGAGACCAATGAGAATTCTTCCTGTACCTTTAGAGAACACCTTCCCTTCAGATTTATTTCTGATTTTCACAAGTCCTGGTAGATCACCTCTTCATCTTGAATTAAAATACTCAATAACCCCCCTAAAATATCAACACAGCCTCTACTGGATTTTCAAATGTAGATTGGCTTTGGTTCTGAGAACCAGAGGTTTGTGGTTAACCTGCTTCAGTGCCACGCAGCCATGCCGAAGCCGCCCTCACTGTCCTCTGGGACACTGCTGTGTCTCCATGCAGCTTGAGGGCTGTACACTGGGAACGATATGCATCACTTTACAGGCTCCACAGAGACGCCAAGAAGGAAGGGAGCTGATGGCAAGGTGCTTCTGACAATTATGAACCTTCTCATTGGAGAGATGGTGAGCACTAATGGTTCTCACGGCTCCCGTTGGCCGTACAATTTACATGTGAAATGATAGAGTTTGCAACAATAAAAAGTGACACATCCTAGCTTTCTTGGAATACACTTCCCAAGCCGGCAGATTGGTGGTCCAGTAGGGGACACGGCATTTCTATTTGCAGCTCATTCACGAACATCATTTGCGATCTGGGCTGACAATGACTCTCCCATACTCCCCCTCCCCCACAGCAGCATCCCAACTCGATGGAGCCCTGGCATCCTCTCAGCTGCCCTGGATGGCTGCCTGCTTTCCGAACCTGACTCTCTGACCTTCCCATTGACTGAGATTCCCCAGCATCCCTCTAGATAATTCCTCTTCTGCTTTGGACACCAAACTTGTGGCCCATTGTTGGCAAGAAGGCTGCCCAGACGTGGGGGTCTTCAGTCCTGTCTCCCAGTCATGTCTGGCTTCCTCCTCACCAATTGCTCAATGCTACTTCCTGGAGCCCTGGCGGGACCTTATGAGGTGTTCTGGACAATGACTCATGCGTAGAAGTGCCAGGATCATTTCCAGGCCAAGCATTTATTCCCCGGCTTGTCTCCCTTCAGAACACTCCCCTGTCTGCTAGTGTGGCTGTGATGCCTAAGAGGATGGTCCTGGAAGCCTGGGACCTTGAGTGACCATGAGGGGAGAGCCCCACCCTCTCCCCCTCCCTGATCTAAAGTGGGCTTGAGTGATCTCCAACAAGAAAGACACTGCTGTTTTAAATCAGAGGTGGTGGTCCATTTGCTTTTGCTTTTTTTTTTTTTGCTACCCACAACGGGACCCAGCCTGTTACTACAAGCACATCTTCCTGCTAGCCTTCTTCTGATCAGGCTCATGTTCGAAGTTTAGGGAAGGGAATGATGGTTGTGTTCTCTGCTCTTAGCACTGAACTTCACAGAAAATTCTCAACCAAGTGTCTAATATTTCCTCTTTCCAAAGCTGTCTTCATCAAGCAGGGCCCCTCGCTGTTGCTCTGAGGCTTCTGTTTAAATATTCCAAAAGCAGAATATTGTTCCTTCTTCGGTGTGTACTACTGTCTCACTCCAACTTCCCCCAGATAATTTTTCAGCCAAGAAATGTGGGAAGAATATTCCGGGATTGACTAGGATAACTCCCCCATCGCCACAGCTGAAGGGTTTATTTATTTCCTGGTTTAAATTGCAACTCTTGGCTGGAGAACTCCTAGGGTACAGATGTAATCTGACATAAAATTAATTAAATAGCAAACCGGCTAGTCACCATGGCAATTAGGAGGGTGGTGGGAATAACTACCAGAAACAAGGAGCCATGAAGAGGAGGATTTGGAGCAAGGAAGTCTCTGTCAAGTTTCTCTTGGAAGAAACCCAAGGGCAAGGAGAGCAGTCACCCCTTTTATCTCCTCTTTGCTGGGGGGCCGTGGAGATGTTGTACTTGGATGTGTATAGGACTGACCTTCCAGTCAAAAAATTCCTCCTCTTTTTCCATGGTAGGTTCTCTGTGCTGGACACACAGACATCGGAGACTTTGCCGTATCTGAGACTTCACCCACCACAGCTAGCAGAACGTGAGAAGAAAGTTGATTTTCAGCAGATATCCCACGTGCACATGCAAATATGCAATTAACATGTTGGCAGTTTCTTATGGTTCCACCGTAAGATTCCTCTGCTTCCTCAGAAGCGCTCTCATTTAACTTTGCAGCAATTCTTTGAGAAAGGTGCCTGAACCTTTATCTTCCAGACGAGGAAACTGAGGGTCAGACAGTGTTCTTGATCTGGTCACCAGGCAGCTGGATGGCTCACAGAGGGCTTAAATCGAGGTTTGTTGGGCTCTGAAATCTGTGCCATGAGACATGCCTTTCACAACACAGATGGCTCAAGCCTGGGGTGTCGAGCAGACACCTCCAGAGGATGCCCCACTCAGAACTTGAGTATGGACCCAAGCCTAATATCATAGGCAAGAAATTAATGCAACTTATATGCAGCAGGAACGTGGTTAGCAGCTTCAGGCAGGCTCCCTACTGGCTGTTTGTCCACAGAAAGGCCACTTACTAGTTTTCACAGCTATGCCACAGGATAAGGGAAGAGTTGGCCCTCTGTGTCTAAAAATTCCCCATCTCTAGACCCTCCCACCAAGTGCAGATAAAAAATATTAAAGAAAAAAATAACAGTATGTAATAAAAAATATTACAGATAAAAAATACAGCATATCAACTATTTATACAGCCTTTGCATTGTGTTAGGTATTTATAAGTGATCTAGAGATGACTTAAAGTATCCTGGAGGTGACAGGCACATGCTAAGCCATGTCACACAAGGAACTTGAGCATCCTCAGACTTTGGTATCCGATTGAAGAGGAGCGAGCAGTAGGGTTCCTGGAACCAGTCTCCTGAGGGTACCAAGGGACGATTGTAGAGCTTCCTTCATAGAGCTCTGGAGAGATGACAGAAGTTTATTTATGTAAGGCCTGGCATGGAAGAAAGACTCACTGGAAGTGAGCTACTGCTGTTCCTACTCTATTCATTCAGTATGCAAACTATGACTTATCGTTAGTTCAGGTGGTCTAGCGTCTGATGAGCTGTGCCCCCGTGCCCCTGGGCTCCCAGTAAGAAGACCACGTCCTTCCCATCCTTACTTCAGCTTTCTCCTTTCTCCTTGGGAATAAAAAGTGAAACTCATAATTAAAAGGGAGTTAACAATGACCGTTGCTTTTTGATAATCAGGTGTTTTTCTGCTGAGGGAAGCTGGTGGAAATGGAAATTCTGATGAGAGTGATCAGGGAGGAACCATGTGATTTTCTTGTGGAGGTTTCTAGAATATACGAGTTTCCCTCTGTGAAGTAACTCATTCAACAGTATTTTCTGAACATGTGTTAAGAACTCAAGAGATTCACTTGGTGTTATGGGAAACATGTAATATAAATACAGTTCTTGACTTCAAGGAACTAGATTTATTTGGAGAGGCAAAATTTGAAATAATTGGTTGTCATTACAACAATCTTGATTCAGACCACAAGGGCTGGACGAAGTCAGACATGATGTCAGCAGCCTCGTCTGTGAATGTGATCACTGGACCGATTGGGAACGGCACCCTGCGGCTTTGGGGCCAAATCTGGCCTGCTGCCTCCTTTGTATGACCTGAGAGCTCAGAATTGGTTTTGCGTTTTCTAATAGTTGGTAAAAAAGAACTTTAATGACATCTGAGAATTACATGAAATTCAAATTTCATTGTCCGCAAATAGAGTTTATTGGAACACAGCCACGCCATTTGTTGCTTATGGTCTATGGCTGCTGTTTTACTTCAGCAGCAGGCTTGAGCAGTGGCAAAGAAGACCTTATGTCCTGCAAAACCTAGACTCTATTACCTGACTGTTTACACAAACAGTTTGCCGACTGCTGGACTCAGCGACTGCTAACGTCAATGTCAGCTCCAACACTCCCTCCTTCTGTGACTTGAGAATCAATAGCCATGCGATATTCTTTCAAGGAAACTCAGATGAACATAGGTGAGTGAGGGCAGACACTGTATTGCTACAGCAAGAAGAGAGTAGTCTACTCATGACCGCAGAGACAGAGAGACAGTGCATTAGGATGTGCTGGTGTTTCCGGGAGACCTACCTGGATTTAAAGTTTGGAGCTGAGGCAGCCATGATGCCATGATTGCTATGTTGAGAGCAGGGGGAGGGAGGGGAGGGTCTGGTGGGACCCAGGATCAAGTGAGGCACAGATGCAGTTGGACCCAGGGGGCTAAGACGGCCTTGGCAGCCATCCTGACTTACCCGTGACAATTACAGTCTATGTTATGCTCCTGACATTTTCATTTCCTGCCTTAGAACACTGTTTTCATGTCGATCCTTTTAGAAATCTAGAAACCCAGAAATCTCTCACAGGGTCACAGAAGCACAGAAGGAATGGACCTCTTAGGCCGTCTCAGCCATTTCCTGGTCAGAGCCGACTGAGTTTCCACTGAACAGATTTTGGCTTTTCCTCCTTGTCTCTCCACAAGGTAAAATTCACATGCTCATCAAGTCAAGATCATTAATACTTTACGGAGTTGTAGACTAGGGCTAGACAAGGAAAATACTCATTGCAGTTACATTAAATACCCAAAGCATTCAGCCTCCTGCTCAGAAAGATTGCTATTTCATTTAGCCAACGCTCCATTGCACAGTACCTCCTAGGTCTGACAGCTTCACCAGTCACTGATTACATTTTAGATATTTTCATCAGTACTTTTACTCACATATCCTCCCTTAGAAATTACAGATGAAGTGGAATATAATTTTTTTAAGTGCTCAATTTTTGTAAGAGATCATGAGGCATAATTTTTACCACGTCACGAGAACTTTGGGGCTCATAAGGAAAACAGCTGTCTCTCTGTCAGGCATCAGCGGCAAATAAGAGTGTGCTTTCAGCTTGGGGAATCTAAGCGTGGACAGAAGGCTCTTGAAGAGGTGTTCGACACTGTATCAACAGTGTTTCTAGGGTGATTGGGGACTCATAGCGCATTTTTCATGTGACATACTATAGATAATAATTCACAAGTGAATAGAACTTAAGAGTTTTCAACACTGACAGGTGTCACTAATTACACATTAACGCTCCTGATTCCCGACAACGCAGATGAAACAGTGGAGCAGGTACCTCTTATTTTACCGAGTTTGGAAATTACAAGGTAAAGCCGTCGTAGCTGTACCACCAATACTGAGAGTTGACCAGTTCCAGGCGCTGTGCTAAGAGCTCTATGCGTTTTAGGTTATTTTAATCTCCTCTATGACCTTACGGAGCATTTACTGCTGTTATCTTTGTTTTCCAGACAAGGCAGCAGAGACGCAAAGAGGTCAAATATTCATCCAAGTTCATATAGCTTTTATGGGATGGAGCTTTTTTTAAACACAGGCACCATCACTACAAAGACTGCCCTGCTCTTCCACAAAGGAGCGTTGTCAAGCAAATCGCAAGTTTTTGCCAATTTACTGATAGCGACATCCGTGTCTAACCAAACATTTCCCATTATGCAAATAAGACATGTCATCAACGTGAGGTCCAAAGAACTACAAATCTACGGTTTAAATAGTCATGTACATATTTGAACATCATTCTAATTCCCATTGTACTTATTTAAAAATATATCATTATGGCCACTACGATGTATGATGGGTGTAAAAATCCACTTTGATCCACTACCTGGGAGCAGTTTGCTAGCAGCTGAAGTGCCCTAGCCAGGTGCTTCAGAGGCAGTTAATATTTGAAGAACCCAGTCAAGAATCTACACTGCAGGGGGCCTCTGTAAGCACCTCAAATAATAGTCTCCAAATGTATGTCAGGGAGTTTTAAAAACAGCATGAGTGGTTGGGCTCAGTGGCAGGCTCCTGCAGCCCCCAGCGGCTCAGGAAGCTAAGGCAGGAGCCCAGAAGTTTGAGGCCAGCCTGGGCAACATAGTGAGACCCTGTCTCTAAAGAAAGGTAGCAGAAGCAGCACTAGGAATGCTTTCTTAGATAAGAAGACAGTGGACTAGATTTTCTTCGTCTCCATCTAACAGTCCAAGGCTGCTGCTACTCACTGAAGACTGTACCGTTACTGATGGTCACACCTGGCTCTAGTCCGTTCACAACACGCAGGAAACAGGTGCTCAGCACACTGAGTATCAACGTGACATGAGGTACACAAAGTGTACAAATTCTCTAACATGTCATGAATGTAATTAAAGCCAACAGGCAAGTTTCACGTGAAATGTTACTTTTACATAAGTTTGTTCTGCTTTCGTGGGATGTAGAGTTTACGGGAATCTGGATGAACAAAGCGCTTCCTTTTCTTTTGGTGAATGTGCTTCCTGAGGTAAACAGACCCTGAGAATCATTCCACGATCCCCAGAAGTGCTTTAGTTTAATGATGTTTTTTCTTCCATGACAGTGTGACAATCACGTTGGCCTACTACGCTATCCCGCTGCTACTGCTGCGTGCTCTCCGCCTCCTTGAATACTCAAGATAATAAAGCATGGAACTGCACCACCTCGAAACCTCATTAACTCAAACGTATGTGCCTGGGGCCCACCTGCCCTTTTGCTGGTGCCTCTTGGAGCACTTCACTGGAACAGAAAACTATTAGGTCATGAGTGCTGACTCCTTAAAGATGCTTTGAGAAACTGTAAAGAAGTGCAAAGCCGGCCTTGCCTCACGCTGGCCTGGCAGTCCCTGGACATGAGCAGGACACACAGATGGAGAGTAACGGTCACACCACCAAGGTTTGGCGCTCATCAGGCAGGACTGAGGGGCCTCGCTTAGGAAAGGCTCTGCCCCTTGTACAGCAGGCTGACTACACCACAGACGAGAATGCGTTCCAACTCAGGATGCGCTTAGCCTCTCTCCAGCAACAGCGGTTCTAGAAAGAGCTCCTTTCTGGCCAGATGAGCCACCTCCCCACTTCCTCCATGCTGGCCACCCAGTGAAGGCAGCAGTTAGTGTGGGAGAGTGGAGACAGTCTCTCTGAGGGGCTCCCAGGTAGGTGGAACCAGGATGGTGGCACCCTGGGGACTGTGGCAAGGGGTGTTGCCGGGAGGAAGGGGACTCAGGAGTCAGGGCAGGGCTGCAAAGAATGGGGAGCGTGCCACGGAGTCCAGGGGAGGACGGTGGACTGGGCAGGGTAGAGTAGAAGTGAGTATTGTTGGCAGGAGGCTTCTCACCGGCCACGGCTTATCAGGGCCACCTGACTGCAGGAGTCCTAGAACCACGCAAGGGGAACTAGCGCCGGGGCGGCTTCGAGTCTCATCTAACATGATTCCTGCTGACGTGCACGGGGAAATGCTTCGTGCCAAACCGGGTCTCCTGAGCTGATCACAGTTGTCAAGTACCTCCATGTCCTGGACTAGTTAAGAAAAATCCAGCCCTGGAATTTCATCCATGCCAAACCAGATATGAAATAAATTCCCTCTGGGCCCTTTTCTCACTTTCCCTGTGCTGACGGGCTGATGACTCCAGGCTGAGCTCTATAAATATCTTCTCTGAGTTCATCATCCCCCACTCTACCTCCACTGCCCTGCGAGGGGATAAGATCTTTTATATACATGAGGAAAGATGTTGTCCTCCTGTGACCCCAATATGTTCCAGCTTTCCACAGGGCTGTGAGTCATTCCATGATAATGGCATATCGCTGAATAATTATATGCATTTTGTATATGCATATGCATATGACAGCTTTGGCATAGAAGTATGGATGACTCATTGTTTAGCTCAAACATTAATAACTTAAAGTCATTATTAGCAAATTATTGGCCAAAAATTCTGTGCTGTCCCATTATAGCTCATGCATATGATGATAATGAAGATGAGTTAAGAGTAATTTATCAACGAAGAGTGGCAACTGGAAACACAACCAACCCTGTCACAGCAGTAACAAAGATCCTTCACCAACTCTTGGAGAATTCCAACTCTTTGTTCATAGGCCTACATACTAGGAACTTTGCAGAATTACTAAGCCTTGCATCAAAGTGCAATTTCTTAACAGAACACTCACTCACAGTTCTCAAAATCTTCAGTAACATCTTACTTTTAGTTTATGAATAAACAAATTTTAATAAACTTTAAAAAGTTGTAGGACTCTATTAAGCGGTCTTTAGTTTTATATTAAAATCAAAATTCCGAGTAATTTTATGACATTTTCCCAGAAGAATAAAATGAAGATAGGCATTTTGCTTATCAAAATCAGTTTGTGACCGCCATAAGCCAAAGGACTCTAAAGATCTTTAGAGAATCAGCAAGACAGATGCACTGAGTTCACAGCCAGCGCTGAGCTCACAGCCAGCGTTGAGTTCACAGCCAGCGCTGAGTTCACAGCCAGCATTCTGGCGTGTGGGCAACTGCTTCAGCAAACTGGAGCTTTCCTCGCTTTGTGTGTTCAAACCTTAGGTCAAGGGATGGAGACTCCCAGCAGCCTTCATGGGGCTCCCACCTCTTCTCTCCCTCAGTCTCCAATATTTTGAAATGTTTTGTATGTTTAAGATCCTTTCTAGGAAACAAGTCAATAAGGCATTTTTCTGCCAACAAGCTACGGACTGCAGCGGCTGTTTCCCACACACACAGCTTGCCTTCTTAAACTAACATCTCCAAGCGAATCAGCCCCTCTGCAAATGCTTCAGAACATTTTCATTCTAATCTCCCCCATCCCTGAACTTTTTTAAAGGAAGAGTCTGGAAGTGAAACAGTTAAGTCACTGAGTAGGCAAAAGCAATCATCAAAGTTTACTTTCCCATTATTAAAAAAGGAAGCAAGATTCCCCAGGGCTCCTATGCTCCCAACTTTGGAAATCAAAGCATCAGCATATAAACCTTCCAGGGAACAACACTAAGTAGATTAGGCTGCCACATCAACTGTGATTGATTTAAAATATTTAGGGCTCTGTTATCACATCAACGAGATTTTGTGTAAATGCCTTGAAGAAAAAAGTCCTTTCAATGGATTTGCTAAAGCAAAAGCTTAACTTGAATGGTAAAGCAATGAACTTTTTATTTTATTAAGAAGATACTAAAAAAGATATTTTAAGTCTCCTGGTTATGGAAGTTTTAGGGGAGATTAGTCCCCGAGAACGACTAAGCTCTTGCAGCCAATATTCTAGGGGCCCTTTCTCCTAGGGGCAGGGGGCACACCTTGGGTCATTATTATTTGCACTGATCTCTCTTGAATTTTCAGGTCAATTTCTGCCCTGTGGCAGAACGACCCCCTGGGGAACATGGTCTTGATACCTATGCTTTCCTTTCTCTTTTTTAAACATTTTTTTCCTTTGTGCTAAAAACAGTAGTAACAAATAGTTACAATAATAGTAATAACTACATAAATTATTATCATTAAGTTATTTGTATTGTTGTAAGAAGGACAGCAGCAACGGTCCTTTGCTGAACATGTCGTGTGCTGCGTGTGTTCCACTCAGTCTCACAGTCCTCAGAAAGTGTAGTATTGAGGGCATTCTTCCTACGTACAGGTGAGCATGTTGAGGTCTGTGGAGTGGAAGACCCTTGTCATGTCCCGTGACTGGGCCAGGTCTCCTCCCTGGGTCCCTACAGCTCCACAGCCTTACTTTGAACTGCTCATGTTCTGATCTCTAGCCCCTGGGTTCCCTTCCCTATCCAGATACTGAGCCGATCTCACACCGAAGCAAAAGAGCTGTTAGTGAGATCTCAGATGTCAGGGAGCAAACGGGACTCAGTTTTCTAGTTGCTCCCAGGTATAAGGCCTTTTTCTCTCCAAGGGAAGCACTCATGGGGCTTCAGAGTCCTCACTGTCAGCAGTCTCCTGAGCCCAGGGGGCAGGTCAGCTCCACGGGCACAGGGACCGCACCCGGGCAGAGGTGCAGCTCCTCTGGAGTTTCCCTGAGTGCTGCTGGCTGTGCCTCCTCGGTGGAGCTGGGACGTCTTGGGGTATACTGTTTCTAGGGCTGTTTCTGCACAGAACAGGCATAACCATAGCAGACTGTGTCCCCTCTTTCATTCCAGTGGCTTTATCAGGGTGGCCAAGGACTCATGTGACAATAAAATCTCAGGGTTGAATCTCCTGGGGCTCAGAAGGAAACTGGACTCCTCAGCAGGCTCTGAGAACTGGCAGCCACATCAGAATAAACACGGGGCTTCCAAGGTGACCACACAGGCAAGGACAGCCTCAAGTGGAGCCTGGGTTCCAGTGAGTCTGTTAGAAAATGAGCTGCTTCGATTCCAGGACCACGGCAGTCTCTGGAAGACAGACTTAGGGAAAAAGCCATTGGAAAGGGACTGAGGGAATTTTCTAGACTGATGGAAATGGTCTATGTCTTGACTGGGGTGACATCGCGTATACATGTGCCAAACTCATCAAACTGTCCTTATAATGTGCGTTTTATTGCGTACAAATTATACCTCCATTTAAAAAAATTAAAAATCAAGTCATAGAACTTTATGGCTTCAGTGAAATTATGCTAGGAGGTAACACTAAGCTTGCATTTCCATCTGCTTTATAATTTATGATACATAAAGCCACTAAAATGCAGAATCCCAGCCGGAGACATGCACAGCACTGGGAGAAAGTGATACTGGCTTGAGAAAGCACCCAGAATCTCCCTGACCCTCTCTTGACTCAGCCTAACAGGGTGAGTTATTGCTGTGACCACACGGTCTCAGGCCAGGAGGCGGAGAAGAGCTTGGGTTATTCATCGGTCTCATGCGGGAAAGCATGTGCTTACTCTAGCCACATGTGGAATTTTAAAAAGGTAATTAATTGTCCTGAATTTGAACAATGACTTTCCCCAATAAATACTCCTTACCCTTGTGTAAATGTGAGCCAATTATTTAACCTCACCATGTCATCTGCGAAATAGAACCTTGTTATGACAGTGCTATGAACTGAATATCTGTGTCCCCCCAAATTTGTATGTTGAAGCCTAAATCCCCAAAGTGACGGTGTTAGGAGGTGGCGCTTTTGGAAGGTGACGAGGTCATGAGGGTGTTGCCCCTATGAATGGGATTTGTGCCCTTACGAAGAGATAAAAAGACCAGAGCTCTCTCTATTCTGCCAGTGAGGACCTAAGAAGATGGCCAGCGAGCCAGGAAGAGAGGCCTCACCGGACACTGGGTCTGCCAACACCCTGGTCGTGGACTTCCCAGACTCCAAAACTGTGACAAATATATGTTCATTGTTTAAGCCACCTAGTCTGTGAAATCTTGCTGCATCTTGTTACAGCAGCCTGAACAAACTGACAGGGTGGAATGAAGTAACAGAGAACGAAATGCTTCCAACAGTGCCTGGCAGCACATACTAATCAATCCCTGGTTGTTACTGTTATGATGAGCATGGAGACAGAGTAACAAAGTTTAAGAAAAGAACTTCTCCCTCTGATTTCTAGTTACTTAATAATTTACAAGAGTCTTCTGGTGCCAAAGGCCAACCAGTGGCATAAAACGTCCAGCAAAGCGGAGGTGCGCTCAGCAGCAAGTCACTCTGATGGAAAGATGGAACTCATTCTTTCTTTTCCAACTGTCCCCTTCTCAAGGCAAAACAAGGCACTCACGTCCCAGATTAGGGTAGAGACGTGCATTTGCAGTCCCTGAACGTTCCCGGAAGTCACCTCCTCACATAATAAATCTCCCATTAACAGGTCTCCTGCCCTTCAGAAAAGAATTGCAGGACCTTGCAAAGCCCAAAGCCCGGCTCACCTGCCCCAAGTGAGTGTGTGACACCGCAGGCTCCTGAGAACAGCCTGATGCTCCTGAGAGCTCCAACAAAATCTTTGAAATTTTGCAAAATCTCAAGAAACTGGAGTTTAATTTACAGCCAAAGTCAAAGAAAAAAGAAAAAAAAACAACTTTAACGTAGCAGCAGCAATGACAGCAACCACAAATCTTCCTTCCTTCTCCCCTCCACGTGACTTACCTTCATACAGCCAGTCACTGAGGCCATTGTAAATCACACCTTCCTTCCCAGTGGAGACCACGCGGATGGCCTGTTTCCCAACATGTGCACAGTAGTAGATATTGTTTTCAAAAATAAATATCTAATTTGGAAAGAGAAAAAAATTATAGTATTAACGAAGGAAGTAGTTATAAATAGGTTGTTCTTAAAAAATCTGAACTCATCAGCCTGGTTTTTATTTTCCTGTTGTATTTATTAGATAGAACAAAGGCAGTCTCAAAATTCTTGGAGGTCTACCCACCTCCAACAGAATATACATGTAAGGATCAATCAGAGGCTCAAACTCCACATTCTTTACCCAATGTTATCACTTACCATGACTGGACAATTTGTGGTCTGATACTTCTAGGTACTTTAATATCTGATATGATTTGGATTTGTGTTCCCACCCAAATCTCACATTGAATTGTAATCCCCAATGCTGGAGGCTGGGCCTCGTAGGAGGTGACTGGATCATGGGGTCAGATTTCTGCCTTGCTGTTCTCCTGACAGTGAGGCAGTTGTCATGAGACTGAAAGTGTGTAGCTCACCCCCGCCCCGTGCTCTATCCCTCTTCCTCCCGCCATGTAAGATATGCCTGCTGCCCCTTCCACAATGATTGAAAGTTCTCTCAGGCCTCTCCAGCCATGCTTCCTATACAGCCTGCAGAACAGTGAGTCAATTAAACCTCTTTTCTTTATAAATTACCCAGTCTCAGGTAGTTTTTTATAGCAATGTGAGAATGGACTAACATAATATCAAATTGGATTATTTTAGCAATCCAATTTTTTCCTAGCAATTAAGAATGATGGGCTAGGACACTGTAGATCTGGGTTTTCTTCATTCAACAACATTTATTAAAAATTATGCAATGGGCACCTGCTCTGCATTCATGGGGGAACACAGTGGCAAATCGGTGAAAACTCCAATGTCCCTTTATTTTAATTACAATCTGTAAAGACGCCAGACTCTAAACAGGACAATGGTCTGATAGGGAACAATGTGGAGTTTTGGAAATAGAAAACAGAACTGCCTAACTCCGGCAAACGGCCAGGCAAGGCCTTCCTCAGAAAGTTATTGAAAAAAGTTATTATTGCGATAAAATATACATGACATACAATTTGCCATTTTAAGCATTTTAAGTGTGCAGTTCAGTGCCGTAGGTTCGCTTACAGTCTTGTGCAACCATCACCACCTTCCACCTCCAGAACCTTTCCATCTTCCCAACTGAAACTGTGGCTCTGTTAAATACTATTACAACTTCCCATCCTTCTCTCAGCCCTGGCACTCCCCCTCTGCTTCCTGTCTCTAGGGCTCTGACAACTCCAGGGACCTCATGCAAGTGGAATCATGCAGGAGGGGCAAGAGAGGACACTCAGGAGGCCAGGAGCCAGCTCCTGGAGGGTCTGCAAGCCACACTAAGGTATCCCAAAGGCAAAGGGGAGCCCCTGACAGAGGACAGTAGGAGGCAATGTGTTTACACCCAAGTCTCCGAAGATGAGTGTGGAGGCAGATGGTGTGGCAAAGACAAGGGAGACCGGCCCCGAATGGGGGAAGCCGGTTGCCATCATCTGAGGAGCACTCACCATGGAGATGGAGGAGGACCAGCCAGTGAGTCTGCAAGAAGAGCCTACTGACCATGGGAAGTGACCTGAGGTCTGGGGTGACGTTGTGGGATGAAGCAAAGTTGCTCTCAAACTGTTCTCTTGGGCCACTGTGTGATGAAGAGCCAGCTGCCAAGTTGGGGTACACTGGAAAATACTATAATTCTGACCTCAGGCAAGTCACCCTCTCTCTGAGGAGGAGCAGGAAGATGGACTATGTTGGTGGTCCTCAGATTCTGATGCATATTACATGGCCTGGGGAGCTTTTGAAAATCCTAATGCCCAGTCCACCAGCCCAACCCAAAGTCAGAATCTCTAGAAATGGAATCCAGCCATCAGCAATGTAAAGAAATATCCCAGGTGATTCCAATATGCAGCCAAAATTGAGGACCTGTGGCCCACAAACTACCTCATGCCTCCCAGAGCTCCTAAGCTATAAATTATCCTACACACCATACTCTCGGGTGCATGGATCAATGATCAGCTCTGCCCTGGGTTTCCTGCCTCTCAACTCTCTGCCCATATCCTACGGGAATCTCAGAACCTGATGCAGCCCGGACTGCAAATACCCAGTGTCTACAGAGATCGGGCATGCAGACCAAGAGCAGGGACCAAACCAGCTGTTTTCTTTCAAGAAATTCTAGGAAAAATATTGCAGTATCATTCAAGAGGCTATGGAGAGAAGGTATTTTGCATAATACAGAAAATAGCATGAATATGGAAAGTTTTTTACTGAAAATAAGAAAAGGGCAGTTTCCCTAGATTGTTTTCACGGAGGGATGGATCCAAAAGCAGTGGCAAGTACCCATTTTCTACTCAGGCCTCCTGGCTCTGCAAGGATTCACTTCAGCCAGAAATGAGTTGGAAAACTTCCAGAAACAAGTATACATCCTAATTTAATTTCAGCATCTGTTCTTATGAGTTTGCCTAAGGGTATGATGTATTACTAAGTTTTAGCTTTAAAAAAAAATGCATTGTAACCTTACAATGAATTTTTGAATCAAATCAGACCACAGCCAATTATTATTTTGAGTTAGTAAAGTTTGCTGTGATGGATATTAAATCCTTTTTTTGCTTTGGCTTTATTTCTAGTGGAAGGAAAATGAAAGAACAAGCTATAAAGAATGTGTTTTGCTCTGAAGATCTTTCACATTTTCCTTTTTTTTTTTTTTTTGAGAGAGAGTCTTGCTCTGTCACCCAGGCTGGAGTGCAGTGGCTCAAACTCAGCTCACTGTAACTTCTGCCTCCTGGGCTCAAGCGATCCTTCCACCTCAGCCTCCCAAGTGGCTGGGACTATAGGTGCCAGCCACCACTCTCGCCTGATGGCTGTATTTTTTTGTAGATGGGGTTTTGCCATGTTGCTCAGGCTGGGCATCAAACTCCTGAGCTCAAGTGATCCACCCACCTCAGCCCCCCAAAGCACTGGGATTACAGGCGTGAGCCACCATGGCTCACATTTTCCTTTTCATATTCAGATTAAGATATCTGAGGAAAAGAGGACAGAAGCATCAGGCTCTGCCTGTGGTTTTGCGATGCTAACCCCCAGAAAGCTGAGAAATCCTGGATGCTGAGATGAAATACTGGGGTGGTGGCTGAGTTTTCACTTTTTTTTTTTAGACGGAGTCTTGCTCTGTTGCCAGGCTGGAATGCAGGGGCGCAATCTTGGCTCACTGCAACCTCCGCCTCCTGGGTTCAAGCGATTCTTCCACCTCAGCCTCCCGAGTAGCTGGGACTACAGGCGCGTGCCACCACACCCGGCTAATTTTCGTATTTTTAGTAGAGACGGGGTTTCATCATGGCCAGAATGGTCTCGATCTCATGACCTCGTAATCCACCCACCTCAGCCTCCCAAAGTGCTGGGATTACAGGCTTGAGCCACCGCGCCCGGCCGAGTTTTCACTTTTTATCCATTATGCGCACGGCTGGCAGAGCAATCAGCCTCCTCTGAGTTTCTGAGATTCCTGTTCTAAAGGGGATCGAAGCCTCCGTATGTGTGGCCTTTACTGTCTGGATTAGTTCACGTGCCACCCCAAGGCCTCACCCCACCCACTTGGAGCTGCTCACAACCATAGGCTGCCTTCACTCAACTCCCTGCCTCCTGCTACTGCTGTGTCCAATTTATCTCATATGTCGCAGTCCAGATATGTCTTTACTGAAACACAGTTTTTCTAAAGCATTTTTTAAAAAATCTGAAATAACTTTCTGCTCACTTCAGAATAAAGTTTAAATCTTTAGTCTGCAACCCGATCAAGATGTGACTTTCAGTCCTGCAGAAGTCACTGAGGTCCCATGATGCAGGGTTAGGGACGTCACTGGCCCTAACCAGTGTGCATGGGAGTCCCCATTCACAGTGGGAATCTGGATCTACCCAGTTCAGTGTGCTCCAGGCTACACGATAATGTGTACACCATGTGCTGGGAGCACAGGGGATGGCCTGGGCCAGCTGCTGGACTGTTATGTGCCTCAGTTTCTCCATTTGTCAGCAGAGATAATAATAAAACCTCATCTTTTGTTGTTGTTTTTGGGAAATAGGGTCTTCCTCTGTCACCAGGCTGGAGTGCAGTGGTGTTATCAAAGCTCACTGCAGCCTCAACCTCCTGGGCTCAAGCAATCCTCCTGCCTCAGCCCCCCGGGTAGCTGGGACCACAGGCACACACCACCACACCTGGCTTTTTTTTTTTTTTTTTTTCCGGATAGAGATGGGGTCTCACTATGTTGCCTAGGCTGGTCTTGAACTCCTGGCCTCAAGTGATCCTCCTGCCTTGGCTTCACGAATGTTGAGATGAGGCGTGTGAGCCATTGCACCTGACCAATAGAACCTAATCTTAAATGGATGTGAAGGGCAAGTGAGTCAACCAACTCAAAGCACGTAAAACGGAGCCTGCCCTGAAGTAAATGCTCTATCACATCTGCTGCTGTTAATGTCTTTTATAAAAAATCCATTCTCTCCGAAGGGGTTAGAAGAGGCGTCACGGCAGGTGTCATCCCAGCTAGAATATTAAGGATTAATGCTTTTAATTATGATCAGGTCTAGCTTATCTATTTCTTTTTCTTTTCTTTTTCGTGCTTTTGGTGTCATGGCTAAAAATCCATTGCCAAATCCAAGGCCATGAACATTTCTCTTATGCTTCTGTGATTTTTACAGTTTTCACTTATATTTAGGTCTTTGATCTATTTCGGGTAAATTTTTGCATGTATTGGGCAGACACTTCTAAAACACTTTACGAGCATCAACTCGCTTAATCTTTAAAAATAACCCTGTGTGGCAGGTACCATCACTCCTGCTTTGTAGATAAGACATGGGAGCACAGAGCTGTTAAGTAACTTGCCCCACAGCTGGCAGGCCAGGGGTGGGGCTGGGATTGAAGCCAGGTTGTACATGGCATTTAAATGCCTTGCCCAAGGTCAGCAGTTAACAGAAGAAGGACCCGACCCAGGCTCGGAACTTAGGCAGCAGGTTCCAGGACTTGTGGTGTCATGCCTACGACATGTTGCATCTTGATGGCAACTTGCTAAATAAGTGAAAGGTGTGACTGATACTGCAAATGCACCAGACCACAAACAACTCTGTGATCACAACACCGCCTCTCACATCCTCTTTCTCACCCAGAAGGAACCTGATGCTGGAAGCTCACACTCATGAGACCCACACAGAAGAACCAGGTGGGGATGGAAGGATGTCCCACTGTCATTGTCACAGCCTGTCTCTGTAGACATGGCAGCCGCGGCAGCAGCTGGCCCCATTCTGCCCTGGTCTCGAGGCTTATCCAGGAAATAGTCTTGCTGGGAGCCCTGTGGTCAGCTCCCTGGTGACTGCTGGCTTACACTGGCAGGAGGCCCTTCTCACTGAAAGTTCCATCAGTCAAGAACCCTGTTGGCTAGCTCAAAACTTGCAGTCCTTTCTGGTGAAGGCGCTGCCCACCCCTTTTCCAGGATGGCCTTTGCCCTATGGGCCCTGTGGGCACTCAGCCAGTACCTGCTTCTACGATGGATTTTGAGGCCTCAACTCGATGGTGGCAGTGGGCCCTGCAGCTGGAGACACTGTTGAAACGCCTGAACCCACCATCCACCGGAACCCCAGTCCCGCTGCAGCAGGGTGGTGGGGGGCTGCTATCCTGTGCACTCTGCCGTCGGACCTCGGCTCCTTCTTCCAGGAAGCTTTTACGCTTATTATTATTATTATTTTTTTGTCTTTTTGTTTTTTTTCCTTTTTGTGGAGAACAGGGTCTCGCTATATTGCCCAGGCTCGAGCTCCTGGGCTGAAGCTATCCTCCCGCCTCTGCCTCCAGGCGTGAGCCACTGCGCTGGCCCAGAAAGCTTTTACAAGGTAAATGCTTAGGTTTCCAAAACATATTCAGATGTACATGAGGCACAGGAGAATGAGGAAGTCTGCTTTGTGGTCCTCATGTGGGAGTGTCCAGCCCCCAGCAGCAAGCAATGGGGATGCCCACAGGCTTTTCCAGGACAGGCGAGACCACTGTCACCACTTCCTCCACGCCGCCCTGGCCCGGGAGCCCTGCCTGGAAGCTCTGCCTGCCAGAGCCCCCTCTCCTGGGCACAGTGCAGCTGTGTTCCCTCCTCAGTCCATCTATTCACCCTTCTCCTCACCCCAATGCTCTGTTTTCCCGGCTCCTATCCAGATCCTGGCCCCTTGTAAGCCTTTGCTTAGCTCCCAGCCTTCCAGCAGGGAGCCTCAGCAATCTCCATCCATTACAGCCCTCCTGTGATGGTGCTGTACTCCCGCCTCGCCAACAAGACGGATCCCACAGGCCGAGAGGTTGTGGGAAGCAGGCGTGAGAGCTCGGGGGAGAGGATAAGGGAGGTCAGACATGGGCACAGGATGAGGCCCGCTCTGCAGTCTGGTCCCTGGCACTCCCTGAAGCCCACAGACGGAGGCCTCCACGTTGACGCTGAAGCAATGTCCACTCAAGCACAAGTGAGCAGAGTGAGGGCAATCGGCACAGCCTCAGGAGACTGCGTTTCCTGCTTCTGCTGAACACGACACCACCGCGGCTGGTGGGGACAGTGACCTGTGGAGGAGCCGCAGCGACTCCAGGCCAAGGGAGGCAGGGGAGCCACGTGCCAGGTGCCCGGCCGCCACGGAGGGCCCTGTCCAATGCCTGCTGGAAGCCGACTGTGAGGAGAGCCGACCCTTTATAAATATTTAGTAACCTCAGCAGACCTCACCAGCAGAGTGAGGTCCGTGTTGGGGCAGCGGACAAAGTCCTCAGCAGGGTGAGTTATATTAAGCATTCCCACTTTGTACCCAAGTTTCTTCTGTGGGTACATCCGGTCTTCTCCACTGACGAGATTTCGAATTTTATGAGAGCAGGGTCCATGTGTCATTTTTCCTCTGTGTTCCAACCTTCCTACCACCGTTGTGGCCATGGTACTTCTGTGTATCTTTAATTTCATGCACACTTGTAGGATGGAAATTTTGCTGGCTTCCTGGCCCATGCAGCCCACTTCGGAGCCCCCAGATCCCAGCAGAACGTCGTTGCTCTGGAGAGGCTGGGATGTAACCAAGCCAACCGTGACACAGATAAGACCCGTGTGTCGTAAGCCCATCACTCTCCCAGACACGCACCGCAGTAGCTCTGTACTCGAGTTGGAAGAAAAAGACTGAAGGAGTCTTAAGTGATGGGAGAAGGCTGCGGCTCTTTAATTCACAGCCAAAAAAGGAAACTTCTGGAAAGTAGAATATCCGGAATTTTTGAAAGAGAAAATGGGCAAAACCTAGTAAGTCCAGAGATGTTCAGACACAAGGAGAGCAGTGCTGCTGAGCGTGGCAGGGGTGAAGAATTTCCTGGCTATGACTCAAAGGCAGAGAGATAAAAGATCTTAAAGAAGAAGTGTCACTTTGGGAGGCTGAGGCGGGTGGATCACCTGAGGTCAGGAGTTTGAGACCAGCCTGGCCAACATGGTGAAACCCCGCCTCTACTAAGAATACAAAAATTAGCTGGGCGTGGTGGTAGCTGCCTGTAATTCTAGCTACTCGGGAGGCTGAGGCAGGTTCACTTGAACCTGGGAGGCGGAGGTTGCAGTGAGCTGAGATTGCACCAGCCTGGGCGACAGAGTGAGACAATGTCTCAAAAAAAAAATAGAAAGAAACCGGACACTGTACCACATTAAGTAAGTGCAATTAGTATGTGTCACCTAAAAAGCAAATAAAATTTTTAAAATGGCATAATATATTGGGCTATCTTGAAAACCAGTTTGGGCCATTTGGGGAAAAAAAATGTTCTCTTTTTGAGTAAATTCTGTCTGGAACCGATCAACCCCTGCCTCTGTTTACCTGACATTTGTTGATCATTAAAGATACCACATTTGATCAGGCATGCACCTGCTCTCCCAGGTCCAGGAGCAGCGTATAATACAAGGGGGCAGTAAGCGATCCCTGGGGTGAAGAGGGAAGGCTTTAGAGGAGGGGCCTGGAGAATCCATTCGGCCTGCACGGGGGAGAGCCAAGGGAGAACTCTTCAGATGTCGGCACCCATGTGTGGAAAGGCTCACAGATCTGATGCACTCGGGGGACTGCAAGGAGGTTGGAAGAGCTGTAAAGTGCTCAGTGGGTAGGGATGCAGGGTGGGAAAAGACGCAGCAAGAGTCGGGGGCAGGTCAGGCTGTGGGAAGCCTCGTGTTCCAGGAAATCTGGGGCTTCATTTTCTTTGGGATGGGTAAACTTGGAAAGCAACGTCATAGAAGAGCCAGATAATCACATTTGCATTTCAGAAATATCGCCATGACGACGGAGGAACGATGGGAGGCAGAAGGCCTAAGAAATAGTGAGAGAACAGGCTCAGAAAACGAGATCTAAGAGAAGATGGATTGGAAAAAAAATTAGAAGCCAAATCTCCAGGGTGTGGGTGTGGGGTGGGGAACAAGAAAGAGAGAAATACGATGTCTCGTCCTCATACCTCGGTGACAGAGTGGATGGGTTACTAAGAATTAAGATGGACATGAAGAAGGAAAAGAAGGACTGGAGAAGGAAGTCAGAGCAGGGTTTGGGCAGGCTGACCGTGAGATGCCTCTGAGGCTCCCAGGTAGCTGCACCATGGGCAGCTGGAGGCTTGTGTCTAGAGAAAGACAGAGACAGAGATGGCAGGTTCATCACCGATGGGTGACAGGCAAAACCATGTTCTATACAACATAAAGTCCCCTAAACAAAGTACTTCTTGAGTAAAGGGTACAGCTGAGGGTGATAGCCAGGGAACATCAATTTACATCAGGGTGGACGAGGTTCCATTTGGCGTCGACACTCACACTGAAGTTCCTCACATTTGATGGCTGCAGGGTACCATTTGGGTTGCTGCAGTCCCAAATTGTCTGATAATTTAAGGCCTTAAAATAGTCCATCATAACCCCACTTCATCTGTATCACATCAGCAAGTGTTCCAATGATAAGGCTGGAGAATTGTACGAGCGTGTGATTCCTTGTCTGAAAATTATATTGAAATTAAAGTAGGCTTCAATGTACATTAGCTCAACAAATATTCCTTTTATAAAATGTTATCCTGGCTGGGCGTGGTGGCTCATGCCTATAATCCCAGCACTTTGGGAGGCCTAGGCAGGTGGATCATCTGAGGTCAGGAGTTCAAGACCAGCCAGGCCAACATGGTGAAACCCCAGCTCTACTAAAAACACAAAAATAAGCCAGATGTGGTGGCGGGTGGCTGTAATCCCAGCTACTTGGGAGGCTGAGGCAGGAGATTCGCTTGAACCTGGGAGGCGGAGGTTGCAGTGAGCCAAAACTATGCCATTGCACTCTAGCCTGGGCAACAAGAGCGAAATTTCATCATAAATAAAAAGATGAATAAAGTTATCCTGTTATTCCTTCTTCTTCTGAGCCTATCAGGTAAAAGCGTGACGGCCTCTGCTTGGGATTCAGAGCCATCGCCAGCCTATCTCAAGTTATTTTCCGTCTTCAATTTCTTTCTGCCAGGCTCATCTCTTTGCTATATTCCAAGTAAGCCCACTCAGTCCACCCTCGGCAAGCCCCCTCTGGGCCTTGCCCACTTCTGCTGCGTAACGAGCGGCAGAGATCTCTCCTCCTCTTTGTGCTGTGTCTGCTCTGGTTTTCTCTATAAAGGAAAGAGGTTTAATTGACTCAGTTCCACGTGGCTGGGGAGGCCTCAGGAAACTACAATCATGGCGGAAGGCAACTCTTCACAGGGTGGCAGAAGAGAGAATGAGTGCCCAGTGAATGGGGATGCCCCTTATAAAGCCATCAGATCTCATTGGAAGCAGCTCACTATCAGGAGAACAGGACGGGGAAACTGCCCTATACTTCGATTATCTCCACCTGGTCCCTCCCAAGACACATGGGAATTATGGGAACTACAATTCAGGATGAGATTTGGATGGGGACACAGCCAAACTATATCATTCCCTGGGCCCTCCCAAATCTCATATCCTCACAATTCAAAACACAATCATGCCTTCCAACAGTCGCCCCAAACCTTAACTCATTCCAGCATTAACTCCAAAGTCCAAGTCCAAAGTCTCATCTGAGACAAGGCAAGTCCTTTCTGCCTATAAGCCAGTAAAATCAAAAGCAAGTTAGTTACTTCCTAGATGCAATGGGGGTACAGGCATTGGGTAAATACACCCATTCCAAATGGGAGAAATTGGCCAAAACAAAGGGGCTGCAGGCCCCATGCATGTTCAAAATCCAATAGGGCAGTCATTAAACCTTGAAGTTCCAAAAATGTGTCTTACATCTGGGTCATGCTGATGCCAGAAGTGGGCTGCCATGGCCTTGGGCGGCTCTGCCCCTGTGGCTTTACAAGGTTCGGCCTCCCTCCCAGCTGCTTCCACAAGCTGGCATTGTCTGCAGCTTTTCCAGGTACATGGTGCGAGCTGCTGTTGGGTCTGTCATTCTGGGGTCTGGAGGATGATGGCCCTCTCCCCACAGCTCCACTAGGCAGTGCCCTTGTGGGGACTCTGACCCCACATCTCCCTTCTGCACTGCCACAGTGAGAGTCTCCATGAGGGCTCCACCCCTGCAGCAAATTTCTATTTAGACATCCAGGCATTTCCATACATCTTCTGAAATCTAGATGGAGGTTCCCAAACCTCAATTATTGACTTCTATGCCCCTGCAGATCCAACACCATGTGGAATTTGCCAAGACTTGGGGCTTGCACCCTCTGAAGCAATGGCCTGAGCTGTACGTTGGTCCCTTTTAGCCAAAGCTGGAGGGGCTAGAACACAGGGCACCAAATCCCAAGGCTCCACAGAGCAGAGGGGCCCTAGACCCAGCCCAGGAAACTATTTTTCCCTCCCAGGCCTTCACGCCTGTGATGGGAGGGGCTGCTGCTGCATAATTCCCAGAGGTCTCTGACAGGGCTTGGAGACATTTTCCCCATTGTCATGGTGATTAACCTTGGGCTCCTTGTTACTTATGCAAATTTCTGCAGCTAACTTGAATTTCTCCCCAGAAAATGGGATTTTCTTTTCTACTGCATCATCCGGTTATAAATTTTCTAAACTTTTATTCTGTTTCCTCTTGAACACTTTGCTACTTAGAAATGTCTTTCTCTAGATGCCTTAAGTCCTCTCTCTCAAGTTTGAAGTTCCACAGATCTCTGGGGCAGGGCAAAATGCCACCAGTCTTTTTGGATAGCAAGAGTGACCTTTACTGCACTGCCTAACAAGTTCCTTATCTTCATCTCAGCCTGGACTTCACTACCAGCATTTTCATCAAAGCTATTAAACAAGTCTGTAGGGAGTTCCAAAGTCTCTGGTGTTTCTTCATAGCAGCATGAAAACAAACTAATACACCGGAATTCTCTAGAGGATCGGGAGCTTTCAGTTAAATACACTCTCTTGGCAAATTTTCTAACTAAAGGAGAGATCATCGCAATTTCAGTCCTTATTAGGGATATACTTCCAGACTTTACACTTTCTTGATTGATCAGAATGAAGTACACAATATGGAATTATTATTGACTAATGACCTTGTATCACCTAAGATCACCAGGTTTCACTGTCCAAAACTATTGGAGGATGTACAAAAAGGGATTAGATCAAATCTATATCCACCCCAGAAACCGTTCTCCTTGATGTTGTCTGCGTTATTGTTGTTCTTTCCTATGTACGTTGTATACAGAAAAACCATGCCAGGGCTTAGCATGTGAGTTGGCTGGGTTTTAACTCACTGAGGCTTTAGCTGAGTTTTCTAAAAGTCAAATAAATCCAAAAGTTTCATGAATATTTACATCAGTAAGAGAATTTAAAAAGACAAATTAAAAAGTTAATACAACTTCCAGGTAACTTACTGAGAAGAAGTGTGTGTGTGTGTGTGTGTGTGTGTGTGTGTGTGTGTGTGTGTGTGTATTAAGTGATAATTTACGCCATTAATATTTCTGAAACCAAGTCAAAATAGATTACAATAAAAGCACAATCTGCATGTTCCCAGAGTGGTTATGGTAAAAGCTACACAGAGCTAACGAGGGGACTAATTACACCAGGAACCAGGGATGGGATAATCACTAAAATTAGGCACGATTTGGTTTTTAGTCCTGGAAAATCAAGGCCAAAAGGGAAACATGTTGCACAGCTCAGTATTTGACACAATGATAGCAATACTATGAAGGTGGGATGAGAAAAAAGAAAGAAGCTTGGACTTGAAATGGAACCCTGAATTCCTGTTTAAAACCACTAGCCATCCAGCTTTGAGCAGGCTGCTCCACACTGTTTAATGCAATTTCCTTCACTATAACATGAGGTTGGGTTGGATGATCTCTAAGAGATTTATTTCATCTTTTACTTTGTCAAATCCAAAAGTTACATTAATATTTACATCAGTAAATGATATTCAGCAAATTAATTAGTTATGCCATTACCAACCTTCTACTGAAAAGGAGAACTACTTATTTATTTATTATTTCTTCTTAAATTAAGATGGGGGTCTGGCTCTGTCGCCCAGGCTGGTCCCAAACTCCTGGCCTCAAGCAATTCTCCTGTCTTGGCCTCCCACAGGTGTGAGCCACCATGCCCAGCCTAGGAAGAACTAGTTATCATGGAAAGGAAATTAAACATTCATAGTGAATCCAACGTGTTACTATCGAGTGGGGAAATAGATTCTCTCTATATATAAATTGAAAACTTCAGTTATCACATTGGCTAGGTTTCTTTGATTGACACATAGTGGCTTTCCTAATGTCGAGGACATATCCAGGTAGTGGTGACTCCTTAGCAACTGCATTTCTCCCTCTATTCTGCGGCTTCTCTTGAGTTACCACATTTCCTGATCAAGCTAATTATATCAGGAACCATTTACTGACATTTCTGTAGTAAATAAAAATGAAAGATCCTGCTGCATGTGATATAGGGCGAAGCACAGAACAGGTTGGCTGGCCATGGAAGCAGCTATCCCCATCGGTTTAGCAATAATCATCCCCAAGTAACTGCTCCTGAGGCACACAGGGGGGTCTTCACTGGAGACCGTCCCAACCCTGCAGGTAACTCCTGTCACTGGAACACTCTATGCCCATAAAACATGTCACCAGGACACAGGAATTCTGCCTCCAAATCTGCAACCTGGTTGGCATCTCTCTTACGGAGACTCTGCTGAAAGCAGAGAACCGACCAGGGAAGCCAGCAGGTCCTCCAGCAGCAGCTGCTGGCAGGTGGGGTGAGGAAGGCCTCCAAGGACAACCTAAGGAGCACTGGTGAGCTCGTGTCTCTGCACGGCTTTAATTTCTGGGTGTGCTACCAATGTCACTTGTGGTCCCGAGTGACTTCATCAATAGGCCATATAACAGCAAGTCAGGATGACCAAGTGTGGCTAAAAGATTGAAGAAACACGCTAGCGCTCAGAACCTAAGGTGGTCTTCTCTGCATGGAATTTGACCGTCAGCTGACTTCCTGCTCTTGTTGCCCTGGAAACCCGATAAGGGTGGACTATTACCTCTCTTCACGACAGCATTATTTATGATAAGCTGCAATTGGGATAAGAAGAACCATGAGTACGGGGAGGGAGTTGTAACTGCCACTTCTCCCAATCTGGAGACCCTTGTGCATGTTCCTGGTTGGGCCCCGAAGCCACGCCCCTGGCTCCTGAGAGGCATCAGGCAGGGAAGATTCCACACACACCTGTGGATGTCCTGCTCCCTGCACCGAGCTGTCATCTGGCGGCGGGGCTGGGGGAGAAGGCAGCTCCTGCGTGGTTGGGGGATGGCTGCACTGAAGACTGCAGGAGAGGCTCACATGTGTGATGCCACCCTGCGGGCCGACCATTGCTGCCCGAGAGCCTGCTGAGCCCGGCTGATGCTGAGTGTGGACTCAGGTGGAGGCAGAATGTTTGCTTGGGCCACACAAGGCCCCTGGTGGCTGCTTCTAAGTAGCTGTCAGGCCCCGGACATAGACCAAGCTTCCGGAACGGCCGGACTTCCATGGGTTCATGTCAGAAACTGGATGATGGTGGGAATTCTGAGACTTTTCTTAAGTAAAATTACGACGAAGTAATAACAAGAAGTGAGAGAGATAAACCAACACCAAAGATGGGGCTGGGGAAGGAGCGCTGGGCTTTTCTGAAAAGTGAACTGTTGGCTTGAGATCATAGAATCAGTCTGGCCAGCTGTGAGTTGGAAAACAGCACAGCAAAGGCCACCAAGCTGTGACTACAAGTATTTGCTTTTTGTGGAATACATGAAAAAAAAAAAAAGAAAAATGTCATTGTCCTACAGATCATACTCATACATATACAAACTACTACATTAAAATAAGCTTTGAGCTGGGCATGGTGGCTCCTATCTGTAATCCTAGCACTTTGGGAGGCCGAGGTGGGAGGATCACTTGAGGCGAGGAGTTTGAGACCAGCCTGGGCAATATGGTAAGACCCCAGCTCTACAAAAACAAATAACCACAACAACAAAACCATTAAAAAATTCGCTGAGTGTGGTGGCACATGCCTGCAGTCCCAGCTACTTGAGAGGCTGAAGCAGGAGGATTGCTTGAGTCCAGCAGGTCGAGACTGCAGTGAACTCCTTCCTGGACCACGGAGCGAGATCCCGTCTCTAAAAAACATATGCAAATCAACTTGGTTGTATTTTATTTCCTTAAAGATGTATGTGTGTTGGTGGGGGAGGTGTTTAATAAAACTAAGGCCACATAACATAATGCTTAATTTATATTAGGAATGCTTTTCCATGTTATTTTATTTTTACTTTTTTTTTTTTTTTGAGGCAGAGTCTCGCTCTGTCAGCCAGGCTGGAGTGCAGTGGTGTAATTTCGGCTCTCTGCAATCTCTATCTCCCAGGTTCAAGCAATTCTCCTGCCTCAGCCTCCCAAGTAGCTGGGATTACAGGTATGTGCCACCATGCTTGGTTAATTTTTGTATTTTTAGTGGAGATGGGGTTTTACCATGTTGGCCAGGCTGTCTCAAACTCCTGACCTCAGGTGATCCTCCTGGCTTGGCCTCCCAAAGAGCTGGGATTACAGGTGTCAGCCACCATGCCCAGCTGCTGTTCCACATTATTAAACGTTCTTTGAGACATGCGTTTGAAGAGATATACACTTTATTTCATTAACCCCTCTGTTATTTGACATATAATCTTTTGGTTTTTTTATTGTACTAAAAATACTATTGTGTGCCTCTTGGTACAAAAATTTTTGCCTGTGTCTCTGACAGCTCCCTGGGATAAATTCCTACAAGTGGAAATCATGAATCATGTGCACTGAGCAGTAAATATGTATATGAAGGACACACAGGTGGATCAAAAAGCTGTACAAAGTGCTAAAAAATAACAAAAAGAAATCTTATTACAATGTTTTGTTTATCAGATAATGAAACACTGAACACAAATGATACTCAGCACTGCTAAGAATGCAGTGCGCTCGCCTGACCAGAGTATAGCAGAGAACACTGAAGAAAAAGTTAGCAAATCCTGTTGAAAGGGGCTTTTCTTGCAGGGATTACATGAAGAGACTGCTGGAAATAAAATACAATTGGCCTTCAAGCCTTGTATACAGAAACCGATGGTAGTGGAAAGCCCAGTTACCTTTGCGCTAAAAGGTGAATAACATATGTACATACACACATGCTTATGTGCTTCTTCTCGTGGAAGTAGTCCTAAAATTGCTGGGAGTCATTCTCAGAGTACCCAATGCTCTACTTCAGGAATACACCACTCAATCAGTGGGTTACCAAATACTGACATTGTTTTGCCCTCACATATCCTATATTTTGGCCTTTTCCCCTTTCACAAAGGTTGTGTATTGCCCAACTGGGAAAATACACAACCTTTGATTGTGCTAGCTTGTAACACTGCCTGGAAAATGGATGGAGAGAGGATGACACGGTTTGACTGTGTTCCTACCCAAATCTCATTGTGAGTTGTAGCTCCCACATTCCCACGGTTTTTTTTTTTTTTTTTCCCATTTATTTATTTTATTGCATTTTAGGTTTTGGGGTACATGTGAACAACATGCAAAATTGTTGCATAGGAACACACATGGCAGTGTGATTTGCTGCCTTCTTCCCCATAACCTACATCTGACATTTCTCCCCTTGCTATCTCTCCCCAGCTTCCCAACCCCC
>NW_022436996.1:4229191-4231017 GCF_009761245.1 Sapajus apella
AGAGGAAATGCCAAAGCTGTTGATCAATGAGCCGTTTAAGATTCCTGGTGATTCTTACTGAGTTCAGCAGCAGCAGCAGCAGCATCCACAAACACCCTCGGGGCGTGTCCGAGGGGCCTGGCGAGGTGCTGAGCAGTTGACATGCGAGGTCTCATCTCATCTTTGCAATGGCTAAAACTGTGTATTCTGAGTATTTCATATTTTAGGCTGATGATTAATCCATCGCCCTAAAATCCAGAACACTTGGTTCCTTCGTTGGTTCGTGCCTAGGCAGCTCTAGGATATGGCCCAAATCATTTAAATTGTTCTGCCTTTTGATTTTTCTCATCTACAAACTACAGATGATCACACGTGCCGTGCTTACCTGCTGGTGTTATGGGGAGGATGAAAGGAGATAATTTATGGGAGAAAATCCTGGAGGTTACGAAGCACTTTTAAAGGTAACATATTATTAGCATAATAAGTGTCATCAACCTATCCAATCCTTACTACAGCGGACCACATTTTAATCACAGGATTCTTGTAGTTCCCTCACTTTACCACTTTCCCCTCTGCCCTTTCCTTCAAAAACCAGTATAATGTATTGCATCATTTTCCACTCCAGCAAATTAATACAGGATTTAATGCCAAGGGGCAGAGTGTAGTGCCAAGAAAGAGAAATGCTTGTAGATAATCTAAAATTGCTCTTCTTACCAGAAACTACTCACATCATTCCTCCTTTCAAAAGGTCAACCAAAATCAAGATGAAAAGCCCAAACGCCACTATAAAGATTTTCCCGTCAAGGCAGCTTTCAAATGCTAAAGAAAAAAATCTTCCTTTTCAGAGTCACCCACCCAGAGAAATCTCTTGGGATCTTTCTCACCTCCTGAATCCACATTTTAACCTGTAGAATTCTGATGTATTATTTTTCCAAAGCTGAGAAAAAGTTCTCAAAATAAGATTATGCTTCTGAGCATCTGATAGTACATGTTCAGTGTCCAATTGAAGCTAGTTATAACACAGGAACTACAGAATTTCCTAGCTGACTGAAGTGACGGCACCTCCCTTCTAACGGATCCAGGGCCACAGAGAGGTGGGCACAGCACTGGCAGGAATCAGCATCAGGCCCCGCCTGAGTCTGTGCGTTTTATAAACTCCCCCTCCTCACAGGGGGTCACTGAGTCTACAGGGGCTGACGACAGGGTGGCCTGGCCAGGCATGCTGACATTCTCCCGGCTGGAAGTATAGAAAGTGCCAACACGGTGCCCTGAGGGTCTTGTCTGGGTGGTTGGAGGTCTGCCCTGAGAGTGATAGCTGAGCTGAGATCTACGGGTGACCAGAGGCTACTTGGAAAGAAAGGGAATGAGAGCATCGCAGGAGAGGGAGCCTCGTTCACGGAGGCCCTGGGCAAAAGGCAAGGAAGGACACTCCTCGGAGGGAGGGAGAAGGCCACAGTGGCTGGGCCAGGGCAGGTGGTGAGAGGATGGGCTGGAGAAGTGGCAGGGGGATGCCGACGCAGGATCCTACAGGTTACACTCCCGACTCCGTGCTTCTGTGTGAAAACAATGGGAGTCACTGAAAGGTGCTTGTTGTCATCATGGTTTCAGGGCATCCTAAACGAAGGAGGAGGTGAGAGTTCTGTTTTCCGAGACCACCCTCATTGCTGCTCGGGCAGAGTAGAGGGGAAGACACCTGTGGGATACACCAGACGGGGGACAACAGTGGCTTGGGCCAGGGGTTGGCTGTAAGAGCAGCAAAGTGAGTGGATCTGAGACTATTTGACAGGTAAAATCCCCGGGGCTCAACGCCACAGTGGACACAGGGGATAGGGTGGGGACAACTCCAG
>NW_022436996.1:4231417-4241692 GCF_009761245.1 Sapajus apella
AGAGGAAATGCCAAAGCTGTTGATCAATGAGCCGTTTAAGATTCCTGGTGATTCTTACTGAGTTCAGCAGCAGCAGCAGCAGCATCCACAAACACCCTCGGGGCGTGTCCGAGGGGCCTGGCGAGGTGCTGAGCAGTTGACATGCGAGGTCTCATCTCATCTTTGCAATGGCTAAAACTGTGTATTCTGAGTATTTCATATTTTAGGCTGATGATTAATCCATCGCCCTAAAATCCAGAACACTTGGTTCCTTCGTTGGTTCGTGCCTAGGCAGCTCTAGGATATGGCCCAAATCATTTAAATTGTTCTGCCTTTTGATTTTTCTCATCTACAAACTACAGATGATCACACGTGCCGTGCTTGCCTGCTGGTGTTATGGGGAGGATGAAAGGCGATAATTTATGGGAGAAAATCCTGGAGGTTACGAAGCACTTTTAAAGGTAACATATTATTAGCATAATAAGTGTCATCAACCTATCCAATCCTTACTACAGCGGACCACATTTTAATCACAGGATTCTTGTAGTTCCCTCACTTTACCACTTTCCCTCTGCCCTTTCCTTCAAAAACCAGTATAATGTATTGCATCATTTTCCACTCCAGCAAATTAATACAGGATTTAATGCCAAGGGGCAGAGTGTAGTGCCAAGAAAGAGAAATGCTTGTAGATAATCTAAAATTGCTCTTCTTACCAGAAACTACTCACATCATTCCTCCTTTCAAAAGGTCAACCAAAATCAAGATGAAAAGCCCAAACGCCACTATAAAGATTTTCCCGTCAAGGCAGCTTTCAAATGCTAAAGAAAAAAATCTTCCTTTTCAGAGTCACCCACCCAGAGAAATCTCTTGGGATCTTTCTCACCTCCTGAATCCACATTTTAACCTGTAGAATTCTGATGTATTATTTTTCCAAAGCTGAGAAAAAGTTCTCAAAATAAGATTATGCTTCTGAGCATCTGATAGTACATGTTCAGTGTCCAATTGAAGCTAGTTATAACACAGGAACTACAGAATTTCCTAGCTGACTGAAGTGACGGCACCTCCCTTCTAACGGATCCAGGGCCACAGAGAGGTGGGCACAGCACTGGCAGGAATCAGCATCAGGCCCCGCCTGAGTCTGTGCGTTTTATAAACTCCCCCTCCTCACAGGGGGTCACTGAGTCTACAGGGGCTGACGACAGGGTGGCCTGGCCAGGCATGCTGACATTCTCCCGGCTGGAAGTGTAGAAAGTGCCAACACGGTGCCCTGAGGGTCTTGTCTGGGTGGTTGGAGGTCTGCCCTGAGAGTGATAGCTGAGCTGAGATCTACGGGTGACCAGAGGCTACTTGGAAAGAAAGGGAATGAGAGCATCGCAGGAGAGGGAGCCTCGTTCACGGAGGCCCTGGGCAAAAGGCAAGGAAGGACACTCCTCGGAGGGAGGGAGGAGGCCACAGTGGCTGGGCCAGGGCAGGTGGTGAGAGGATGGGCTGGAGAAGTGGCAGGGGGATGCCGACGCAGGATCCTACAGGTTACACTCCCGACTCCCTGCTTCTGTGTGAAAACAATGGGAGTCACTGAAAGGTGCTTGTTGTCATCATGGTTTCAGGGCATCCTAAACGAAGGAGGAGGTGAGAGTTCTGTTTTCCGAGACCACCCTCATTGCTGCTCAGGCAGAGTAGAGGGGAAGACACCTGTGGGATACACCAGATGGGGGACAACAGTGGCTTGGGCCAGGGGTTGGCTGTAAGAGCAGCAAAGTGAGTGGATCTGAGACTATTTGACAGGTAAAATCCCCGGGGCTCAACGCCACAGTGGACACAGGGGATAGGGTGGGGACAACTCCAGGAACCTAACATGTGCCAGTGGATGGACGGTGATGCCCACCAGCGATTGCGGAGACAGGTGGACAATTCCAGGAACCTAACGTGCCAGTGGATGGACGGTGATGCCCACCAGTGATTGCGGAGACAGGTGGACAACTCCAGAAACCTAACATGTGCCAGTGGATGGACGGTGATGCCCACCAGTGATCACAGAGACAGGTGGACAACTCCAGAAACATAACATGTGCCAGTGGATGGACGGTGATGCCCACCAGTGATCACAGAGACAGGTGGACAACTCCAAAAACCTAACATGTGCCAGTGGATGGACGGTGATGCCCACCAGTGATCGCGGAGACAGGTGGACAACTCCAGAAACCTAACATGTGCCAGCGGATGGACGGTGATGCCCACCAGCGATCGCGGAGACAGGTGGACAATTCCAGAAACCTAACATGTGCCAGTGGATGGACGGTGATGCCCACCAGCGATCGCGGAGACAGGTGGACAATTCCAGAAACCTAACATGTGCCAGTGGATGGACGGTGATGCCCACCAGTGATTGCGGAGACAGGTGGACAATTCCAGAAACCTAACATGTGCCAGTGGATGGACGGTGATGCCCACCAGCAATTGCGGAGACAGGTGGACAATTCCAGGAACCTAACACGTGCCAGTGGATGGACGGTGATGCCCACCAGTGATTGCGGAGATAGGTGGACAATTCCAGAAACCTAACACGTGCCAACGGATGGACGGTGATGCCCACCAGTGACTGCGGAGACAGGTGGATTGGAAAATCATAAAGGAGGAAGCAGAGACACACCCCAGGATGCTGTCTGAGTTCCCTGGACGCCATGCCTTCCCAGATATGGAAGACATCCCCTTTTCTGTTTAGTCCGGTTTAAGTCGGCATTTTCTCTCTTATCATTAATAAATCCTGATAAATGCATCCACTTCTTCGGCTACAGTCACCATGTTTTTTGTGCTCTCCCTTCTCCCCACCTCTTCTACCTGAGCTTTCCCTTGTACCAAGTTTCTGTGAATGGTAAATGAGCACTGGCTCCAACTTAAAGTCACCAGATACTTCAACCCCTAAGAAGAGAGTCAGCCTGCCCTTCGAAGCTTTAAAGCCAGGCACTGACTTGTCCTCTCCAGCTATGAAAGTTCCAGAAGGTATCTTCTTCCACAAGAAGGCTGTTTTGTCTACATTAAAAACCTGTTGTTTAGTGTAGCCACCTTCATCAGTGACCTCAGCTGGATCTTCTGGAGAGCTTGCTGCAGCTTCTCCACCAGCACCTGCTGCTTCGCCTTGAACTTCTATGTCACGTGACGACTTCTCTCCTTAAACCGTTGTTCGCTTCCAACCTGTCTTCTACAGCCTCCTCGCTCCCTCAGCCTTCGCAGAATTGAAGAGAGTTAGGACCTTGCTCTGGACTAGGCTTTGGCTTCAGGGAATGTTGTGTCTGGTTTGATCTTTTATCCAGAGCTTTTTTTCCATACCAGCAATAAGGCAGTTTCACTTACCTATCGTTCCCATGTCCACTGGAGCAGCACTTTTAATTTCCTTCAAAAACATTTCCTTTGGACTCACAGCTCGGCTAACTGGCACAAGAGGCCTGGCGTTCGGCCCATCTTGGTGCTTTTGACGTGCCTTCCTCACTGAGCTTGCTCGATTCTAGCTTTCGTTTTACAGTGAGAGACCTGCGAGTCGTCCCCTCGTGAACACTCAGAGGCCATTTTAGGGTTATTATTGGCCTCATTCAATATTGCGTGTTAGGGAGGCCCAAGCAGAGGTAAGGGAAATGGCCTGTCTGTGCAGCAGTCAGAACACACAACGTTTATGAAGTCTGCCGCCTCATATAGGCACAGTTAGTGGCTCCCAAAACAATTACAATCGTAACATCAATGATCACTGATCCCAGATCACCGTAACAGACACAACGAAAAAGTTCAAAACACTGTGAGAATGACCAAAAGGTGACACAGACACTGAGTGAGCACATGATGGAAACATGTTGCCAACAGACCTGCTCAAAGCAGGGTTGCTACAAACTTTCACCTTGTAAGGAACGCGGTTCCTGCAAAGCACGAGAGAGTGGAGTGTAATGAAATGACAGGTCCCTGCATCTGTATAAAGTGATGGCGGATGGAGAGTGAGTGCCACCACATGCCACATTCAACTGTCAGCATGCTTGCTTCTGGAGGAGGTCTCACCTCGACATTTTCCAAGGAACAACTTTGTGGCTTTGAATTTTTTTCTGGCCCACTGAAGGTAGACTCCAATGCAGTCTGGAGAGCTATGGACCTTTCAGAGGTGGCAGCCATGGCAATGAGGATAAATCAACAGAAGCAATGATGGGAAGACGCACGGTCTGGTGAGCAAAGCAATGGCAGGGCAGCCAGGGGCTGCTCCAGTAACTCCCTGCACACCCTGCTAAGCTCATGATGCTAACTCTCCACATTGAAATGCCTCTGGACAAGGATGAGCAGCTTTCCCAATCAAAACACAGGAAGAAATCACTTGGCATTTTGGACAAATTAAACTACGTAGCCTTTGGGTGATACTTGAAAAAGGCACAGGCTTAGACCTAAACAAAGCTGACTAAACCTGAGCAAAGCACTGAACCCCAGCCTGCATGGTTATCAGCACAAGGGGGCCGTGGATGAGAGGCAGGAGGAAGGCCTGGAAAGCCCACTCTGTGGTGAGCGTACGCAGCAGGATGGGAAGACGGCAAGAGCTGTGGCGCTTCCTCGGCTCTAGAGTACAGATTCATTCCCGAAGCCTGATCGTCACCTGGGGACTCCAGGAGGAGCCAGGAGGATCACAGGGAATGGGTCAACCTGATCCTCCAAAGAGCCCACCGTATCTCTGGGCTATGTCAGTGAGTGTAGACGAATCCAGGCAGTTGGGAGGTGACGGGGATGAGTGACGGTGACAGCGAGGCTGGAGGGTTACATGTTCGCTGTCGTGTCTGAGCCCTTGGGCAAGGGCTGGACGGTGGTCTGCCTCGTGGGGAGGACTCTGGGCATCTCACTCACCCGGAGATCCTGGGTGTGTAACGAGGTCTGAGAGTGTGATGTGGTTCGAGGGGCCACCGCCCTATCCTGGGGAAGTGGATGCACGTTTTCTTTGCTAGTCAGCAGCTTTCGATGTTCATGCAAAAATGATCTCATTGAGAATATACTTAAGGAGCCGAACTGATTTTGGAACATGGCCTTTGAGGAAGCCTGAACCAGCCTGAGTAAATCACATGCAACAGCAGCAAACTCCCTGAAGCATCGTTCTTTTCAGTCCTGTCAGCCTAAAAAGCTACAGGCTGACCTGAGTCTGAACATTCTGACACCTTCTCCTATCCCTCCGCTGCCTGAGGGTTTCTCCCAAAAAATGATAGTGGCTCACTGCTCTGTGAGCTGTGCCTGCAGCACTTACTAAAAACGCCTGTTACTGAACTCTGCTTTGTTGTCTACCCATAAAATTATCATCTTTAAGACAAGGGACACCTCATCCTGTGCTTCTTTCCATGCCTACAGCAGAACCTTGCAGATACTTATTGATTAATGGAACGATGTACTGATGAGTCCAAAAATAATAACAGCTCTTTGCTGAGTGTTCATAATGGTACCATGCATTGATGGATGTCTTGCACGTATTTATTTTACGTTACGTTCACATAGTACTTGCAATTGGCCAAACACTGTTTGAAGACTTTATTAATTTACTTAATCCCTATTATAATTCTAAGATAGGCATTATTATGGATTATGATTTCCATTTCAGGGCCATGTAAGCCAGGGTGCTGAAGGAGGCCACAGGCCCAAGAGGACGCCCTTGTCAGGTGAGGACACCCTTGTCTGACCCCAAGGCCCACGCTCTGAGGACTCGCCCCGTCAGCACACCTTGGAAAGGAAGGTGCTGTCCTGACTTTATGGACCTTGGCAGGCTTGGAGAAGCCCAGTCCTGACCCAAGGTCGCCCTGCCCTGAAGGGGCAGAACTGGGCAGCCTGATGGTACAAGCCTTGGTGGCAGGGCTTCTCCAAGCCTGCTCTGGGCCCAGCCGCTCGGCAGCACCTGGGGATTTGTTAAAAATGCTGACTCTCAGGCCCCACCCCAGACATACTGAGCCGCGCACTGCACAGAGGCCTGGCCCTCTTGGGGGCGGTGAGCCCCTCAGGTGGCTCAGAGCCACCGCACTGGGCCCAGCTGCTGCCTCTCGGAGCTGAAAGTAACAGGGCTGGGCCACGGGGCCTTTATGGGAGCAGGTCTGAACCAAAACACAAATATTGTGAACGTCTCCTCTCTAAAAGCTTTCAGAGGACTGACAAATTTATTGACTGGTAGAAAGCAGTTAGAGGCGCTCTCTCACTCCACAAATCTTTTTATATTGCGGTTAGATCCGAGACTCGTCAGCTGCCAGAAGTCGCCCTCTGACTGCAAAGAAGTGAATGAATTTTCAATATCTTTCCAAGGAGGTAGAAAAATCCATTTTTTTTCTTGGTAAGTTTCTGGGCCTTTTTGTACACAGTCCTAACACGAGTGGCCTCTGGCTTCTAGCAAGGGTAAAATGCTGCCCACGAAACATCATTCAGACTTTCCCAGCTAAGTCACCGGGATCACCCCAGGTATTTGGAATGAATGGGAACCGTTTGAGGGTTCAGTGAAGCCACCAGTCCCCTTCCCAGTGTCTGCTCATCCCGTGCAGACTCTTCCCTCCCAGGTTCCCTGGGGCACCGATCTTGGAACCGTGCTCTTTTCCAGGTGGTGTGACCCGCAGCCAACCTCTCTGCAGCCTACAGGGGCTCATTATCCTGTCTGTAGGTTACCCCGATCCTCAATCCTCGGCGTGCTGCTGTCCTCCGGTTCTGTCTTCCCCAGCTCTCTGCTGCTCATTAGTGCCTCCCAGAAGGCGGGCAGGGGAATCACGGAGCCGGGCTCAGGCATCAGCAGCTCTGTACCCTGCTATGCCTGAGACTAGCTCCTGGCTGAACCGTGAAGGACTCAGAGGTGATTTCCACTGTCTTTCCCCTTCAGGGAGCTTTTCTGTTATTTACACACCAAGACATTAAAAGATAAATGGAGCAAGAATAAAACCACCTCATTCACAAGAAAGATATCACTGGCATTACTTTACAGAAAATCAGTTTACTATTAAATATATGTGAATTTAATTAACTATGGAATATAATTAAATATATGCTGATTTAAATAGCTATGCGATTAAATTATATTAGCAGAGATCTTTTTAAAAAATCATAGCCTTGGCAAGGTTTCTTTAAAATGAATTGCATATTCACCTGATGCCGGTGGGCATGCAATGGGAATGAAGGATGAGGCGTACGGACAACGATTTGCAAATATGGATTAAGAGCCTTAAGAAAGTGTTCCTATTTTTTTGACTCAGTAATTTCACTTAGGGAACATTTCAGACCCAAAGTGTTTCACAGCATCAGTTACAACAGGGAAGATTATATACGGTCTAGCTGTCCAACAGGAAAATGGTTAACTGCATTTTGGTAGATCTGCTCAATGAAATACTAGATAACTATTCAAATTATGTTAATGGTAAGTATTTAATTGTATAAAATGGTAATTGTATCAAAAGGTTGGAATATAAAACTAATAACTATAACCAAAAAAAGTACATCTACTCTTGGAAATAGATTTAGAAAAAACATACTAAAATATTAACAGTAATTGTAGATGAGTCTATCGATGATATTTTAAAAACGCTTTTGTTTCTATTTTTGACTATATTCTGTATTATTTTTATAACGGGAAAAAAAATAAATGATAAGAGTTTAACCAAATACCTAAAATGATCCTGGCACCGGCACTGGGAATTGGTGATAAAATAGTAAATGCGCCACCATCCTAAGCTCTGTGGGATGTCACAAGCTGCGGGGAGAGACCTATAGACAAATGTTTACCCTACGCTGAGTGCACAGACAGAGCTGCGAGTGCCATGCTGAAGGTCGCGGGAATTCTCGCCTGGGTGCCCAAGAAAACTTTGCAGAAGAAGTGGTATCTCTTACATCTAACGCTGTCCTCTTTCACCTTCACGTGCACTGTTTCTTCCATGATGGCCTCTGTCTGAAAACCAGTCTTTGTATCAACAGAGAAAACAATGGAACTTTCAAGCCCTGGGGTGACAAAACACCACTCCTCTCCCACCATGTAGCCATGTGACCTCTGCCAAACAGACCTCAGCGTCCTTCCCATCCTCATCCTTGGCTTCCTGGAGGATGTCCGTGGGATAGCAGGGCCACCTGCAAACGCCAAGGGGCCCAATGAGAGGTCAGAGCAGAGCCAAGGGCTGTGCAGGATCCCAGGCTCTTTCCTCTGCCAGCGCGCACAGGGTGTTGCAGGGGCGCCGGACCAAGCTCTAGACAGAGCAGTCTTGCCTTTGGATGCCTAGATGGGACTTGGAAGCCCCCGACTGAGAGAAGGCCTTGCAGGGGAGAAGGGGAACAGCAGCAACTTCTGGTGGGCAAGTGCTGGGGTTGCAGTCACAGCAGCCTGGGTCGTTCAAGCCTCCTGAAGGGAGGCCACTGTGGAGTTAGGCAAGCTGGATACGAAGCCAGCTCTGCGGGAACTGGATGGGACACCTTAGGCGATGCCCATGATGCTGGAGGCTGACTTTCCCGTCCATGCCATGCCCCTGTGTGACCTACAGACCGCACCTGGGAAGACCCTGGGTCCTCTATCTATGTTCACCCCTCTTTCATTCCTACCATACTGGCCATAGGTGCCTTTGGTGGATGCAGTAATTCAACCCCCACTTCACGCAACTCAGTCACAAGAGCAAGTGTCAGGGTCTTTCTAGAATCATTGTGCTCGCGCAGGGGCTGGGACAGGACCCTTTCTCATTCGCATTTTCCTGCCTGTGTGAGACTTAGACCTGACTTCTGACCAGCTGAGCGACTCTGTGACTGGCTGTCCTAGGCGGCTTCTGACTCCACTCCTGGTGGTTCTCCGTAATCAGCCTCTGGCTGCCCGCAGCCCAGCAGTGACCATGAAGTTCTCCTTAACGGAGGTTAACACGGCATCCCACGTAGTATGAATCACATCCTCATAAGCCCGTGAAGTGCGCACTATGTTAATATCCATTTTAGAGGAAAATGAGGCACAGAAAGCCTAGGTAATTTGCCCAACAGGACAGAGCCAGTAGGTGGCAGGGCCTGAAGGGGGACCAGGCTGGTAGGCTCCAGTTCCGGGGCCTAGGCCAGGCCACTGCCTCCAACACTTACAATGTGCTTCATCTGTAGCAGTGTCAAAGAAAAATGTCTTTGCCTGAGACCTCAGAAGTCACCAAACTTGCGAGGGTCCTATAACCTATCATCCAAATGAGAGTACATTTGCACATGACAGGAAGCCCTATGTGTGACTTCCCCTGGACTCAGGGGAAACTTTGGCTGCCCAGGACGGACCAGGGCTGAACCCACTGTGACTCCTGTCACCAGTCCTCGTGTAAGTCGTAGTCTCAATCCTCACCACCTCACGGGTACATGACTTCTTAGGTTACTCCATACCCGGTGGCCTGGGTACCTGTACCCTGTGTTAGTTCACAAAAGCCTGGAGGTATGGCCGGGTGCAGTGGCTCACGCCTGTAATCCAAGCACTTTGGGAGGCTGAAGTGGGAGGATCATGAGGTCAGGAGTCCGAGACCAGCCTGGCCAACATGATGAAACCCTGTCTCTACCAAAAATACAAAATTGAGCCAGGCGTGGTGGCAGGCACCTGTAATCCCAGTTACTCAAGAGGCTAAGGCAGGAGAATTGCTTAATCCCGGGAGGCGGAGGTTGCAGTGAGCAGAGGTCGTGCCATTGCACTCCAGCCTGGGCAACAAGAGCGAGACTCTGCCTCGAAAAAAAAAAAAAAAAAAAAAGCCCAGAGCTCTCATAGAACAGAAGCTTCACCTCATTCAGATGGACTCTCAGGTGAGCTCATGACCCCTGTCCTCCTGCTGATGAGGCCAGACTCTGAGGATCACGTGGACTTTGTGGAGGTCATCCAGCGCCCTGTGTGGAGTCCCTGGGCTGAAGCCACAGAGGTACAGGGGGCCTATTTCAAAGCCAGTGCCACTGTGGGGCCTGCCTCCTTTGAGTGTCCTCTTCTGGGCTCCTTCTCAGGAGGATCACACAAGGGTCACTTGTGAAGGCGCCTGAGACTCACAACTTTTGGGGAGGTGTCCCAGCAGGGTCCCTTATTTGATCAGGAAGGAAGCCTACAGCTGGCCCAGGTTGCCCCAGGGCCCACTGAGGTCTCCTGCCTGTTCAGCATGTCCATAGGAACTCATTTCCCAACAGGCCATGTGCCATGGGGCCAATGACTTAGGGCCAGGCCAGCGTCCTCCTCGTCTGGCACCTCCCCAGTCCACACCACCAGCCACTGCACCTCCCCAGTCCACACCGCCAGCCACTGCACCCTCTCCCCAGTCTACACCGCAGAAGCCACCACAACTCCCCAGTCCA
>NW_022436996.1:4241702-4344209 GCF_009761245.1 Sapajus apella
CAGTCCACACCGCCAGCCACTGCACAGCCTGCCTCCAGGTCTCCGCTGCTCTACTTCTCCGCTGACCTTGCCTGCTCTGCAGAGCCGGAGTCTGCCCCATCTCCTGGAGGAAGTCTTCCAGAACCACCTTCACTTCTCCTCCTCCAAACTCACAAAACACTGAGGCACCACTATGTGATGGAGAGGATCATTTCACCTCTCTGAACTACAGCAATCATTTCATACAATTCTCCTGCCTTAAAAATAGGGAGATAAGACTCTGGTTAAAATCCTGTAATAACTTTCTTAGTTTATGTCATGTATGTATGTCTTCTCCAAATATTAATCTCCTTCCGGCAACAGCAACGTCTTCCCTTTTAAAAGCCTCGTATAAACAGTAGCACAGCTCTGGACAAACATGGCAGCTCACACTACTAGTGTGACTCCGGCGAGTTCTTGGCTCCTGAACAAGCAGCCTCCCTGCCCTTTCGGTCTCCCTGACACCGCTGTCCGAGGCAGCAGGCTCTGCAATGATCTAGGGCCTCCTGTGCCCTCACCGAATCCCAGGTCCAGCTCCTGCCCCAGAGTGGTGTCCTTGTCACAGCCCTCCCCACTTCCCTTCATCTGATACCATCTCACCCTCATCTCCCTAGTGTCACTTGCTGACGACACACACAGGGTCTATTTTAATGACAAAACAGAAGATAACACCTGTCAAAATGTTGTCCATGCGGGCAAACCTCATTTCTTTAGGCACACTGGTGGCAGGCAGGGAGCAGCGAATTAATGGACTCCGAAGATGAGACTCAGCAGTCTGGCATGGGTGGCGTTTGCATGGCACAAGGAGAAGGCGGTGAAGCCGAGATCCCCAGAGCTGTGTCAGCAGCATGAGCAACCATCCATTTACCCAGGACCGACCTGGTATCAGCATAAATGTCTGGAGAAAACCCCAGGCACGGGAAAATGGTCACCCCTGCTCTAGGACAGGGCTCTGCCAGGACTTGAGAGATCAGAAGCTCATCTTCATGACTTACATCATGGATTGAAAGCCTGGGGGCTGTCAGCGTTGAAAATCGGTGCGTAAATACCAGATTCCTGTGTCTTTTTTTTTGACACAGAGTCTTGCTGTGTCGCCCAGGCTGGAGTGCAGTGGTACGATCTTGGCTCACTGCAACCTCCACCTCCTGGATTCAAGGGATTCTCCTGCCTCAGACTCCCCAGTAGCTGGGATTACAGGTGGACATCATCATGCCTGGCTAATTTTTTTGTATTTTTAGTAGGGGGTAGTTCACCATCTTGGCCGGGCTGGTCTTGAACTCCTGGCCTCAAATGATCAGCCCACCTTGGCCTCTTAAAGTGCTAGGATTACAGGTGTGAGCCACTGCCCCATCCTCCTGTGTCATCTTTATGGTGTTACACATTGAATGTTACTGTCATTCTCAAGTTCATGTGTTGAAATCCTACCCCCAATGGGATGGTACTAGGAAGTGAGGTCTTTGGGAAATGATCACGTCATAAGGAGCAAATGCTCATGAATGGGATTAGTGCCCATATATACCACAGCACAGAAGGTTCCTTGTCCCTTCCACCATGCGAGGACACAGAAGAAGGCTGTCTATGAGCCAGGAAACAGGCCCTTGCCAGGCAAGGAAGCAGCTAGCAACTTAACCTTGACTTCCAGCCTCTAGGACAATGAGAAACCAATTTGTTTTTTCTAAGTCCCCCGTCTACGATATTGTCAGGATAGCCTGAATGGGCTAAGACATAACGGATTGAGACATCTGCAGATAAGCCTTCATGAATGTATGCAGACACTGATTATTCTGACACCAGGAGGAGGGTTGCGAATCCCTCTGTTTTTGACCGGACTTAGAAACTTCCAGGCCTTCTAGACTCATCATGAGCCACGTGGCTGTGGCAGGCCACATCACAGGGAACTCTGTCTGGAGCTCAGGGTTGGGGCATGGCCAGGTGCTCTGGTTCTCTGATGTCACACATGAGGGTTTGGCACCAATGAACAGATTGTTCCTAGAGGCAGATGTGGCCAGAACCCCCTTGGGGGTGTGGCCCTATTGCTGTCTCAGCGCTCAGTGGGTTCAGAAGATGTCCAAAGTCTGTGAGCGGCACCAGCCAGGGACCTCCCACCCACCTGGGAGGCTGGCTTAGCTGAATGAGGACATCTTTGAGTTCAGCAGGGAGCATCTGAGGAAATAGTTTAAAATGCAGCCAACCTTCTGCTGTGAGCTTGGTAATTAGCACTTCTGGAAAATCAATGCTCTCCAAAATGTGAGCAAAATGAAAATGTTAATTAATAAAGCAAAATTTCAAACTCCTTGTAATATCAGGAGACACTCAAGCTGAAAAGATCACTTGGTATTATGATGATGTGACCTGGAGGAGGCTTACCGGAGCCTCACCGCACAGGCCTGCCTTCTGGGCCACGTCAGCGTGGCTTCCCCTGCTTAGAAACTAGCGCACAACTGCCACTGCAGTGCCGCAGTCACACGGCTCACAGCACATCCACAGGCACCGCCTTAGAAAATTCCCTTTAGGGGAACCGAATTACCACCCTTTAATCTTTAAAAAGACGTCTGTTCAAGTGGAAGGTAATTGTCAGTAGAAAAATAAAGAGGGTCAGGCCCAATGGTAATCTCAGCACTTTGGGAATCTGAGGCAGGAGGATGACTTGAGCCCAGGAGTTTGAGGCAAGCCTAGGCAACACAGCAAAACCTCATCTCTACGGACAATTCAAAAATGAGCTGGGTGTGGTGGCGTGCGCCTGTCGTCCTAGTGCCTCGGGGGGGCTGAGATGGGAGGGACACCTGCCTGAGCACAGGAGGTCGAGGCTGCAGTGAGCTGTGACTTCCACTCCACTCCAGCCTGGGTGACAGAGTGAGACCCTGTCTCAAAACACAGAGAGAGGACAGTTTTCAAATAGAAGTATGAAAAGAAGAAAAGGGTGGTGGGCGGATGGGCTCTCGGTGCCCTGAACCTTGAATTAATGAGGTGAGTGGGTCAGCATCCGAGAAATTAGAAAGTGCGCACCCCAAATTCTCAAAGCTCCAGAGGACAGCTCCCCAACACCTTGCTGCTTCTAGACCCCAACATTTATCACATGATTTCCCTCCAAACACTGAAGAATATTTTATGCACATGAAGATACAATTTAAAAGATAAAGGAGGTTCTCACATGAGGAAGGAAAGCCTCGGCCCTTCCCCACTGCGGACCATAACAAGTGCTATAATTGATTGAGGCCTACTCTGTTCTTGATGTGATCACTAGATGTGACTTAATGACATACATTACCTCAGATTTACCCAAAATTATGCAAAATAGATATCTTAATCTTCCTTGTTGTATGGATTAGGAAATCAAATCAGAAGTTTCAAGGTCAAAACAGCTAATAGGCTCATCTTGCTGCCAGGCCCCTGTTTTTCCATTTTGTCATTTTTTCATCACTTATGCAAACATTGTTATGTCTTTGGCCCAGATTCAAGAGAATAATAGATTTCTCCTGCAACAGCAGGGAGGGAACTAATGTTCACTGCATAAGGAATGCTGCCTATAAGTGATTTCCTTTCTTCACACCATCCCTGGGAGGTCTTTTTACCCTATTCGTGAATGGGGAAACTGAGGCTCAGAGGGGTTATACACATCATCAGTCCAGTGAGTGTCAGGGCTGGGTTTCCACCCAACATGGGCTGTTGCTAAATGCTGGCTTCCTTCCCAGACAGGACCACTTCCAAGGCTGGCTAAACACCGATCGCCTTTGCGAGTACCTCTGGTACTATTATTTGCTTTCTTTTCAATTAACTTCCTTTTTACGTAAAAAAGTTTCATTTTTCAGGGCCATTTTGTATTACTACCATAAACGGAACACCAGTATTCTTTGCAGTGAAGGGACAAGGATAAAATAAATACCAAAAATCAAAGCATGATAACGAATTCTATGCGGTCCCGCTTAGAGTTCTGGGCCTGAGGCTCACGCTCCCTTTGTTAAAAAGAGACAGGAGCAAGTATTAGGAGCTGTCAAAAACATGCTCCTCATCGGACCGCAGAAGTTTGGGAGGACCGAAAACACAGTCATGGCCTTACTTTGTGCTTCAATCCACGCAGCCCGCGAAATCACACCCTGACCATCTGAACGTTCACCGCTCTGTTCCGTGACACGAAGGCCCTTCCCCTGCGTCGTATGGAGAAAAACAGTTCCAGCAAAGCATTTAAGTTGCATCAAAACACCCTGACGTTGCTTGTCACAGCTGATCCTAAGAGGGAAATCTTTTCTGCCTGACAACCATGGTGTATTTTGAAACAAAACCCTGAGAAATGTTCTATGTTTTACCATCCCTGCTTAACCATTTAGTGTCCATAAGGTAAGATGGTGGCATCAGCAGCAAGCACTTAACAGCGGGTGGTTGGTCATAAGGCCGGGGCTACTTGGCACGTGAAAGGCACCTAAAGACTTGGCACATGAATGGGCATTTTACCACCATGGGGGTGAAGAGATCAGGGTAAATAAAACTAGGGTTTGTTGTGTCCTCAACACTTTTCTTGTTGTAAATCAGGCTAACATGGGAATGAGGGCAGCCTCACAGGGGGGCGTTTTCAAAGGACTCTCCATCGGGAGCATCTAGGGGAGGACAGGGAAGACATGTCTGACTCGTCACCTCATGATGGCAGGGGTTTGGGCTGGGGTCCCCTCTATTTCCAGCTGGTGGGATCATTCCTCTGTCGCTGTAGGCTGAGAGTACTGTGTGTGGAAAAACAGCTGAAGGAGGTCATGAAGCACTGTGGTCTCAGGGACACAGTTCCCTTCTCTCCCTGGCTCATTATGGAGGTCAGCTACTCAAAGTCAGTGTAAAGTTCCGCTTTCTACAAAGTCAGATCTTGGGTGAGGTCCTCCAGGCAGGAGGACTTCTCTTAAAGACTCCTGACCTCTCACCTCGGTTCTGTTTACCATCTCTGCTGGTCCTAAGGGAAGGCCGACGCTGCTTCAAAGGCAGCCCAGCAAACTGTACTAACAATTCCTTCTGGAAAAAACTTTGGATGGATGTTTCTCAAACTGAGTGATAACAGCCTGGGAACCTGAGGACATAGGTCCTTTTAAAACACTTACATTTCATATGCTCATGTTGATGAGAATCTTGGTAAAATGTATATCCCGTACTGTGGACTTGAATAACCAAGTCCTTCTATCCTGATCTGAGGTCCTGAATTTCTGTTTATAAGCACGCTGGTGCCAAGCAGCACTGCTTTGGTTATCGCGGGCCAGCGAGAAAAGAATAAAAGTGGACTTGACATGTCAAAGATAGATTCCTGCTAAGCAAAGCGACGATAAATAACACGGCTGTATTGTTCCAAAGAAGATGTCTCCACAGGTAAAATGAAGAAAATGCATGGGAGTACGTCACGGTGAGGCGCGTGGTGAGGCAGGAGGGAGAAGACAGGAAAACTCAGGGAGCAGTCTACACTGTCATCATAGTCCAACTGCCAGGCAGTTTCAGTAAAACATCGGCACTGTCAACAGATAAAACTGTTTTAAAATTTGCTGCTTTCGTAAATTTGTTGAAGTGAATTGGTAAATTATATATGCTTTATTGTTACATAAGTTTATACATAGTTTTGTGTTTGTATCTACTTAAGTACCTACCATTTTAATAAACTGATTTTAAATTCAATAATGTAATATCTCACAGTGTAGATGAATTTCGCCCCATGAACTCAGATGCAAAAATCTTGAAGAAAATATATTAAAAATTCTAGTTACGTATATATTAAAAAGTATATCCCAACCAACTGCATCTATCCTAGTAATGTAAGGCTGGTTTTATATTGACCAATAAAATACACCTCACTGACAGATCAAAGGAAAAAAAATCACATGATCATTTCAATAGAATCAGAAAACATACATCACAGAATTCAAAATCCATTCAAAAGAAATAGAAACAGAACACCAGACCAACAGCAACGAACAAAACAAAGTAACAAAAACCCAGTGCAAACTAGAATAGAAATGGCATTCCTTAAACTGACTGAGGTCACTCCCAAATCAATCGACAGCAACTTCACATCCCACGGCAAAAACTTGGAAGCATTTCCTCTGTGATGAGTACAAGGCTCGGGCTGTGTTTTCACCGTGACTATTCTGCACAGCCTAGTGCCTAGTGCTGGTGCTCCTGAAGAGTGGAGTAAGATCAGGAAATACGGCGAGTTGAGGATGAAAAAGGAAGAAATAAATGTATCATTATTTGGAGAGGGTGTAATTATCTAAATACAAGATCCAGAAGAAACCACAGATCAATTATTGGAATTAAATGAGTTCAGCAAGGCTGCTGGATGCAAAATCAATAAAAATGTCAAGTGCAATTCTATTAACCAGCTGTGATGGTTGATACTGAGTGTCAACTTGATTGGATTGAAGGATACAAAGTATTAATCCTGGGTGTGTCTGTGAGGGCGTTGCCAAAAGAGATTAACTTTGGAGTCACTGGGCTGGGGAAGGCAGATCCACCCTTAATCTGGTGGGCACCGTCTGATCAGCTTCGGGAGAATATAAAGCAGGCAGTAAAACCTGAAAAGGAGAAGCGGGCCCAGCCTCCCAGCCCACATCTTCCTTCATGCTGGACGCTTCCTGCCCTCAAACATCAGACTCCAAGTTCTTCAGTTTTGAGACTCGGGCTGGCTGTCCTTGCTCTTCAGCTTGCAGACAGCCTATTGTGGGACCTTGTGATCATGTAAGTTAATATATATTTATATCCTATTAGTTCTGTCCCTCTAACACACTAGCAAACATAAATTTTAAAAATTACATTTACAAAAGGAAACACATACACCAAAAATATCCAAAGAACATACAAACAAAAGAATAAATGTAAACCAGATTTGCAGGCAGTTTGTGAATAAAATTATAAATATTTATAAAGAAAGTATTTTATTTAAGCAAACAAACTGGGAACTATCCCATGTATTGAAAAACTCAACAGCTAACGTTTATAAATTCTCCCTCCCTTGGTGTATAAACTTAATGGAATTCAAACGAATCTCCCAAAAGTGTTTTTAGACGAACTGAACAAACTTACTTTAAATTGTGTGTGTACATGAGTGACATACATATACATACATGGAAAGGCCACGGACAGCCAAGACACTCTTCAGTGCAGCATGCCCAGGGGACTGGCTGTGGCAAACGTTACATCTGTGTATGAAGCCGCGGTAAGTAAGAATGTGTGGTGTTGTTACAGCAGTGAACAAAAAATGAGCGGAACACGGGACACAGTCTGAAAGCGAATCCACCCATACACAGAAGTTTGGTAAACAACAGAGGCTCCAAAGATCGGTAAGGAAAGGAAGGCTTTCTCAAGAAATTGGGAAAACTGACTCTTCCTGTGGAAAGATAATTGTAAGTATGCTTCACACCCTGTCCAAAAATCTCGTTCAGCTGGACTAAAGACATAACAGTGAAAGACGAAAGTACGAAAATGTTACAAGATAATATAGGAGACTATGTCCTCGGGGAAGGGAAAACTTCTTTAGGAAGACATAAAAATGCAAACCACAAACGAATACATTTCATTGAATCAATGTATTTTCCTGCCAAAGGATATCAAAAAGAGTGAAAAGACAAGCTCTAAAGTGAGAGAGTTTGGAAACAATGTAATTGACAAACAATTAGAATCTTAGATGTATAAAGAAATGAGACATCAATAAGAAAGGGGCAAACAACCCAAAAGAAAAACACGTTGAAAGACACGAACAGGTGTTTTACAGAGATGCGACATGAATAGAAAATGCACCCATGCAAAGATGTTCAGCCCCATCAGTAATGAAATATGCGCTAAGTAAAACCTACAGAAACTTTGGCACATGTGCACCGGGAAACACAGGCAAAATGTACATGGCAACACTGTCAATACATTAAAAAAAACGTAAAACTACAAATCTCACAGACAAGAGACCGGGTAAAGGCATTGTGGTATGTTTGTATAATGGACTATGACAGAAAATTGAAAAAGATTCAATGACAGCTAATGTTTCCACATCCACAAATATCACAATGTTGATACAAGATAATACAGGAGTCTTTATATAACTTTTCTATAACTGTCACCAGACGGTATCTACACTCACGTTACATCCAGTGTCTATACTCGTGTTACAGTATAGTGACATGACAGGATCTATACTCGTATTGATGTCACAAGTAACGACTATAGACACTGTCTGGTAACAGTTCTATGAAGTTCAGAATATAAATGTAAATGGTATATTGTTTAGGGATCCAGAAACATGTGATAAAATGGCAGGGAAACTTAAAGAAAATTCAGAGGAGTGGTTGGTCTGGTGGAGGAGGGACCGGGAATCTGGTAGACCTGGAGTCCCAGTTCTGGGCATGCTAGGGAGTACTCTGTGTTTCATGCTGAATGGAGGGCATGTGAGTCCTCATTTTATTACTCTTTATTTATAAAATATTTCATTAACATTTAAAATGCATCTGAAATAAAAAAAAATGATTAAGCATAGAAAACTAACATCAAACGCTTAGGTCACCCGCTGGAAAAGGAGACACACAAGCTCCATTTGTTTGATCCTCCTCTGAAAGGGCTCTGCCGGCCCCTGGGATGTGAGGAACGCTGTGCCGGACCACTGTCACCCTATCCCTCCAGGAGGAACATTTTATTCCAGTTGGGGCTCAGTGTCTGCCCTGGGGCTCTGACAGCTCATTTATGGAGCCTGCAAAGACTTTAGAGGGAAATATCAGTTAGGTCAATGTTTCATTCCCTTTTAGGATGCTCAGAGGGAGAGAGATAAGGGCGTTAGATTAATTACAACAGATGCTGTATCAGAGACATTCAGCTTCTGTACAGTGCCAAAAAAAAAAAATCCTTATAGATGGTCTTGAATACAAATATCACCATTCACGGTAATAACACTGTATTTGCAGTTCGTTGAAGAGGTTTTCAAAGGCTTCTCATAGACACGAGTTCATTCGGTCTTGAGAGAAGTCATTCTGTACCCAGAGCCCAGACTTGGAGTTCGGTCCAAAGGAAGAAGCTGGGCACGGCTTCTTTGGTTTCAGTTCTGATACCATCGCCGATACGTGACCTGGGCAAACTACTTCCATTTTCTGAACTTCTGTTTTCTCACTGCTGAATGGGGATATTGTGAGCAAAAGAGACAACACACGCTGAGGGCCTGCATGGTGACGGGAGCACTGTGAGCCCGAAAGGCCGTTGTTATCATTAGTTAGACGTCCCAACCTGCTCAGCCACGTTGCTGTTGAAACCCAGCGCTTCCATCACGGCAGCCTGTCTTTTAGAATAGTTTATTGCTTATAGGTTTGATGGGGCGGGGGGAATCGCACTAAACATTATTAATATTGCATAAAACACCTAATGATTTGGACAAGGACTTCTCATCCAGGATTCAAATAAAAAGAAAACAAAATATTTTTTTTCTTTTTTGAGACAGTTTGACTCGTTGCCTAAGCTGGAGTGCAATGGCACGATCTTGGATCACTGCAACCTCCGCCTCCTGGGTGCAAGCTATTACCCTACCTCAGCCTCCTGAGTAGTTGGGATTAGAGTTGCCCCTCACCGTGCCAGGCTAATTTTTGTATTTTAGTAGAGATAGGGTTTCTCCATGTTGGTCAGGCTGGTCTCGAACTCCCGACCTCAGGTGATCCATCTGACTTGGCCTTCCAAAGTGCTGGGATTACAGATGTGAGCCACCACGCCCAGCTCAACAAAATAATTTTATAACATCCTGATCTTAACTTTGAGTTGAATTGGCCAGGGTCAAAGTAAGCTGCAGGGCAGCTGGTAACCTCCAAGCCATGCATCTGGATCTCAGGAAGTACAGCTGCCTTTTTGAAGAAACAATTGCCCTGGGAATGTCTTAGTGATCAGCAATTTTACACACAGCACCTCCCTTGTGAGGCCTGGTGATTAAAAATATAGTCTAACAGATTCTATAACTTGTTATAAAGTTGGAATGGTGACCTTGAAACTTCAAAGTTTATTAAAGAGGTCATCCAGTCCCGACCCTTCCTGTAAGCGTCAAAACCCAGGATGCTCAGACGTGGTTGTACATCAGAAGTCCCTGGGGAGCTTTCACATACCCTGATGCCCAGGCCCCACCCTGGTCCAAACTAACCGGAGCCTCTGGGCGTGCAGCCATGACACTGGTAGTTACACAAGTTGAATTGTAGCTCAGTTAAGAAACATTATTCTAAACAATCATCTGCCACCATAAACCTTTTGTATCCCTAAATGTGTACCAGGCTATCAAACCCTTGGCCAGTAAAATTTTAGGGTTATTGGAATAAAGGATTTACAGACTGTACCACCTCACTGAGAAATGATGAACACACTGGCACTTTTCTTTATGAGATAGGAGGGAAGGGCTGGCTGAGCAGCTGCTCACCAGGCTGGCTCTGTTACAACACAGATTCACTGTTCAGATAGGACTCAGCAGGGTCGTGGGAGACGGCTGACTCCGTGTAACAATGAGATGTTCTATTATGCTTCATCAGCCTAGCATAGATCATTTGCTTTTCCACTGACTGATTAATTTATTCCTTTATTATTCAGAGTCTTTTGTAGGGAGATATCAGAGTCAACTAATCTTGTCATGCAGTAACAGGAAATTTAAAAGGCAGCATTCCCTAAGCAAGCCCATCCTGCACCTTGTCCCGTGATGGTTAGATTTAGAGGAAGTAGACAGCAGTGACATCTGAGGATCTTCTAATGACTCGAGTTCCATGAAACAGTCACATCTCTCAGCTAATCTAAAATACATGACTTTGTATGGCTATGGAGAAAACTAGGTTAATTAAACAGACACATGTATGTGCAATTATAACTTTTTATCTGGAGGATAACTGGAAATTGGTGAGCCTGGGTTTGAACACAGTGTCATGGTAATCGGGACCCATGTGGTGGCTGAAAAGGCTAAAATCCTTAAAGGAGGATGCCCCAAGGTGTGGCCTAAGATGAAGGGTCAGCCAACTTCTCCAACAGGTGAAAATACAGAAAAACATTTTATAAATTGGGTTTATGCTTAAATTGAAAAAAGGAATTGATTTTCATCTTGGGTAAATAATATGCATTAATTGACTGAGTCACTTATTCAGCCTTTGAACACGTATTCAATGCTTACTAACACGTATTCAATGCTACTAACACGTATTCAATGCTTACTAACACGTATTCAATGCTTACTAACACGTATTCAATGCTTACTAACCGTCTACATAAAGAGGCCGAGGACACGGCTGTGGGTATGAGAGGTAGTTGTTCCTAAGGAGTATGCAGTTGGTTGGGGGAGAATAACAAGGAAAGGGGTCGCAACAGCACAGGGTGACAAGTGTGGTGACAAGGCAATGGTGGGTGGGAGGGGACAGAGCAGAGGCATCTTAAGCCCAATCCTCAGGGGTTGGAGTTACAGGTGAGGGGCTGGGGATTAAGAGTGTGTCCTGGGCTGGGCACAGTGGCTCATGCCTGTAATCCTAGCACTTTGGGACGTTGAGGTAGAAGGACCGCTTAGCACGGGAGTTCCAGACCAACCCGGGCGACACAGTGAGACCACCATCTCTACAAAAATTACAAAAACTAAACAGGCATGGTGGCCCGTGCCTGTGGTCTCCGCTACTGAGGAGGCTGAGGTGGGAGGATCGCTTGAGCCCAGGAGGCTGAGGCTGCAGTGAGTCAAGCTCACACTCACACCACTGCATTCCAGCCTGGTGACAGAGCTAGACAATGTCTTAAAAAAAAAAAAAAGAGTGTGTTCTGGACTTTGGGAACAGCAAGTTCAAAGGTGCTGCAGTGAGAGGTGATCTGGGACGTTTGCAGAACTGGACGTAGCTTATTACGGCTGGTCTCCAGCCTGGGAGTGCTGGGTGGCAGGAGAGGTCAGTGGAGTGACAGCACCTCAGGTGCGCTTCACAAAGCACGTTAAGGGATTTGGGCTCTATCCTAAAGCTAATGCAAAACAGTGGAAGCATTTTACAAGGGAAAATGGACATGATTATATTTGCATTTTAGATCACTCTGTGACAGATGGAGAACATTCTAGAGTAGGGGTGGTTTTGGGGTAGGAAAACGAAGCAGGCAGCTGTTACAGGGCCCTACACATGAGGCGATGGTGGGAATGGAGAGAAGAAGGTGTGTTTTCATGATACCAAGAAAGCAGAATTCATAAAACGTATATATAGTGGATCAAGCTGGTGGGGGAAGAAGAGGAGTCAAGAACATCAGGTGGCTGATCTGGCACTGAAGAGACGGGGGTGCCACTCACAGTGCAGCGCTTCGGCGGAAACAGCGGTGAGTTCAGATTTAAGAACAAACCAAGTCTGGGGGGCACAGCCCCCTCATGCACACGGGGCAGGCGCAGGCTCTACCGCGATCTAGGATATTGGCACAGAGGGCACACTCAGCTCACCAGTATACACAGTTCACGTTCATTAAATCTGGACTAATGGAGGAAATTGAAACATATTTCCAATTGTTCCTGGCCATAAAATCCATCACAGTAAAAACTAAAACCATTCAGATAAATGGTGAGGTTTTCAAACTGAAGAACAAACAGAAAAATCAATTCGCTAATTTGCTAACTGTTTTTTAGAATGGAAATAACTGAACTAGATTTGAGCCATTACATTCACACACACACACACACACACACACACACACACACACAAACAAAGGCAAAACACACAGTCTAAAAAAACCAAAAGTGAGTCTGTCATTGAAATGGACTCATTGATTATCTGTGCTCACGTCTAGCACTGTTCTGGCATGAGTAAGGCACTGTGTTCCCCACGCATCAGAGAGGTGAAATAAAACCTCATGGGCTGTGCAAATACCCATGTCAAAGGGCAGAAGTACGTTAGTATCCAGTATTGATAATTAACTCACAATAATCAATCACAGCTAACAAAATGCTACAAAGGAGCAGTCCTGGGAAGTCTGCTTTGCAGAAAAGTCCAAAAGAATCATTCACAAATAACTGATTTGGACGCTGCTAAAATTCCTCCAAAAGTTCTTAGAAGCCTCTTGTAGATTTTTTTTATCTTTTTGAGACGGAGACTCTGTTGCCAGGCTGGAGTGCAGTCGCATCATCTCAGCTCACTGTAAGCTCTGCCTCCTGGGTTCAAGTGATTTCCCTGCCTCAGGCTCCTGAGTAGCTGGGACTACAGGCACACCCCACCACGCCTGGCTAATTTTTCTGTATTTTTAGTGGAGACAGGGTTTCACCATGTTGGCCACGATGGTCTTAATCTTCTTGCCTCATGATCTGCCTGCTTCGGCTCCCAAAGTGTCGGGATTACAGGCGTGAGCCACCGTGCCCGGCTTGAAACCTCCTGTTTTAAGTGAGCAGCTTAACTTCTGTTCTGTGCCCTCTCTGTCTCCATGTTTAACAACCCAGACAATAACCTCTGAGACCCTCACAGGGCATTAGAATAAGTGCCGACCCCAGTTCCAAACTGGAGGGGGAGCGAGTGAGGGGCACACGCGCATGAGGCCTCATGTTCCTTATGACACTGAGAAGGAGACCATCACCTTGGTGTCCTGGTGGGACAAGAAGCGAGGTGCTTTCATCCTCTGAAATGTCCTTGGAAAGCCAAGGAGTTCGGGTCCTTTCGCCTTGCTCAGTTCAGCCCGATCCTGACAGGTTTTCACCAGGAGCACTCTGTCTTCCTTTTAAGATCTTTCACAGCATAACCAACATTTTAAGACAAAATATCTGACTCAAAAATCTGGATTTCCTTCCTTGGTATTGCTCACAATCTGAACTGAATCTGAACTGCTGAATTAATTTGCCATCAGACAAGTTGTTAAATCTTAAAATTTTTAGGTTACAACATCAAGGTTTCCAATTTCCATGAATTTTGGACCTAGTGTCTATAAACCTGACATTTAATTTTACTTTCCCTTCTGGATGGGATTCATTTAACCAGCATTTGTTGAGAACCTCTACTCTGCTCAATGCTGAGCAATGGGCCGTGGAGGATAAAAGTGTAATGAAAAACATTCTTTGTCCTTGAACGGCTTACATTTGGTCTGGGAAATAAAGTTATTCAAAAGTAAAATAGTTGAATAATAAAACAAAGAGGCATGAGCTCAACTGCTACAATAAGTGGGACTGACAGCACTTCAGCAGCCGAGAGGAAGAAAAGGTCGTGGTTATTCTGCAAAGACCAGGAGATGGAACCATTACTCTGATATTTTCCAATTGTGAAACATTTTAGGAATTATTATGAAGGGGTGTTCCCTCCACCCAAATGGGAGGATTCCACAAAGTAAACTGCAAAAGCCAATTAGGTGCACGAGGGAGAATTCTTGGAAGCGTGGAGTGCAGCCCTCCCCAGCCCCACCCGAGGCAACCGGAAAAGCCCCCAAATGTTCAGCAGCTGCTCCCTCCGTGGGGGGAGAAACAGGGTCTGCCATGGCACAAGGGTGGTGCGGCTCCATGCCCCGTCATCCACAGGTCTAAAAAGGCTATGTTAATTTATAACTGCCTTGTTATGTTCTCTCAAGAATCTATCATTAAATGCACTCTTCCTTAATGTAGAGTTCTGGTCCTGCTTTAAATTCGATTTGATACATGATCTTGAAATTCTGTAACCTAATATTGCCGAGGCTGATGCGGGGGCACCCTTCTGAATTTGATTCTTCCTAAGAAATGATGCGCTGCTTCAGTCACAATTGAATTAAGGGAGCTGTGATGAGGAAGGAAACAGGGATTATCTTCACTGAGCAATGTGGGCAAGTAGCTCAGGCCCTGTTTTAACCCTACATCTGCCTGTTCCTCAATTTTGCTTTGGCTTAATAGTCTTGAAGCTCATTTATCATTTTTTTGAAATGTAGTCTCTTATTTTGAAATATACAACATGTTATTATTGACTATAGTTCCCTTGTGTAGAACTGTGGCTTGTCAACTAAAAATAATTTTATTTTAGATATTAAACACTCATAATCTGTGACCTTGAATTTCATTATTCTACTTTCTATCCCTCAAAAAAAGAGTGAGTCCCAGAAAATATCTCTCAAGGGTTTGCCACGAGCTTTCAAAACAGTGGAGTTAAAGGCACTGTGATCCCTGGAGGGTGACGGGTCAGCTGATTCATGTTTGCATTCTCTGCAAAAAGCGCATCTCTTTTACCTTTTACACGACTTGAGCACATGTTTATTGAGTAGATTTCCTAAATCTCATGTTTAGCAATACATGTTCTTCTCTTTTTAATTTTTAAAACATATGTAATATTTCTGTAACCAAGAAATTTTTAGAAGCAGGAAAAAAAGCTCATAGTCTGGCCAGTCCAAAATCATTATGTTGACTAATATATTACTTTCGAATCCTTTCCATATGCAAACATACCAAACGGCTTATTTTTAGTCCTGCTGCTGTTGAACAGGTGACATATGCTCTGTAGGCCTATCAGTCTTCCTTATCATAAACGGTTACAGAATATCTCTTCCTATTGATATTCCATCATGTAGCAAACTGCCCGTCAACACTCAAGACATTTCCAGATTTTAGAAATTCTTATTATGGATAACAGTGTTGTGAATGCATTCACTGATACAGCTTTTGGCTTCTTTTTAAAGGGATTTTTGTGATCTTGTATAGGAAAGTCTTCATGACTCTTCCTGCATATTTTCGTATTGTTTTATAAATAAATGTTCTCTTTTGCCTCCCCCATTTACACAGAGTTAAAACAAATCTCCACCTCCTCCTGATGTACTACATACATTTTCCTTCTCTCACTTCCCCCGTGATCCTATGATTATGAATTTCCTTTCGTGTTCTGGAATCCCTGTATCCCAGGAGAAGAGCTTCCTGGCAGCAGGAAAGGGCCCCACAATTATTTCCTGATCCTCCTCGTTCTTTAACCGTGACGACCCGGTATCTCTGTTACATGACCCCATCCCTTCACATTAATTTCCAAAAGCTCAGCTTATTGACTTGAGCGCAAGTGAATATTAAAGTGATTTAGCCCTACAGAGCCAGGAAGTGATAACATATTGCGTTAGATTTGAAGGGTACCTTTGGTAGAGCTAACAAATCACTCACCAAACTGTCTCCATCCATTATCTGAGGATACAGAAGGCGATTTCCATCTGTGCAATATTAATTTCTTGGCCACTGTCATGGACCTCAGTGCCCATGATGAATGTTTTTACAATGAATACCAAATTAACCCAGACTGATTAGAGGCTTTTATAAGTTATTAATGGGATGTCACTTTGGTCTGGTCTTCTCCACAGATGGGACATTTCATTAAAGACTCTCCTCTTGCTGGAAAGATCAATCTTCCTCCCTTCATTGGATTTATCAACTTCAGCAAAAGTGCGCCCTGCCTCCTTTGCTACGGCTGTGGGACTGGGTGGGCAGCACTAACCCTGAGCCAGGCTGTGGCTCGAAGGAGGCCATGGGACCCATTTCTGCTCAGCTGCCTGGTGGCCACCCAGGTGGTGGTGGGGAACTGCGGACCAGATGAGGGCTCCTTGGACTGGATACAGAAAGCAGGACACCCAGCTTCTTATAAAAAACACGCTATCTTCATTCAAGGGATAATTTCTAGCTTGGCATTAGAGTCGGAGAATTGCTGTCACCTGACAATGGCCTTTTCTAAAGCCACAGACGCTTGAAAACTTACAAAGAGCTAAAGACTTCAGGGGATAGAAATGGATGCTGCTTTCTGCACATTCCCCCTCCCTCTCTAAGAGTGGGAGAAGAGCAAGGTGTGAGTCCACACAGGTACCCTGGATGGTGATGGACAGTGTGTCTGGCCGGTCACGGAGCCCTCCGGCTATCTGCCCCAGCTCCTGTCTCTGTCCTGCGTTTCTCTGCTTTATCACGGGTGGCTGAACTCTCCTGACACACACCAGACTTCTGTCTGATGAATTCTTATTTTCCTTCTCTTTCTCTACAGCTCGATCAAGCCAAACCATAACAACCGCAACAGTTAAAGACATGTATCGAGAATGTTATTTATACAAGGCTCTACAGCCTGTATTGGAGTAGATTATCTTAGTCTGCACCACAAGACCTATAAGGCAGGCACTATGACTTCAGTTAACAGACTAAGAGGGAAGCCAAGGGATTAGGGATTAAGTCTCAGTCAAGATCACGCAACTAGTAAGTGCTGGAACCAAGATCTCAACCTGGCCCCTTTTGAGTCCAAAGCTTTTGTTACTAATGACCTTGAAGAACAAAACAACAAAATAAAATGTTCTTTTCCTTCTCAGGCCTAAAACTAGGACCTTCTGATTCTGAGGCTGAGGAGGTGGCCTGGGACCCTACAATGAAGTTTCTCAGTGGGGGCATCCACAGCCCAGGTCTTGCTGGGTTCCCACCCCCAGCTGGCTTGTGGCTGCACCCAGCCGGCCCTCACGCTGCCATGCACGTGGCCTCTGTGTCACACTGAAAACTGATGGTTCTCCCCACGCACCCACCGCCCACAGACGCCCACACCCGAGCGATGCGTGAGGCAAAGGCCCTCCATCCCCCCAACCTGCTATCAAGCTGCCCTTTAGCCCCTCTCACAGAGCGTTTTGGAGTTTCAAGAGCAAGCTCTTCCTCTATATCTTAGGTTGAATTATTGACATTTCTGAGGCATGGATTTTTACAACTTTAATGGGTTAGTTTAAAAAATTCTTATTCTTGAAGGCAGAAACCCCAATGCCATGAGGTGACTCAGCGCGAGTGCAAAAATACCTTCAACTCCAATTTTCCTGAATCTTTCAGTGACTCATAGAAAAAAGTGTCAAGACACGGCTCTGGGGGGAAGCAGTACCTGCTGGATCCCTGTCGGATGCTCACGGATAGGTAAAGAAAGGCCCTCACTCTCTCACTGTTGACATATTAGGAAGAAAAACAGCTAACCTTGGGATAGTCTGCTTGGAATGGGCTCCGTCCACTGCTGTGGCTTAGAGAGTCACAACTGCCACAGGCTTGAGAGGGTGCAGCAGTCACTAAGATGGGGACGGCCCCGGATGTGGGTACAGTGTCTGTGTGAGCCAGTCCGGGAACACCTGTGCAGGGGATCACAGCATGCCTACGGCGGCGGCCCATACCCTGGGGAAATGTTTTGCTCAGAGCTAGATTGGCTTCACGGGCCCTGTATCGAGCAAGCAGGAAATGACCCCTTAGGCAGTGAGGCCTGTCCAGATGGCCTTGTTCTCAGGGGCATCATTTTGTCAAGACTTGAAGATCTAAGGATCTTGGTGAAAAAATGAGAAGAATATCAAACACATAGTGTGACAGCCCTGCTGTGGACAGGGCAGGAAAGCTTGGGCAGCGTGAACAGATGGGGACAGTTATGAGAGTGACTGCCAGAGCAGGGCAATGGGCAGCATTCACGGCTGGGGAGAGCGAGTGGGCGCACCAGTAGGTGGACTGGCATCAGAAGCAGAAGCCAAGAGGAAAGAGCCCATGTGCTCCTTCTGCACCCAGGATCTGGCAGCACCCAGAACGCAGGAAGTGTTCAGCAAGAGGAGATTGAACCAGTGAACAAATGAGCGCATGAGAGAATGACGGGGAACTGTGCCCAGGGCAGGACTGGCCTGCAGGGTCCATGCGCTGAGCGGGCCCGCGACCACAGCAATCGCTGGCCACATGTGACTTTCCAGAGAGCTCTAGGGCTGGAAGCATCTTTGGGACTGCGGTCTACCTGCTCCTAAGACCTTGTCAAGGGAGCTGCCATCCTAACCGTTAAAAAACAGCGCAATTTAAATGTGGATTCCTGATACGATGCTGTTACCTTCTATGCAAAGCTACTGTAGGATCCGAGGTGCCACATGATCAAGGCAATTCTTCCTAGAGTCTGGCTCAAATCTCCCATTTTGGTAAACATGTTATTCTCCTGTCTCCAGGGAGACACAGGACAGTTGCTCACTGATTGTCACCACCCCCCAGCCTCCCATGCTCTGGAGATGACGGGAAAGTCGGCCTCCCCTTCCAAGCCCAGAAGCATGGCTGGGAGAGGGCCTTAGTTTCCCTCCATGGGGGTTGTAATTGCACCTGCTCCCCTGGGGAACGCTGTCTCCTGAGGACAGCTCTTGCCCCAGTCCCAGCAGGTTTCCCGGCTAACTACTCCACTGCTCTTCATCTGTCATATTTTGACACTGTCACTGCATTGAAGACTTCCCAATGGGCTTATTAAATTTCCTGTTCAAAGCTCTTCATTTATCACTATCATGGTAGCAAGCCAACCAAAGAGAGACCCATTCACTTTGTCTCTGATCTTCGAAGTGTACCAGCAAAGGCTCCGGCTTTGAATTCTTAATGTTGTCTAATGCTGTACTGTCTTCCTTCTGAATATTTCCATGGCACTCATTTCCAGAGGAAAACATTACTATGCACCAAATTCACATGAGCCCCTGCCCTTGCAGATCCACCTGCAAATTCACCCTGAGGCAGCTTCAACTGCAAGTGCGTGTGCTAAGAACAAGGAAGGCCACGCAGCTGCCCTCAAAGCCTGTGTGCTTCTAGGAAATGTCTCTAGCAGCAATCCATAGCAGGAAATAAATGGACTTTCCTACGCCAAACAACTTAATCATATTCTAGGTCAGCAGAGACAACCTCCCATAAACCGACAGACACATGGTTGGTCAGGGGAGGACTTCATGAAAAGATCAAAGAAAAGAAACATGGAGGGCCAGGGGAGGTGGCTCACGCCTGTAATCCCAGCACTTTGGGAGGCCAGGGCGGGTGGATCACTTGAGGTCAGGAGTTCAGGACCAGCCTGGCCAACATGGTGAAACCTCATCTCTACTAAAAATACAAAAATTGTCTGGGCATGGTGACCCCCGCCTATAATCTCAGAACTTTGGGAGGTCAAGGCGGGTGGCTCATGAGGTGAGGAGATCGAGACCATCCTGGCCAACATGGTGAAATACAAAAATCTCTACTAAAAATACAAAATTTAGCTTGGTGTGGTGGGGTATGCCTGCAATCCCAGCTACTCAGGACCAGGGAGTTGGAGGTTGCTGTAAGCCAAGATCACCACACTGCACTTCAGCCTGGTGAGACTCCATCTCAAAAAAAAAAAATAGCCAGTTATGGTGGCACACACCTGTAGTTCCAGCTACTGGGGAGGCTGAGGCAGGAACCTGGGAGGTGGAGGTTGGAATGCGCAGAGATCGCACCACTGCACTCCAGCCTGGGTGACAGAGGGAGACTCCAGTTTAAAAAAAAAAAAAAAAAAGAAACATGGAGGAAATCTCAGTTCAGGCAGATTCATCCAAAGAGGACAAAACGAAAAAAGATGCGGTGCAGAGAAACGCGATGAAACACCATGTATTTTGAACGTTTATGTTTACCGACCGCTCCAGTTCAGAAGAACAGGAAGCAAAGGAGGGACACTGTGTTAGCATTCTACATAGGATTTCTCATTTAATCCTATTTAATCTGGCCAACTCTGTTTTCTAGATCACATCCTGGGCCCTCAGCAAACATTTGGAAGCAATCTGGTTATTCGTCATAAACTACAGCCCCACACCAGCACCATCACAGAAGTGGCAAGTGGCTTCTGGCAGCCTGGGGGTCTCCCCCAGCCCACTCCGCTAACAACACATGGGCCACTACCCCGCAGTCATTACTACAGGCGAAATGCTCTGTGGGTCTCATGAAACTTACGCTACAAGGTAAGAGCCACTCGTTGGTGACCACATCGAGGCACTGGGAGAAGATGCCTTCACACGCCCCTGGTGCCCTGGGTCGTCTCCTGTGATGTGGGGGCTCCGGACCCACAGGCAGCACTGAAATTACTCAGCAAAGGAGGGTATGCATTGCCAAAGCTCTTTGCAAACTTCAACTGCAGCTGTGTTCTCTGCTCCCCAAGGAGAATTACTCACTTTAATCTGACTCATTATAATTAGAGTAGGTTGACTTTAGGGAGCAATATTTACTTTTTAAAATAAAATGGCAATGAGGGGTGTGTTGCTTGTCATCACTAATGGGTTAGAGCTTACGAAGCCTGCTCTTGAGTTGTGAATTTTCTATGCAGATGGAGCAGGTGTGGTGAGTACCTGTCATGAGGTGGTGGCTCTGGGGTCAGGCTGTCCCCATGGGGACAACCAAAAGAGCATATGATCCCCTAAAACAGGGGCCAGCCAACTATAACCCACGGGCCAAACCACCTGTGCTGGAAAGGATAGATTGACTGGAACACAGCCATGCCCATCTTGTCTATGCTGCGGTAGAGGAGATGAGCCATTGTGCTAGAAACCGTCTGTCTGCAAGGACTGAAACATGCTAGCTGGCCTTCTGCAGAAGAAGTGGCCCCTGCCCCAGCACAGAGGACACTCACTCAACAATGAGCGATACTGCCTCTTACACTCAGTATACACGTGTATCATAAAGCTCTGAAAGGTCAAACGGATTTAAAAACTCAAAAGTCCCACAAGCATATTAGCACCTTTGGCACTAAACTCAAGGATGAACAATTATTACTTACCTGAACATTAATTTCTCTGAAACAGAAAGGAAGTCAAATTCCCATCACCTCTAGTACTGCCCTAGAACATATTCATAGATGCTGGCTATTTGCCATCATCTAATTCTTCCTGCTGAAGTGGTTTGAAACCACAAAAATACATTAACTAATGACTTAATCAATATGTTTATGCTTTCATCTTTTGCCTCAACAAACGTTTACTGGGCACCAGGCATTGTGCTGGGTGTGTTAGGATACAAAGATGAAACAGGCTCACTGTGGGGACTCAGGCTACCTGTGTTAGTCTGTTCTCATGCTGTTATGAAGAAATACTCGAGGCTCAGTAATTTATACAAGAAAGAGGTTTAGTTGACTCATGGTTCCGCATTGTTGGGGAGGCCTCAGGAGACTTACAATCATGGCAGAAAGCATCTCTTCACGGGGCAGCAGGAGATAGAATGAGTGTCCACTGAAGGGAGAAACCCCTTATGAAACCATCAGGTCTTGTAAGAACTTACGATCACTAGAACAGTATGGGGTAAACTGCCCCCATGATTCAGTTATCTCCACCTGGTCCCACCCTTGACACATGGGGATTATTATAATTCAAGGTGAGATTTGGGGGGGGACAGAGAGCCACACAAAATCACCACCTAACCAAGGAGAGAGACATGTCTACAGGTAACAAGAGATCGTGTGTACTGGGAGATTACACAGTGAGACCTGGAACCCCAGGATGGCTCTGTGTGTGTGTGTGTGTGTGTGTGTGTGTGTGTGTGTGTGTGTGTTGGGGGAAGTGTCAGGAAGCCTTCTTTGAGAAGTTGTCATTTACTTTGCTTTGTTGCTACTTATTTTTTTAAGAGGTTAAACATGATAACTTCTCTAATCACTTGTCCTCTCCTCATCTCCAAGGGAGCATGACATGAGTGAAAGTCAGTTGTTCAAGAGGACAACTCTAGACTTAATCCTAAAGTATGTGCATGCAGACACACACACACACACACACACACACACACATGCATGCACGGCAACTCCTTTTACAGTTGTAAGTTAAACTTCCTTTATGTTGCAAGCTGTTCTCAGAGGCAGATGACAAATGCTAACCCTACTACTACAGACCCAGCTTATTTGCATGTGCAGACGATAAGGCAGCAGTCCACATACTGAGTTATAACCACTGGGTGATAACAAACGAGGCAACAGGTATGGTGGAAAGAGACCTTGGTGAGTGGTCATGTTATGATGTTTTCTTCCTGATGACTATAGAAAGACTTGACACTGATCACTCAGTAAGGTTCCACATTCCCACCCTTTCTGTACAGTGGGGTGATGAGACCAGGTGCAAAGCGGTGGGTACCGGGCTGTACTGCATCCGCAGAAGGCAGGGAGAGCTCTCCATGGAGGTGTGATGGCCACTTCCACAGATGACTTGAAAGAAATTGGAAACCTCTTCAATCACAAACTTTCAGAGGGTTTTAAGGCCAATTGTTAGAGATTCAGTTGCAGTTTCAGTCCTGAAAACCTATTAGGTCTTCTACAATCTCCTATCAAATTGCATTTTTCCTTGTATAAGAATTAATGCCTTGGAGAAAAGACAAATTTTATCTCTTTGTTGTGACTGAACTGACGGATTGGTGTTCCTCCGTCAAAGTCAGCTCTCAACTTCCTCACTTCCCCCCATCACCCTGTGATTCTGATCAGCTACACATGCTTTTCAAAATCTCTGTAATCAGTTTTAGCATTAGAGACATGTTAATGATGGCTAAAACATTAATAGTTTCACAGCCTCTATACTCTTGTTTCTTCAAACCAATTCAAGGCAGTGGAATTAATACATAAAGACAACACGATTGTACTGTGGGGAGAAATAAGACTTTTCATTTATAAGACAGATGACAGCCTATCCAATATAATTCCATGTGGGCTTTTAGATATGATCATTTTTTGTGCTATTTAAGGAAAAGAGAGCTTTAAAAATGCAGGCTTAGGTAATCAGTTTGAAGTTAGAGGCAGAAGAAAAAGGTAACTTGAAAACGGCAACCATGTCATCTGACCTTCAAACCCAAGGACTTTCTGCATGTGGCAACACAATCTCTTAAAAAATGCTAGATAGAACTGGCAAAGAGCATCAGGTTTAGCCAAATGCAAGGCTAGAGTTGGAACAAACTTGAGGATTGTATTATCCAAATCCTCCAGTACATGTCTGGGCTGCTACCTGCAGCCTGACAGCTGGAGGCGCCACCCAAAGCCAGCTCCACAGTGAGAACCAGGATGGGAGCCCTCATTTTAGAAGCAGTGTTCAGGGCCTTTTTCCCCTGCACCATCCTTCCCATTCACAGAAATCCCCCAGTTTTGCCAATTTGAGAAGGAATCCGTGAAGACAGCTGATGGAAACTGAGAGGGCTGCCATGCCCACCGGGGATTTTGCATATTGACAAGACTGGCCTGGCTCCACAAGGGCCAGCAAATCTACTTGCTTTAAAAACCCTCTACAGAGGCCAGGTGCGGTGGCTGACACCTGTAATCCCAGCACTTTGGGAGGCCGAGGGGGTGGATCACCTGAGGTCAGGAGTTTGAGACCAGCCTGGCCAACACGGTGAAACCCCATTACTACTGAAAACACAAAAAATTAGCTGGGTGTGGTGGCGTGCCCATCATCCTAGCTACTCAAGAGGCTGAGGCAGAAGAATCCCTTGAACACGGAAGGCGGAGGTTGCAGTGAGCTGAGATCGTGCCATTGCACTCAAGCCTGGGCAACAACAGTGAAACTCCATCTCAAAACGGAAAGATAGATCAACAAACAAACAAACAAACAAAAACCTCCACAGAAAGAAGTCTGAGTTCCCAGAGCATCTTTCAATTACACCTCCATTCGGATCATGCTCATTTGCAGTCCTTTTAATGAAGTTGATCTCTTAGAGCTCATGAGTCATCTAGATTCCATAGACACAGCTACAGTTAGGCGCCACTCTAACCATGTCAGATGCAGGAACCAAGTGTATGCTGTTCCAATTTTAGGGGAATTTGCTATATAAAAAGAAATGGCTGTTTTACATATTTAGATGCCCTGGTGTACTTGTCCAGAATTTAATTTACACACACACACAACACCATATACAGGCCAAGGTCACAGTAAGCTCCATTCAGCCTAAAAATACAAACTTCCCCCAAACCCAAATATGGTCACCAAACTTGATTGGCTTACCAGCTGCTGGCCTTTAGGGCCCCATCCTGCATACTGAAGCTTTGCATTGGTGACTTCTGGTGGGTCCAGACTTTGAGGGTCTCTGAAAATTGAACAAAGAAAGAAACAAAAACAAAGCAAAATGTTGGGAACCAAGAATTTAACTCTGCAATTTTATCCCCTCGCTATAACCTCACTCCTTTCTCCTTCCATCGTGTCCATTTCAAGAGCTTGTCTCATGTGTTACTAAGTAGTGTATCTCATTTCGTCTTTATTTGATTTCTTCAGAAGTATATAATTTATTTGAAGCTGAAATAGGTCCATCACTGCTTAACCCAAATAGTAAATACTCATTAAGAGAGAACATGCGGTGAGGTCTCTGGACCAACTTTTTAAATCTCCAGAACAGTCAAAGTTAAAATTAAAATACAGAGCCAGGCAGTGATCTATCCCCACAATTTGTATCTCCATCTGTGGTTCTCCTAGAAGTTAACTTTTTCTAGGTATAAGGCAGATCACCATAACCTTACAAAACCTGTGGCATCAGGTTTTGTGTTGGTTTGTGTTGGTAGATACCAGTAGAGAGAGAGACAGAGGGAGGAAGGAGATAAATTGAAAGAGTTTTTTCCTTTCGAACCTCACTTACATTGTTTATCCTTAATGTATTGATTAAATACCAATACTACCACGACAAAAACTTGTCTAAGTACTTAAAGGTCATAATGAATAAAGGTCATAGTGGGAAAGATGAAAAGAGCTTACACTTTTATAAGTATTAAATATTTCAGTATATGTTGGAGTTATTGCTGTCTTCGACAAATAGAAAAGATTCATTTTTGTGTTTCTTTTGGATGACACCCCTCCACGTGAAGAATGATATCCGCGTTCTGCTGAGTCTGCTGGGCTCTGTCAGGTGAGCGCCCTAACACTTAGCTATAATATTTCTTATTCTGAAGACATAACATAAATGTACCCACTCATCTGTAGAGATAAATGGCTGAATGGCCTTTGGAAAGGGGGGACGCTGCATTTCAGAGGTTGCATGAACAAAGGAGATGAGGCAGGAAGGGAAGGAAGTTGAAGGGTCTAAGGACGTGGTGGGTTGGGATCAGTAGAAAACACAAAAGCAGCGGCTGAATAAAACTACCAGGAAAAACAAGGAACGCATTTAGAGTAAAGACAGGTGGGGAGGTGCCAGAGTCCAGAAGCCCCCAGGTAGCTTTAGATGAAGTGTCTGGATTTGGAGAAGCCCAGGAAGCCTGAGGGTAGCAACGATGTCAATTCAGAGAAGACATTGCTACTTAGAAACCAGCTGGGAAGGCAGATCCCGGTGATCAGAAGACACAAGCGAGTCCTAATATTGCAGGTTCTGTTACTAGATGAGTTTTTAACATTTGTGTGGCTTTTTCCATTTGTTTGATTTTTTTTTTTTTTTTTTTTTGAGATCGAGTCTTGCTCTGTCACCCAGGCTAGAGTGCATTGGCATGATCTCGGCTCACTGCAACCTCCGCCTCCCGGGTTCAAGTGATTCTCCTGCCCCAGCCTCTTGAGTAGGTGGGACTACAGGTAACTGTCACCATGCCTGACTAATTTTTATACTTTTAGTAGAGACAGGGTTTCATCATGTTAGCTAGGCTGGTCTTGAACTCCTGACCTCTGGCAATCCCCTCGCCTCAGCCCCCCAAAGTGTTGGAATTATAGGCGTGAGTCACTGTGCCCGGCCAACATTTGTAGTTTTAATGTTTCAAAGTATTCTCAAAAACGTGGGTTAATTCCTCTTGAACCCTGGTGTAGAGAAAAACTTTGGTAACTCAAATTTCAGAAGCCAGAAAGTAAGATTAGTAAGTTAGACTATATAAAAATACAAAACTTTTGCATGACAGATGTGTCATAAACAAAAGACATCTTACAAACCAGGAGAAAAATATTTCCAACATATGCCATGGACAAATGGCTAATATCCCTGACATACAAAAAACTTTGAAAATTGAGGTTATAAAAAAAACATGAACAGACAGTTCAAAAAAGACATAAAAATGATCCTCAAACATATGACAAAGTACTCAAATACACATGAAATTAAAGAAGCAGGAATTAAAACTAACTGAGATATCATTTCTGACCTATGAGACTTGGAAAAAGCAGAAAAAAGTATGACACATGGTGCTGGGGAGGTTGTAGAGAAACGGGCACCTTCATGTGGGGAAGCAAACTGGTGCAATCATTTCAGAGGGACATTTGACAATGCCTAATAAAATACACACTTAACTTTTAGCCCAACAATTCCACTTCTAGAACGTCTCCTAGAGGATTCGCCTCCTACAATACACGAATACATGTGCACGTTTATAGTTATTGCAGCTTTATTTGTAGTTGCAAATATTGGAAACAATACGTGGTTGAGTAAATGATGGTACATCCTTCTTTCTTAAGTCTGAAGAGTACTGAACAGAGAGTAGCTTAGCAGTGGTTACCGGAGGCTGGGAGTCGGAGGGGTTGGGGGATGTTGAAAAAAGATACACAGTTTCAGTGAGACAGGAGGAATAAATTTTTGAGATCTGTTGCAGAGTATGGTGATTATAGTTAATAAGAATGTAATGCATGTTTCAAAACTGCTGAGAGAATAGATGTTAGCTGTTATACCACAATGAAAAAAGATAAGTATATGAGGTGACGGAGATGTTGCTTAGCTGGATTTAATCATCTCACAATGTATACATATAACAAAATATCACTTTGTACCCCTCGAATATATACAATTATCATTTGTCAATTTATAAAAACCCCAAAAACTATGACCCACCCATACAATGAAGTATGGTGCAGGTGTAAAAAAGAATGAAGAACTCTATAAACAGATATGGAGTGATTTTCATGTCAGAGTTAACAAAGCCCAAAAGTATGTATTATAGTATGTGTATATATATGTATGTATATAGTATGATATAGTTATATATCATAGAAGAAAGGAATATGAGAATATATGGAAATCAAGTCTTTTGTGAAAAAAGAAATATAGGAAACTGAAACCAGGATCCAGGTTGGTTACCTATAGGGTGTGGGTGCAAAAGGGGTGGAAAGGTGGGAGTGCTGAGAGGAGGAAGAAGGGGCACTTCTCTGAGTACACCTTCTGTATCACCTCAACTCTTAGACCACAGTAGGATTTCACATACTCCCAAAATAAAAGAAACAATAAAAAGCAGCCAGGATGCATGGGAACCCAGAGTGGAATAAGAACACTAACAAAAGAACCAAACCCCATTATAGGTGAAACACATTGAAGAGGGGTGGATGGGAAATAACTAACCGTAAGTAGCTTTGGGAAACAGTATTTTGACTGGATCTGCTAAAGATAAAAATTGAAAAAAAAACTATAAATAAATGCTATAGTTCAGTGAGTAAATGTGCTTCTCCCAGGGGTTTGAATGATCAATTCTGAAACTGTGTGCATACTAGAATTGGACAAATATGCAAATATATTAGAGATAATAAGAGCCAGGTTTTTCTCTATTGGAGAAAAATGTTGTAAGGAAAAGGGGAACACTAGAATAAATGGTGAAGTTTTGAAACCAGAGGTATCTGTATAAACTCAGGGTTCTTAATCTATACATACACAGATAGATCCAAAATATAGAAGTGTGTGTGTCCATGGGTTAGCATCCATACACATATGTCCTGGGTCTGTCCACTGAGAAGGCCTAGAAACAATGACACCCCAGTAGCAATGAGCACAGTTAGCATCTAGATCTTGATGTCTAAATACCATCACCCAATTACAGAAAATGGGGCTTCTAGGAGGGGCAATCGTATCTGGGCTGGGGCAGGAAAAATACAGAATGAGTCAGGAATATTTTACGGAATCAGAAAGTAATGAAATACTCAAAAAAAGATGGGGATTTGTTGAGAGAACATGCCAGCTAACTTAAAGGAGTTCCTAATGACTCACACTAGAACAATTTGATCAACAACAACAAAAAAAATTAATGATAGGATTGGATTAACCCATAGAATAAAATAAATACCCGGTAAGTCTTTACTGATAAAAATAATTAAATAAATCAAATAATCAACTTTACAGTGGATATCTGGCAGTTAGCCACTTAAGCAAGTGATTGAGGCCAGCATCACCAGAGCCCTTTGGATATAACACACTGGAAAGGACAAATAATCATTTATGTGATTTTTTTTATGCCAAAAATGCAGAACCTTACTCCAGTCATGAGAAAACACTGGAAAAACTCAAACTGAGGGGCACTACAATGTAACTGACCAGTCTTCTTCAAAAGTACAAGGTCATAAAAGACAAGGAGAAACTGAGGAAGTGTTATAGACTGGAGGGGCTAAGGAAAAAGGACACCTGAAGGCAGTGTGGGGTCCTGGGACACAGAAAGGACACTGGTATAAAAGAATTCAAATAAGGCCTGCAGATAAGTTAACAATATGGCACCCATGTTAATTTCCTATTCTTGATCATCATACTAAAGTTATAAAATATGCTATCACTAGGAGAGGTGGCATGAGAAATGCAAGAGTTTTTTGTACTTTTTCCCCCCAACTTTTCTATATCAATTATTCAAACTAAAAAGTTTTTAAAAAGAATGTCATAGCTTGTATCTCATTGGCTATAAAAATTATCCTAAATAGGAATGAAAAGTCAGATAATTTCCCTCCCAATATACTGTGATCTTGATTTTAAAAACTGAAAAAGAAATGACTTCCATATCCAGCACAGCACAGGTCCTCAGTATGTGCCTACGAACAAACAAATAAATTAGTAAATAAAGGTGGGTTCCAGTGGTGGCTCTTAGCAAAGATCATTTTGCAAATTTGGTGTCTAAATTTGCAAAAGGATCTTTTGCAAAAAAAGATCCTAAGTATACAGTATCTAACAAAGTCACTTCACCTGTGTTTATTTGGAATTTTCAAAGCACAGAGGACAGAGTAGGAGGTCAAAAAGAAATATTTAAACTCCACTGCCTTACTTAACATAGAAATTCAGTTTGTTACATTTTGATTTCCAATAGGTATCTAAGATATTTAGAAACAGCAGGGGATAAACTTTTCTCTGATCTGACAAGTGTAAATTCCTATAAATGCTAACTGGAGTTCCGATTTTAATTCCGATTTTATTACCTGTGCTCACCTGTGTACAAGGAGTCCTTTACTTCTTCCCTAAAGCTAAGATGCATTTCACTTTCCTTACCACCGCCAAGTTACAGGGGTTTCCACAGCCACACCAGGAATCAAAAGGTTGCATCCGAGTTCCAACCTTATGACGTATGAATCACACAGCCTTCAGCAACTCTTTGGGTCTTATTTTCTTCTATGGGGATAATAGCTACTCTCCTTCTATAGAATGGTCATGAAAATCAAGAGACACAACAGCTATAAATTTATGAACGCTAGCATACTCCATAGAGGCAATTATTTTCTTTTTTCTAGTCAGTGAATCTCTCAACCTCTGAATCCTTCTCAGTCTGTATAAGTTAAACAAATGGCTCCAAGATGCCAGAAGTGAGTTGTGGCAACCTGTCTTCAAAAACACCAGGATGTCCTTTATGGGGAGGAAGCTGTGAAGTGGCGGAGGGAACTCCAAGAAGCTGTACATTTAATTCTGAACTCTGTCACTGGAAGCAAATGGCTTGGGCAACAGAGTAACTGGACCCAAGTTTGTTTCCTGTGTACAAAATGAGAATAATCACGCTTGCCTCATAGGGGCAATAATCTATTATATGTGAAAACAGGTTGCATAGAGTTTCCTAGCAGATATTCCATAAATGTGGGTTTAATCATTGATAAACTGGTAAATAATTTGACCACGCAATATAATACACACAATGTGCAGATGTATATGTGTGTGCCCTTAACCCTTCAGTTACCTAGAAAGGATTAATGGTTGAATATTGATAAAATGTTATTACAATCACTATCTACATGTAATTTCTTTCAAAGGCCCAGGAATAGGTGAGATATAAGGACAAGTTCACTCTATGGAACTCTGCAGCAAAAACAAATGAGCTCAATCCCTGTGTCAGGTGGGAGACTGGGTTTAGGTTCTCAATCCTCAATCACATTCTCCACATCTGCTTCTGTGAAAGAAACCTGTATTTTTGCATTGGAATGTGATTTCTTGCGGAGTATCAGATTCTTTTCCTTTCAAGTTAAAAGAGGATTTGAGAGTGATTTTTGCAGCTTCTTCTCCATTGTGGGGATTCCCTTTTTGATGAGCCACTCGGCGGTCATTCATCCTCAGCTCCAAGCCCCTACTGAATGGCTTCTGTCACACAACTCCCTCTCTGCCCAGCCTAGCAAATGCCCAACCTGCTTTTATGCTGAATCTACCTCCTCCACATCAACACCTTGGCCTTTGAGAATGACCAGAGAACCTCATGAAGCCAAATGCAATGTCTCCACCTCAGCCGGCCTCTAACCATTCCCATCATCAATCACCCAGAGGTGCCAGACACGTCTGTCCTCAATGCTGATTCCAGTCGTTCCTGCTTTCCTCACATCCGTCTTGACCTACTGTCCTCCTCTCTAAAGGAACGAAGAGGTGTGGTGCAGACAGAAGGCGTGCTGAAGGCTCTCCCTCCCACGCCCGCTCCCTCTCCCTTGCCTACAGGGCTCCCCCTCCATCAGCCTCACTCTCAGCCTTTGCCTCTGGGAGGCTCCAGCTTGCCCCAGGGTCCCTGCTTCCTCCGGGACACACAGAGGTACCTGTTGCTCCTCCCTCCCCTGGTCCCCAAGGACCAGGCATTCCCCTCCCAGTCTCCACCAGCGCTTCCTCCCGTACCTCCGTTTTTGTTCCAGTCTAGAACAATCAAATCATTTCCTTTCCATTTACCTTCATGCTAAAATTTTATTATTTATTACTACTTTTTAATTAAGAAGCTTATTTTTTTAAGAGCAGTTTCATGTTTAGAAAAAAATCTGAACGGAACTACAGAGTTCTCATATCCTTCTTCTTCCCCTGCCCTCAGTTTCCCAAATTACAAACATCTTGCATTAGAGTGGCGCATTTGGTACAACTGATAAACCAACTTTGAAACATTATTGTTAACTAAGTCCCACAGTTGACGTTAGGGTTCATTCTTTGCCTGTGATTTCTATGGGCTGGGACGAATCCATCTGCCTTTGACCTGCCATCACAGGACCACACAGGCATCTTTTGGGTCCCTATACTTCTGTGTGCTCTGCCAATTCATCCTTCCCACCCCACCAAACGCTGGCAAGCACAGATCTGCTTAAGGTCCCCAGAAGTCTGCCTTTTCCTGAATGTCACACAGTCGGAATCATACAAAGCGAAGCCTTTCAGGTTGGAGTTTTTCACTGAGGAATGTACGCTTTTGGCTTCTCTAAGTTTTCCCATGGAGGAGAGACTTTTATGCCGCTTCAGCCTCTGGGAATTTGCACCAGAGGTCTCTTTCCTTGTACGCCTTTCCCTAAGGCTGTTCTCCCCAAGAAAATGCAGACAAACAGGACCTCCTCCCACGCAGCCCCTAACCCATCACCAGTCCAACCCCTTCAGGTCTTGGTCCAACCCAGTGACTGGAACAAACCGAGGACCACTTTCTGACCTCCTCCCCATTCCTAACCCACCGCAATATGGCTTCCATCCATTTTGAAGCTGAAATTGCTTCTCTTGAGACCCTCCGTGTCCATCGAGGCGGTAAAGCCCGTGGCCTCCCCGTCCCGGACCTGGGTGGTGTCTCCACTCGCACGGTGGGTGCGGCTGCAGCTTCTCTGATGGGTTTTCAGGAGCGCCCCTTCTCCCAGCTCTCCTCCTGCCTCTGCTCTGGGCCTTGTCTCCTGTGGGATCTGCTCTGCCCACCCTTTAAAAGCCAGTGTCCTGGCGCGACCCCAGCCCTGCTCCTGTCCTCCACACCATCCTCTGTCGCTGTCATTGCAACCACAGTTCCAACATCTCAGGCCCCCAGAACTGGGAGGGACAATTCCTGTCGTTTAACGCCTCGCAGTTGGTGGCGAAGTCTCGCTGCAGCCCCAGGAAGCCAATGTCCCTTCATTCCTCAGTTCCACCAAGGCCCAAAGCGACTTGCTGAGGGCCAGGTGAAGATTTAGTCAAAGGCAGAAACAGCTCCAACTGCCTGAAGGGACAAAGTGGAGACCCTTGGAGAGCAAAGCAGAGGCAAACCCAGGGGAGCGGACCCTGGCCTGCTGCCCGTCTACCCCAGGGGCTTCTGCGTGGAGCCGGCCTCCCGCAGGAGAGGTCCTCCGCCCCACCTCGCACATGGAGGCCACAGCAGTACTCTCGGCTTAAGCGCAAATTCCCCTCATCAAATGACTTTCCAGCATGTCCTGGAGTCTTCTGAAATTCTCAGAGGTGTGTGTGAGAGAGAGGAAGACAGCGAGAGGGAGGGACATGTGAAGGTACACAGCAATTTATTCTGGGGCTGCTAGTGGCCCTCCTTCACTTTTCTTTCTTTCTTCTTATTTATTCGCTTATTTTAAAGAGTCCCCGGCAGGCTCTGTGATGAATCATCTCCTGGTAGAGATGGATTAGTTTAAAAAAATGATGAAGGAAGAATAAAGTGATCTGGACTTAACTATATTTCAGAATAATCACACAATCCATTCTGATTTGCTTATTTGAGCAATAAACAAAACAGGGCATAAGTCATGTTGAATTCTGAAGAGTAAATCACTACAGCAAAGTTTACTCATTTATCTTCCTGAGTGATTTTGAGGGATTGAAAAGCTTCCCAATGTCAACAGCATTTAGGGGCGGGGAGGGGGTGAAGCTAAAAGTTGCATTTCTGGCTCCTATCATTTGATGACCAAAGGCACCAAAAAACAGCATTCTCAGTGTCTAATAATATGTGTTTTCTGAGTCTTCCTATGTGCTTAGCATGGTGGGTAATATAAAAATGTACGATACACTCCCAGTTCTAAAAGGGAAACTGACACATGGTCGATGCTCAATAAAGAATCATTAAATAATGCATTAATGGATGGGTGGATTAATAAGTGGGTCTAGTGTAATCTCCAGTTACTGAATGGTGAGAGTCAGGAATACCGTAAGCTCATGCAGCACTTAAATATTTGTATCACCATTTTTTTGTGTATCTCTAAATTACACAGTTAAATTTTTGAGGGCAGGAATCCTCATGGGCATAAATGCTTCCCCAGAACCAATGAGAATGATGCTTGTGCCACTCTGTGAATAAACTAAAAACCAGGTTTGTTTTCTACCTATCAATCATCTCTCAACCAATCAGTCTATCTGTTATCTATCATCTGTCCATTCATAGATTGATTGATCTATTATCTATCTATATCATTTATCTATCTACCTATTTACCTATTATCTCTCTATCATTCATGGATTGATCTATCATCTGTCATCTATTCATCTACCTATCATCTCTCTATTATCTATCATCTTTTATCTATCATCTATCTATCATTTACCTATCAATCAATCAATCAAATTTTAGAGCCAAGCTCTCACTCTGTCGCTGGAGTACACTGGCACAGTCATAGCTCTGCAGCCTCAACCTCCTGGTCAAGTCATCCTCCGACCTTGGCCTCCCAAACTGCTGGGACTACAGGCATGTGCCACCATGTCCAGCTCTGTTTACCTTCTTAAAGTTTTCACCTTACATCATATGCATTAAAAACAAGTTTTTGGTCACCTCAACGGTTTCTTCCTCCTGACCTTCAGTAAAATCCCACTACAGAAGAAAAAAAGTTAGAAGACTGCCCTCAAATTCATGCCAAGAGGAGATCTGCTATTTCTCTCTGGCCTGTGGCAAGAGCAGTGAGCCCCCAGCCTGGGAGACAGGGGAACACTGGAGTTTACGAAGGACAAAGACAAGCCCTTTAAAGAACGAATGGACGTGAACGAAGCCAGTTTAGACGGGCGTTCCCTCCTCTCTTCCCACTCAGAGCGTTTGTCCTCTCAGCCTCTTCCCACACTTTTTTTTCTTTCTTAACCAGTTCGCTGGTATCAGCTCTGATCAGGGAGTTTGCTCTTATTGGCCTCAAGAACAAATTGCTCAAACACTTAACTCAAGGTGTAGTTTCAGTAAACGGAAGTGGCGCGGAAAATCCGCAGAAGACAGAAGCAGCCTAGGTAACCATGCAGCATCTGGGTCTGGATGAGCTGCTCTGACACTGCGGGCTCTCCCAGCACTCAGCACGAGCAGTGGGGACGCAGCAGGGACACGGGGCACACGCGGCAGCTTCATGCAGCCTGAGGACCTGACAGCATACACATGCATGTTCCAGTATGTTTGGCACACACGCAGGGAGGCGCACTCGTGGGCTCTGTCACCGTGGTCCCTGGTGAATGCTCCCTTCTCCCAGAGAGCTGTGTCTGTTATCTGAGGACACTAGGTTTTCCATGGAATTATTTTAAACCAATCTAAATGTGTATATCGATCAAAAAAAAAAAAAAAAAAAGCACAAACTTAGTGATAATGAATTAGGCCAAAGAAAAACATAGAGAAGCCAGTCAACACTAAATCTCCAACAGCTCAGGTAAGAGAAAAAAGTAATAAATTAGAAAGCACAATAAGATTGAACAGTATACAGGAAAAAATGCCTTTGGAGCAAAGGTGATTTAGATGCTATGGCTAATGAGCAGAGCAGGGTGCAGTTGTGGACACGTTCCGGTGGCTCTGGCTCGCCCCAGTGTCCTGGTGGTGCTGGGCACAGTTACCAGCTGACGTGTTGGGGGCCTGCGGACAAGCGCCCTTTTTCATGGTAGGATTCCACTACTAAATCTCAGGGCGGCATCCTGATCATGCCATCTCCTTTCCACCCATTACAGATTCATTCCAACCTTTTCTGCCATCCTTTAGATTCCTAAGGCATACCTGAGACCTCTCATGTTGATCGTATCTCATTTGGGGGCTTATGATTAGAAAAAGGCCTGAAACCATCTTGTTATTCAGAGTGCGACTTTGTGTGAGGGTGCCCTGGGAAAAGGTTTCCAATTCTTGGAGAAAACGGCCCAGCATCCTGGGACTGTGGGGTGTAGACGGCAGCTGCAGGAAGGCCCGGGGAGGGCTGGGGTGTTGGCCTGGGGGTTCCTTTGTGACTTTCAGTTTAGCCATCTCATCCTTTTCCCTTAGGCTGCCTATCTGTAAATTGGGACGGCGGAAACTAGTCAGGCCGAGAATGAGTAATGTTGCCGAAGCAATTTGGAGACAGGGCTCAGTTCTTCTAGACTATTTTAGAACCAGCAGCTGATCCTCGGCCGTGCTAATTTGGGCAACACCTGACACAGTTAGGACCCTGTGGCACTGCAAAGGGTTCTTCCCCTGACTCAGTAGGCCCTAGGTCTGGGGCGCTGCTCGTATCGTTAACAGCCAGCACTGCTTGGGGTTTAGTTTAGCCCATGGAAGGAGCGGTCTCATCCAGGTAGGGTACAGAGGAACTGGACGGTGAACTGCAGCTAGGAAAATGGGGAGCAGGTCTCTCAGAGGCTGCAGAAAGAGTGGATTTAAAACTGTACTTATGTAACCGCAGGACATCACATGGTACAGGTCTTCTATAGTCTCATAGGAGCGCAATGGTAATTTATTCATTCTCTAATGAATGTGGTTTCCATAACTATATAGGAAATTCCTTGACAATTGGAAAGGTTTCCTTCCTCTGACTCATCAAAGCCACAGTACCTACTGCAGTGCTAGTACCTAGTGCAGTGCTAGTACCTAGTGCAGTGCTAGTACCTAGTGCAGTGCTAGTACCTAGTGCAGTACTGGTACCTAGGAAGTTGTAAGTGCATACATTAACACTGCCTGAGAGCTCCTCTTAGCATTTCAAAAAACCAATAGAAATTTATCTTCGGGCAATGGCGTGTTGAATCAGTTAGGATGTACAAAGAGATGCAAGAAATTGACCTTCACGTTAGAAATTGGGACCTTGATTGTTTAAACTTTCTATGCTAATAAAAAGGTTAATTGTGGACAGTTCCCATCCTTCCAACCTCCCCTACCAGGTAGGACTGCCTTCATCCATCCAGTGAAATGTAGAAACAGCTGCTACAGGCCAGGGTTAAATTAATTTCTAGTCTGGACAAGCAGAGTTTTGTGTGGTTTCTTTTTAACCCGAGCTCTGTGGCCTCAGTGGCAGGCTGCATGTCAGTGCTGCCTTTGGGCGTCCGACACCCTGGTAATGCTGTGCTGTGACTGGGCTGAGGGTCCAGGGAAGCCAGGCAGCTCAGCTCAATAAACAAATGTGTCTCTTCTGAGTGCTGTGCTGTGGGGGTTGCTCGCCCTCACTTTGGAACTAGGCCTCCTCAGGAAGGAAACATCACGGTTTATCTTCTTTCACAGGACCCAACCCCAATGTCAGAAGGTAGGCCACGCCACCAGGATGTCCAAGTGCAGGTAGCTCTGTGCTCATCTTTTAAGCAACAGACAGGCCCAGCCCAGAACCAGCCTGCTGGGACATGCACACTTTTTTGTGGTTTTGGTTTTTCTTTTTCTTTCTTTTCCCTCCTCCCCTCCCCTCCCCTCCCCTCCTGTTCCCCCCCCCCCCCCCCCCCCCCCTCTTTTTTTGTCTTTTCTTTTTTGAGAGAAGGGCTTGCTCTGTTGCCCAGGCTGGAGTGCAATGGTGCAAGCAGAGCTCACTGCAACTTTCAACTCCTGGGCTCATGCGATTCTCCCACTTCAGCATCCCAAGTTGTGGGATCACAGGCACGTGCCACCATATACAACTAATTTTTTCAGTTGTATTTTGGTAGAGATGGGGTCTTGCTATGTTGCCTAGGCTGGTCTCAAACTCCTGGGCTCAACAGATCCTTCCACCTTGGCCTCCCAAAATGCTGGGATTAAAGGCATGAATCACTGTGTCAGGCCCACAGTTTTGAATCTCTTTGTTTCCTTTGTTCTTCCTTAGGAGGACTACCAAGAGGGGTAGTTATTGAAAAACAGCTCCCTCTCTCTAAAATCTGGCCAAGAAGTGAGGATGTCATGAAGTAAGCAGGAACTGGGCCTCCTCACGCACTCCCGAGCTGAGTGCTCAGGGCCACGTGGAATCAGCCCCATCAGGGAGTGCCTGCCCCGCCTCCGGCCTCTTGTTTCCTATTTGTCTCCCCTGCTGATGTGTCATTTACAAAGTGCCACAGAGAGATTATTTGTAGGGATGAGAGATGGTACAGTCAGGCCATCTGTACATGGTACAGTACAGGCTGCTGCACCTGCAGGCCGGACAGTCCCCCCCGAGATCCCAGGTGCTGGGTAGAGAAAGGCAGACACAGCCTGGCATTGAGGGTACAGATCTGCGTGCAGTGAGCACAGAGCCTTCTCCCCACAGCAGGTACAGTCATGTCCAGGACATGGTGGATGCCACTCACCATGCACAGTGGCCGTGCGGAGGGCAAGGGGTCCAAAAAGTCAGTCCTGGAGTAGTGAGTCAAGAAAAAGGCAGGGCTCTAGATGGTGCAGCAGTGCGGAAGACAGTTGGGCAGCTTCTAATCTATTGAAAGGTGCATTTACTTATGACCCAGCGACTCTACTTCTAGGCATTCGCCGAAGAGAAAGGAAAGCACGTCGGATGAAAATTTGTGTGCAAATGCCCACAACACTTTTATTCATACTAGCCGCAAACTGGAAACACTCAAATATCCATGAAATGTTGAATGAAGAAACAAATTATGGCATATTCACATAACGGATCACTCCTCAGCAATGACAAAGAAATGAATGCAGATACCTGCCACACCAGGGGCGAATCTGAAAAGCGATTATGCCAAGGAAGCCAGCTGCAGATAACACTGCACGGTCCCCCCTACGTGACATTCCAGAAAAGGCAAGAGTGTGGGACAGATGGCATGGCTGTGGTGGCTGGGGTGGAAGGGCACGGAAGATGCTCTGGGCACATGGGAATGGCCTGAATCTTGCTTGTGGGGGTGCTTATGTCATTGCACCTACTTGTCAAAATGTACTAAATGATGCCTTTAAACAGCATGATTTTTATTAGAAGCAAATTGTACCACAAAAGTTGGTGTGTGCTCTTCCACCACCATCCAGACAGACTGACCTGCCCCCTGTTCTTGAGTGACGCCCTTTCCTGGCTGAAGCTGCCCTAGATGTTTGATTTAGGCCAATGTCCCCAGAGCAAGACATGGGGATTTGTGTCCCCCTCTGTGGGAGCACAGGAAAGAGAGGAGGTGATGTAGAAACAAAACAAAATAAACCAGACAGCAAGGGACAGGCGAGGCCTTTTCCCTCTCCATCCACATGCTTAGCATCAGGCCTGGCGCTTGCGAGGGGCTCACTGATTTTGTGGGAAGAAGGAACCCACAGCACAGCACACACGTGAACCAGGCGCAGCCACCCAGGGTGACACTCACAGGCCTTTCTCTTTAACATCCGTGAACAAGAAGAGTGACACCCTCTGGGAGGTCAACAGCTCTCTCCCAGGCAATTCATGGCTGGTTCAACACGTGTGCTGATTCATCAGCACAAGAAAGTGATCAACAGCAAAAATTCAAATAAATAAATACAAAACACTTCCGTTTTAGGCAGTGACTTGTAACATGTGGTGTGTCTGTGTAAAGCACAGAGTCCCCTCAGCACAAGCATCTGCAGTTAAGGTGAAGACCGGACCTTACCAGAGGGAGCACAGGGGAAACAGGAGGTTGGCCAGAAACAATAACCACCGACGTCCGGTGTCCCTTGCTGTGGGTAGACCCTGGAAGGGCCGGCTCTGCCTCATCTCCTCCATGCAGACTTCGATACTATAATCCCATTACTGAAAGCATTAAGTAAATCCCCAAGAACAGGGTTAATCTGAGATCTACCTTTATTTCTCTAAGTTTGTTGAGAGGACAAGGAAATTAATGCTTGAGGGGAAACTTTACTAGCATATTCGGAGACTGAAGTGTCATTTCTCAGCTCCCATGACAATCCTGAGTGTCACTTGCCAAGGGCAGTAAGTTAAGGGGCAAGCAGGCCAGGTGGCCCCAGCTGGACACCAAAATCACCCAAGTAGACTTCAAGGCCATCCTGAGGTTCCCTCCTCAGAGGCTCCAGTCTAACCCATTTGGGGTGGGGCCCCAGCACACACATCCTCGCTCAACATGGCTCCGTTTCTTAATTTGTTTCTTCCAATGATCAACCAACATTTATGGGGTCCTCCTGTGTCAGGAACCAGGGACATGGGTGTAGAGTTTAAAATGAACAAGGAACCTTGACCAAATGATGACTCATGTGCCTTTTCACCTCATTTTCAAAGAGGCTTGTTTGTTTGAAAATCCTTTAGACTGCTAAGAAAGTCCCTGCAGACAATAAATGATTCTGCTGAAAAGAGTGGCTGCAATTGCTCCGTTTGCGGACGGCCGATGGCATTCTGGCGCCGACTACCCCCAGCTTACCTGGGACCTGCGCCCGGGAAAGAGCAGAAGTCCTGTTGGTGCAGCTGCTTTTGCCATTCAAAGTCACAGCGTCACCCTGTGCAACAGCCACTGGTATTACAGGCCCAGCCCACACCCCTCCCACCCAGCCATTCCACCTGACATCTTAGAATGATGGAGAGAAAGAAGTCAAGTAATCCATGCATATTGGAAGCATTCCTAAACATCCCCTTTAGAAAAATTCTGTCCACAACAATGTGAGTAGTAATTTAACACAAGCTTAAATTCTAGCTTGAAATGAGAAGCAGTATTTACTCTGGGAATTCAGGTTTTTTTTTTTTTTAGAGGAGGAGCTTTTATTTACTTATTTTTTATTTTTTGAGACAGAGTTTTGCTGTTGTTGCCCAGGGTGGAGTGCAATGGCATGATCTCGGCTCACCACAACCTCTGTCTCCTGGGTTCAAGTGATTCTCCTGCCTCAGCCTCCCAAGTAGCTGGGTTTACAGGCATGTAGCACCATGCCCGGCTAATTTTGTATTGTTAGTAGAGACAGGGTTTCTCCATGTTGATCAGCCTGGTCTTGAACTCCTGACCTCGGGTGATCCTCCAGCCTCCGCCTCCCAAAGAGCTGGGATGACAGGCGTGAGCCACCGCGCCCGGCTGAGGAGGAGGTTTTAACACTGTGGCTTGAAGGATCAGAAGGATTTGAGTACAAGAAGCACAAGGAGCAGGACATTTCTGTAGTACATGTGTGTGGGAGGGAGCATGTGTGGCGGGAGGAGAATGATGTGACTAGCGGTGTAGACACGCAGAAATGCATTCTGTGTTTGGGAGCAATGACTGGACACATTGCTTGATGTGGTTCATTCTTCGAAGGACGGATTGGAGAATATAAACTCCAGAGGTGTCTATCGTCTCTTATTCCTTGCAGGCAAAACTCACCGATCATGGCATCCTTTCCTAAAGAGCCTGGGCATGGTTTTAGTCTATTTTTAAATTTAGAGCTCCAGGAAATCATTGTCAATGGATCAGAGTTAACACTGCGCATGAGATGCATTTTCTGTCCCAAATGGAGGGAAATTTGAGGAAGGGTGACTAATTAGATTTGGCCGTATTGTGGAAGGTCTTGGTGTCCCGCCATGAATAGAGCCCTCAGTAATTTCTATGAACCAAAGCAGGCCCTTAAACAGCTACCACCTCCTCATACAGTGTTTCACATAAACTTCCGCCATAACCCCCATGCATTAGGCAATTAATGTACAGATGGAGTAAGTGCACCCGGAGGAGCAAAGTAACTTTTCCACGACTAGGTAGAAAGGGCGACTGGGGATTTATGCTCAGATCTCTCTGACTCTCAAGTCCATGCATTTTGGTAATGGTTACTAGAAGTCTGGATTTGAGCAGGAGGGAGGGATGGAAGGAGGACAGGAAGGGGCAGAAGGGGAGGGAGAAGCAGTGGACACCAAGTCTTGTAGACAGTTGAGACCTCTTTTAAGAGGGAAATTCAAATTACATAGGCATTATAATTGCCTGAGCGTCATGAAACAAGCCTCAGCTTAGAAAACTGACTGAAGAGAATTTTATGATTGTAGAGTTATATTATTCCTCTATTTGTAACAGAGGAGATTTTTTAGATAAGTCTGATAATATGTAATTACAAGACTACAAATATATTTTCGGTATATGCTACATAATTAACTAATCATGCACTAGATGCAAAATTCTCTGCTGGGTGTTTTGCTTATATCATTCCACTTAATTCTTTTTTGAGATGGAGTCTCGTTCTGCTACCCAGGCTGGAGTGCAGTGGCACAATCTCAGCCCACTGCATCCTCTGCCTCCCAGGTTCAAGCGATTCTTGAGTGTCAGCCTCCTGAGTAGCTGGGATTACAGGCATGCACCACCATGCCCGGCTAATTTTTGTATTTTTAGTGAAGACAGGGTTTCACCATGTTGGCCAGGCTGGTCTCGAACTCCTGACTTCTAGTGATCCACCCACCTTGGCTTCCCAAAGTGCTGGGATTACAGGCGTGAGCCACTGCACCCAGCCATTCCATTTAATTCTTACAGGAAGCCTATGAGGTGGGCACTAATATTATAATCTTTTTAAAAATATGGAGTCTAAGACCTTTGGAAGTAGAATAAATCTTTCAAGGTCGCACAGCCAGAAAGCAGCAGCAGGATGGGTTCGAGTTCAGGTCTAAGCGGCTGCAGGGCCTAAGCCCCTGCCCAGCATGCTGCTGTTAGCCTGGCACTGGGCACTGGATGTTCTCGGCCTAGATATCTACTTTATAAATATGCAGAATGCTCCTCTGCATGTCAGTCTAGAAACTTACAGAGCAAGTCCAGGTAAAAGGAAGCCATGTCTTAGTTTATTATTTCCACCAATACAGAATGTGGCTTTAAAAAGTCAACTACAGTTCTCAAGGAATACAATTTTTGTACAATTTTGTTTGGTGCCTGAAAATTATGAGTAGGTAAGCAAAGTTAAAGCAACAATATCCACAGAAGATGGCCAGGCATGTAAAAAAATAAATGCCTTTGAACACCCAGCAGCTTCTATTCTATTATGGCTCTGGCTCTGCCAGACCCCAAAATGCCAACACTATGTCATAAAGTGATATGACCGATTCTTCTTCAAATTGATTTCTGTTCTAGAAGAAAGTCCATATGTCGTTCAGAACAATCCCAACGGATATGAGACCACATTTTAGAAATATATTACTATCATTATTAAAAGTGTATATTATATATGTGTGTATAAAAAGATAGATAAACAGATAATAGATAACAGATGTAAATATAGATGATTATGCCTTTGGCTTTAGACCCTAAAAAATGTAAAGGCAAAACTAATTCTAGTAGAAAAGTCATACCAGGACAATGCCTTACAGTAGCCAAGTCTACAGAAATACATACAGAAACACTAACAGATCCCTGACCCCGCCATGCAAGATGGCTTTATTTTATTAAAATTCTGATACAAAAACTTTTAGTAAAGCACTTTATGTTAAAAATAGCTAGCTTTAGTTCTACTAAAATACAGATTTGTGTAAAAGGCCTATATCCTTTAAGGATACAATTTAAGAATACAATTTTTGGAAGCTTGGAATGTCAAAGTCAAACAAACCTACCGTTAAGTAATAGACTTTTGAATATATAAAAATTCAGCTATCTTGGGAGTCACAGCATCTCCTGCCTTCCATGCAGAATGAATGCTCCCTGGCCCCAGCTACAGAGGTCAAAGCAGCCAAAACAAGGCAGCTAACAGCAAGGACAGAGGGGTGAGAGGGGGATGGGAACGGGGTGGTCCCTCCCGAAACTCTTTTGCTATTTGCAAAAAAAAAAAAAAAAAAAGAACTCCAGAAATTAGAGGTCATGGGACCCTTTTCTGCGGTTGGTTGGAAAGCCTAAAGCTAAGGAAAAAAAAATCAGCTATGAATGACAAATATGAACATCCTGAAGACTGCACGGCATCTGGCTTTAATTTAGAAGGAGGAGTGAGGAAAGGAAAGATGAGAATTAGTGAAAAAGGTACAGATCTGTGTTTTCAAAATTAAGAAAACCTCTTAGTTTTCTTGTATATGAACAATGTACATTTAAATATTTCAGTAGGGAGATTTTTATTTTTAAACAACAATTGTGCTTTCCTCGCCATCCAAAACCCACGTAGATCCTGAGACTCAGAGCTCAGGGCTGTGTCCTTCTCCCGCCACCTGGTGGAGCACACGCACCGATGACAGAGGCCACCAGGGGTCACGAAGCTCCAGGCCTATGATCCCGCTCAGAGATCCACTGTCTCATGAAGACAAATCTGACTCTGACAATATTTGCAACAAATTAATTGGCTAATTTCTCATGAATAGTTTTATGACAAAGAAGAAGAATTGAGGGGGGTTGAGCAACGCTGCTTCTGGGGTGCTGTGTCCGCTGACCTGGTGACAGAGTGGGACACTGACTTCGTCACCCTTAGAGGCTGTTTTCCAATAAAGGTACTTGCTACATCTTCCAACCCTCTAAGAACCCTGAGAGGAGAAACTAGCATAGCATTAGGAATCTCATCTTTATAGCTATGTTTGTTCTCTGCATTGTGGAATTCGAATTAATCCCAAGGTTTTTGCTGTTGCTGTTTCAGTGAATCTCGCTCTGCCACCCAGGCTGGAGTACAGTGGTGTGATCTCTGCTCACTGAAACACTGCAACCTCAGCCTCCTGGGTTCAAGTGATTCTCCTGCCTCACCCTCCTGAGTAGCTGGGACTACAGATGCCCACCACCCTGCCCGGCTAAGTTTTGTATTTTTACTAGAGATGGGGTTTCACCACGTTGCCCAAGATGGTCTCAAACTCCTGACATCAAGTGATCTACCCACCTCAGCCTCCCAAAATGCTGGGATTACAGGCACAAGTCATGAATTTTCTTAATCGCGTGGGATTTCAAATCAGCCTGACTTATGCTGGGACTCCAGCTGCAGTGTAAGCAAATACCAGCTAGGAGGGAGGGGCAGGTGACAACCTCTCCGAGCACTCACTTAAAATGGAAATAAGAAGACTTTCGTTGCAGGTTGTTGAACAGGGAGAAGGGTGTATGAAAGCCAATCAATAAATGATGGCAATTATTCTTGCTCTCATTTCATTAAAGACACAAGAAGCAGCTCACTCCATGTCAGGGTCCTTTATGGGGGGATCATCGCCAGGCTCAGGGTATCTAAGTGCAGAAGCCAAGCCTCCCACACAGACTGCGCTGGCCTGAGCTCTGTCAGCTTGTTCGGCCAACTTTTGTGCCAAGTTCCTATTATCTGTTTCTCCCCGTCTCTGACTGATGCAGTAAAATATTAACACAATATGTTAGGCATAAGCACTTTTAGAGCTTTGAGTTTTACAAATTAATATAAGATGAAACGAAATATCTATCATCTACAACGAATTCTATTGTTCCCAGAGGGGCAGATCAATCTCAAGGCATAATGATAGTCCGCCTGCCATGACCTCTGAAGACGTATGTCTGCTTGGGAAAGAATAGGATAATTCCTCTCTACTGAAGAACATGTGGGTTTCTATTTAAACACATTTTTAATGGAAAACGTGTGTGGATACTTTATTTTTGCAGCTCAGGCCATCCTTGCTTTCTTTGGGCTTCATTTTTCTAACAATCCAACAGAAACGATCAGTCACATTTTGCTGAAGATCAACATCTGTCTTCCCTTTGTCTAAAGCCCGCATGAAATTTTTTTATCCATGTTTGTTTTCCAAGGACATGCCTGTATTCTAAGCTGTGTAGAAAACAGACAGCAGCAGTTATAAGCACTCACGCTGCGATTAATGCTCGCCTATGGAACAATGCTTTTGAGCGACTCCTGCTGTTTAAGTTTGCTTGGGAAATGAGGATGCCTCAGCCTAGATATTCACAGGATCCTGCACAACACTGCCTGAAGCACAATTCAGTTCTTTACAAACCTTTCCTGAGCACCTCACCTTTGCAAAGTACCACGACAGAAACCACGGAAGACATGAAAGAGGAACATGAGGTGGGGAACGGGAAGGTCAGGAGAAGGGAATGAGAACAGGGGAGGGGAGGAGGAGGGAAGAGGAGACAAAGAAAGGATAAAGATGAAAACACACAGGTCCTGCCCGACAGGCTTTCCCAGTTCTGCAACTGCTTTTTATCTGCGTCTGACTCAACACGTGGCTTCACCAAACTCCACCCAGTGTCTTTCCGGTCCTGGGTTCCAAAGGTGAAGCTGATCATGCACCTGAGTGTTGTGTGGGGGACGTCTGCCCAGCACTGAAAATGAAACTCGCTCCCGCTACGGACAATACATTTTCGAGGGACCGGATGAATTTGGCAGTGCAATCTGAGGTCATGAAACAGCCTGAAGCGGGGTGGCCCAGTCAAAAGCAGGCACGGAAACCCGGCTCCTAGGAGCACAACCAAGCTCAGAAAAGACAATAAAACAAGATCACATGTGCCCCTGAAACCCCGTCAGAGTGATGGGCAGAGCAGCTCTAGCAACACCTGCTGAGATGGACTTGCTCAGCCCACCCCGTTCCCAACGCACTGCTGAATTTGTGACCAGAATAGTTTACCTTCATCCCACAAATATGTTCGGGATTTGTTTCTGATGGCATGTGGTGGGCTGAGAGGGGCTCCTGCCGTTCTAGCGTGGGTATAGCCAGGAAGCCTCGTGGGAGGCTAAGGGTCACCCCACTGTGCCTGAGATGAGGCTGCAGGTGATTAAGAAGCAGAGGGGAATTTCCTGCTCTGCAGAACCTCCAGGGTCAACCGCAGGACCCAGCACAGGAACAGAGCAGACTTCAGAAATGGCAAGTGAGTGGACTCAAGTGACCCTCTGACATCCTTAGGGTCATTACCTAGGGAGAGTCCCAGAGCTCCTGCAGTGTGAGAAACTCACATGCCATTTCCCGCCCTAAGGGTTAAGCAGCTGGTCCAGGTTCTACCCTTCACTTTGCCCTGTAGATTTCTAATTAAAAGAAAGGAAAGAACACTCTTACCCATGAGGAATTTTGCTCAGGACATAATATCCAGTATAGGAGTGTTGATATATCTGCAACAGACAAAAAGGAAAAAAAGCAGGCATTGAGACAGAGGCGGTGACTGTGATATTTTTCAAATCACCATGAATCCTAACAAACATCAGTGGACCAAAAGCAGCTAATCCCAACACCTGGAGGCAAAGTCTTTTATTTACTTAGGAAGTCAATCTGCATATCCTGTTTATTTTATTTTCAGCATTTGCAGTGGTTTATAGGGCAGCCAGAGGCTTGATGTCATCTCCATGGCTACCTGGTATGTGATTAAATTAGAGGCACAGATTTCAGGCTTAACTAAATATAGTACAGAACTAATGAGGACACCTTGGTCATTGGAGACTGTCAGGCACAGTCAGCTAGACCCAACGGGTCAGTGAGACCCGCGTACGGCTGGAGTTCCCTCTGAGTGATGGCAGGGGGTCCACCAGAACTTCTGCTGTGTGTCTTCAGTGAGTTGCAATATTGAAGCCAAGGCAGTCTTAATCGGGCTCACTTTTGACCTTCTGTACAATCGGATATGCATCTTTGAGTTTCAAAAAGAGTAGTCAACAAGAGCCGACTGAAAAAGGGCAGTTGGAAGTATCACAGTTTTAAAACGGACGTAGCAGAAAACCAGAAAACGGTGCTTCCAACTCCTGTAACCCTCAAAGCCCGATGCCTTTCTTAACCTCCTGAGCCAGGAAATGACTCCGCAATCCACAGGCACCATGAACACAATTCGAGGGTTACACCAAAAGGAAGGGAGAAGATGATAGTTCAGGAAAGCTTAGCATCCTTCATCGCCAGCCTCCTGGGTAGAGACCGTGTTGAATACACAGAACATGTGGGTTACTCTGTTGCATGGAACTGTATTTCATTCCCTCCCAAGCCTTTCCTTTACCTGTGAAACCTCTGAGAGCTGGTGCCCCATGTGGCTAAATGTTCAGTGACCAACATTTAAAACCACCTTTCTAAAGACAATAGGTGAGGGACGTCGAGGCAAAGGCATTCATATCCAAGGTAGAGTACATTGAGCAGGGCAATGCATTTGAGGGACCAATGACGGAAAAGAGTCTGCAAAGAAAGCAGGTCGGATTTGCTAACACCACTGTCCCCAGCTAGCCTAGACCACTGAATTAACTTCTAGAAAATCACAATGGTCTTGGAGTTCTTTGGAGAAAGAGGATCCAGATATAAAAATAAACAACAGCACGTAAATCCCAACAATCTGCTGCTTTCAGAGACCTTGAGACTCCTGAACCAGAAATATGGGGCCCAGGGCAGCCTGCTTTGAGAGCGGCAGACGGGCAAGTGCGGCTTTAGTCATAAAGCAGCAGCCAGTAAGAGACAGGCCTGTGCTGGAGAGCTCTATGGAGCTGCCACAGCAATCTAATAAGGAACACAAGAACTTAACTCCTTTGGCTATTTCTGCCAGAGTGAGTGGTGTTGCCTGGCCAGGGGAAGGAAGGAAGGGCCTGGTACTGGCTCCTGGTCCTGAGCAGGTCACTGTTCAGAGAGCACCCATTAAAGGACCCCGCGTTGCACTGTGAGTAAGCCACGCCTGCATGAGCTGCAACGGCTTCCTCAGATGCAAGGGCAGGAAGCTAGTCAGAGTGGATCTCAGGTTTCCATGGTTATGGTATACAGTATGCTGTATAGTTTCTGAACTCTCCTTCCAAAACCGCCTTTTCATTTGATTGATCTCACTTTGTTTTCATAGCATCCCTAGGGGGAAGAAGCGACCTTTGGTCAGATAAGAAACCAAGGCACGGCAAGAGTAGAGGATGATGGAGGAAAGAGAAAGGGGGAACAGGAGACAAGGAGAGAGGAGGGAAGAGATGAAGCCCAATTCTGTGCTCTGTAGTGTTGGCTGACTTAGAGACCCTCATGAACAGAATGTGGCAGCAGTAATGGTGTTATACCTCTACAGCCAGGTTAGAAGAGGTACTGTGGCTTCCTTCTTGCTGTCCTTCATATCGCTTGCTCTGAGGAAGCTGGCTGCCATGTTGTGAGGATACTCAAGCAGCCCTGTGGAGAGTCTGAGGCTCATCCTGTTACACTGCCTCTTGCCAGCAGCCATGTGAGTGGATGTGGAAATGGGTTCCCCATCTCCAGTCAAGCCTTTGGATGACTGCAGCCCTGGCTAATGCCTTGATGGTGGCCTCACGAGGGATCCTGAGCCACAGCCACACAGCTGAGATGGTCCCAAGTCCCTGACCCACAGTGACTGTGAGATGATAAATGTGGGCTTCCTTAAGCCACTGAGTTTCTGGTAATTTCTTATCTAGCAATAGGTAAGTCATATAGCTGCTTTAAAACCAGATAAAACAGATATTTTTAAAATCTATTTCTTCTGAGCTATTGGGCTTCTTTGTAAACTTCCAGCAACTTCTAAAGCAAACAGATAAATTCCTTGTTGGAATAGTATCAGGACAGAGGTGCTGAGGGGCTGGGAGAGGACCACTCACAGACCAAATCACTCAGAGGAAGGCCTTGATATTACTGCAGCCAAGAGTCCGAAGTCCCAGAGATGGTGACGGTGGTGAGCTGAAGTGGGTGGTTGGCGTGGATCTCATTTATGAAGCACGTACCACATAGTAGGCACTTTGCCAGCTCCTTACCATGCAAGAACTCATTTAGTCTTTATGAAGTAGATATTACTATCCCATTTTTACAGGTAGGAAAATAAAATCTTAAGGAATTAAAGTTAAAGCCAAGTGGCATTTGACCTGAGGTCTGTCTCTGAACATTCCCTTGGAAATTGCCCGAACCCAGCTTGTATCTCTGAACTCTCAAGTCAGAAGTCCGTTGTCAGCTGAAAATTCCAGGATAGCAACAAATATAATAAAAATGCAAAGTAAGAACACCTGCCGTCTTCCTTGGTTGAAGGCCCATTGCTTTAACCTATCTAGAAGCAGTGATTTAAATTCATTCCCTGGTTATGCCATCCCCAAAACAAACACCTAGAGTTGTATCTTTACATTCACCTTTAAATAGACCACTACACATCCCTGAAATTCAGCTCTGCAGGTGATTTTTAAGTGGTGCCCATAAGAAAGGGGAGATCAATTAAAATAACCCTATCAAGGCCATGGCAAGAAGAAAGAAGAAAGGAGAAAAAAGAGGAAGGAGGACGATGGAAGGAGGAGGAGGAGGAAGAGGAGGAGGAGGAGGGGGAGGGGGAAGAGGAGGAAGCAGGAGGAGGAGGAGGAAGAGGAAGAGGAGGAGGGGGAGGGGGAGGAGGAAAAAAGTATTGCTTTGAATTGTTTGTTTGTGCTGTTAGGCAAGACACCCCCAAACCAAAACAAACCAAACCACACATGTATGCACGGGGACTAGAACGGAGTATCTGGAAAACAGAATCGTCAGTAAAGGCTGACACAAAAATGAATAAAGTCAAGAAGCAGAGAAAGAGAAAACCTGAGAAGCTGCATCTGCCAAACTGAACCGCCCGTAAGAAAGGCTGAAACAAAAGTGAATAAAGTTGAGAAGCAGCGAGGAGAAAACCTGAGAAGCCGGGTCTGCCAAGCGCAGGGATGTGAAAGTGGCATTCCAGAGCGCACTGCTGATGCAAATAGACGCCTTCGGCAAGGAAGCCAAGTGTGAGCCCAGCGCCACTCTGAAAAAACGGGGAAGTGGGAAGAAGAGAAACAATTTTCTCCTTGCTCCAAGATGAAGCAATAAAATATCATTGTCTTCCACAAAATCTTCCTCAACACCAAGCCGAAAGAACCCCAAGCACAAAGGAAACAATGTTTCAGTGGTACGAATTGAAGCGTTTTCACTTGCAGGATGTCTTATCTAAAAAAGAAAGCTGTATCACACTGAAAGAATTTGTTCCTTAGAGAGAGATAAAATCTTTTTCTTTTTCTGCGGTCAATTTTGTATTTATGTTTCTTTCTTTAAAACAATAGGCTCTAGGCCAGGCGCAGTGACTCACACCTGTAATCCCAGCACTTTGGGAGGCTGAGGCCAGTAGATCACCTGAGGTCAGGGGTTTAAGACCAGCCTGGCCAACACGGTGAAACTCCATTTCTACAAAAATCAGCCGGGCAGGATGGCAAGTATCTGTAATCCCAGCTACTCGGGAGGCTGAGGCGAGAGAATCGCTTGAACCCGGAAGGTGGAGGTTGCAGTGAGCTGAGATCGTGCCATTAGACTCCACCCTGGGCGACGGAGCGAGACTTTGTCTAAAAAAAAAATGATAAGTAAAATAAAATAAAAAATAAAATAGACTAAATATTTCTGATCATAAGAACACAAAGATTGGAAATTGGAAAGGCTGCTTTCAGGTATTTTTCTAAGAGTGCCATTTTTTAGAAGTTCATGAATATGAGTTACTTTAGTCTTATCCTACGCCATTACATTAATATTTCTCCTGGAAAATGAATATATGAAAACTTATTTCCCAAAACACTATCCATAGATGGAAAAACAGTTTCAGCAAATTATTTTTTTTTAATATATCACACACAAATATTTGACACTGGTATTCAATAATTTTTTAAAAAGTAGTTGAGAGTTTGTCACAGGGTGAGTTCATATTTGGTCTGCTTCTTATGTCTCTAGAATTTTCCTCTACTCAGGAAATTTCTCGCCTCTCCCCTCCTCCCCTCCCATGGACCGATACTTTCAATGTCTAGGGTCTTTTCTATCTTGTACCATTGTGCACGCTGAATTTTGTCTAAGGTCTTTCCTTTTTTTAAATTTTACTTTAAGTTCTGGGTACATGTGCAGAGCGTGCAGGCTTGTTACATAGGTATACACATCCTGCAGTGGTCTGCTGCACCCATCACCCCATCATCTACATTAGGTATTTCTCCTAATGCTTTCCCTCCCCTAGCCCCCTACCGACTGACAGGCCCAGTGTGTGATGTTCCCTTCCCTGTGTCCATGTGTTCTCATTGTTCAACTCCCACTTATGCGTGAGAACATGCAGTGTTTGGTTTTCTGTTCTTGTGTGAGTTTGCTGAGAATGATGGTTTCCAGCTTCATCCACGTCCTGCAAAGGATATGAACTCACTCTTTTTTATGGCTGCATAGCATTTCACGGTGTATATGTGCCACATTTTCTTTATCCAGTTTATCACTGATGGGCATTTGGTTGGTTCCAAGTCTTTGCTGTTGTGAACAGTGCCACAATAAACATATGTGTGCATGTGTCTTTATAATAGAATGATTTATAATCCTTTGGGTATATACCCAGTAATGGGATTGCTGGGTCAAATGGAATTTCTAGTTTTAGGTTTTTGAGGAATTGCCACACCTTCTTTTACAATGGTTGAACTAATTTACACTCCCACCAACACTGTAAAAGTGTTCCTGTTTCTCCATGTCCTCTCCAGCATCTGTTGTCTCCAGATTTTTTAATGATCACCTTTTTAACCGGCGTGAGATGGTATCTCATTGTGGTTTTGATTTGCATTTCTCTAATGACCAGTGATGACGAGCTTTTTTTCACACGTTCATTGGCTGCTTAAATGTCTTCTTTTGAGAAGTGTCAGTTCATAACCTTTGTGTACTTTTTGATGGGGTTGTTTTTTTCTTTTAAATTTGTTTAAGTTCTTTGTAGATTCTGAATATTAGCCCTTTGTCAGATGGGTAGATTGCAAAAATCTTTTTCCCATTCTATTGGTTGCTGGTTCACTTTAATGATAGTTTCTTTTGCTGTGCAGAAGCTCTTTAGTTTAATCGGATCCCATTTGTCTATGTTGGCTTTCGTTGCCATCGCTTTTGATGTGTTAGTCACTGCTCAGTTAAAGTCCTTGAAATTGGATCCGGCTGAAGCTCTTCTTTCACCACTGCCACCTTCCTTTCCGGGGCTAAGCTCAGACCCTCCTCTTCTTGCTGAGCTTCAACAACTCCTCACTGTGCCTTACATTTGTAACCACTCATTCCCCCCATTGCTTCTTCTAAGTCTGTAGAATATAACTCAAGTATCCCTCATTGAAAAAAAATCCCTGGCCATATTCCCCAAGAACTGCTCCTTCCTTTTTCTTTTCTTGAGATGGAGTCTCACTCTGTCGCCTAGGCTGAAGTGCAGTGCCGCGATTTGGCTCACTGCAACTGCTGCCTCCCATGCTCAAGTGATTCTCCTGCCTCAGCCTCCAGAGTAGCTGGAAGTACAGGTGTGCACCATCATGCCCGCCTAATTATTTTTTGTATTTTTAATAGAGACAGGGTTTGCCATGTTGGCCAGGCTAGTCTTGAACTCCTGATCTCAGGTGATCAACCCGCCTCAGCCTCACAAAGTGCTTGGATTACAGGTGTCAGCCACCACGCCTGGCCTCCTTTTTTTAACTATCATGGCCCTTCATAAACAAAGTCTATGCTGCTTCACTGGCTCACTTTCTATTCATTTTCAACCCACTGCAATATACTCCCAACATTCTCAAACCGAGTTCTCCCAGCGAATCTTTATCTGCCAAACACAAGGCATCATTCCGATTTCCAGCCTGCCGCACATGATGAAGTCAACAGGAGTTGTTCTTCTTTCCCAATTCCAGGACCTCCTGCTCCTCCACCCAGGCTCCTCACCTTTCTCTCCTGCTGCTGCAGACCTGAATGGAAGGCAGGCACCAACCTGCCATCGTGGGGGGCTCCTTCCTCACTGGTCTAAGCCTTGGGCAGGTCCCCATCATTTCCGCTTTCTTATGCAGCTTCCTACTGAATTTACGTCTTTACGCTTCATGTATCTTCTGAGATCTAAACTTATATTTAAGTTGGGCTGGGCCTTTCTATGTGGATGTTTTTATGCCAAACTTTAACCCCAAATTCAATATTTAGAAAACAAAATACATTCTTTTTTTAGGTGAATTTTTTTATTATTTTATTTTTAAATTTTACTTTAAGTACTAGGGTCCATGTGCAGAACATGCAGGTTTGTTACATAGGGAAGGCTACGCCATGTGCTTTGCTGTACCTATCAACCCATCATCTAGGTTTGAAGCTCCACATGCATTAGAGATTTGTCCTAATGCTCTCTTGCCCCTTACCTCCCCATCCCCCAACAGGCTCTGGTGTGTGATGTCCCCTCCCTGTGTCCATGTGTTCTCACTGTTCAACTCCCACGTATGAGTAAGAACACGTGGTATTGGGTTTTCTGTTTCTGTGTTAGTTTGCTGAGAATGATGGCTTCCAGCTTCATCCACGTCCCTGCAAAGGACAGGAACTCATTCCTTTTTATGGCTACACAGACATTTATGCAGCCAACAAACATGAAAAAAATCTCATCATCACTGGTCATTAGAGAAATACATTCCTTTTCTACTAAAGAATTCTCTATCTCCTTCCATGTACCTGGTCTTTCCACAGAAAAATATTGGAATGAGTGTCAGCGATTCCCGTTGCTTACTTTCCTGTCTATGTAAAAACGATTGCCAAGTTTCACTTGACTTTGTAACTTGAGAATGCCCCTTAAATTCACACCACATTTTCTACCCTCCGGCACGGCCCTGGTTTGGGATGCTGGAGTAGCCACGGTTGCCCAATTTGGCCTGCCTGTGCTCCCCTCCCTCCTCCACACCTCCTCAAGTGTTCCCTTCCTAACGTTGCAGCAGGCTGAGGCCAGCAGAAGCGGGTGGCTCGGAGCAGCTCTGGAGCAGGACACAGCCACTACTTTGTAGCTGTTGCTATCATGCAACCTTAGAGTGAGGTGCAGATTTCCCCCGAGCCTGTTATTCACTTGCTGAGTGAACTTGCGTAAGTTGTTTAAGTTCTCCGAACCTCAGTTTCCTTCTGTGCAATGCAAGGGTAAGGGTTGTGAGTAGTTGCTACGGAAATTCAAATCACAAGAAAGGAATAAAAAACACTCTTGTTTAAATTCTGAGAATTGCGTGATCTAGGTACCAGCACTGTGTAGAGTCCACGAAACTCACTTTTCTACTCTTTGGGGCTCTTGGCAAACAGGAATTTCATTAAGAATGGCAGAGTTGCACCTGCCTTCTTTTGAGAGATGGCGTGGGGGTGAGACAATGACTGAGATTGTTACCCAGGATTTTGGACTGGGCATCTGGGCAGCATTTGTGAGGTCCACTTAGAGGACTTTTGAGGTTGGTCTCCTGATGTGCTGAGTTCCCCAGCACGGATGGCAGAAGCAGGGGCTCAAAGCCCCACTGGGGTTGTCTGGAATGGGTGCATGCATTGCCAAGCACATTGCTTCAGGGGATCTCAGCAATCCTTTCCTTATTTAATCCTATAATTTCACTCAAAGAGGAACTGAAAAACAACAGGAGGTGTAGATGAGCCCAGAGTAAGATTTTCTTAAGCTAGAATCAAAAACCCCATGGCTGGCATACGTGGTTAAAAAAACACACAATATAGTAATGTAATAAGAAGCAAGGTTGAAAATACTGGAAAACTGAACACAGAGAAAAGACAGATGAGACAGAGAAAAGAAAGTGAGATTTAGAGACTGGGCGGTAAAAAAGAAGAAAAAAAAAAGGAAAGTTATCTGCATGAGACGTCAGGGGTGGTCAGGGAAAAAAATTAAAACCTGAAGCAAAAAAATAAAAGCACCAAAAAGAAGCTGGAAAATCATCTATTTCTTGGCTTTAAAATGAAAGAAAATGTGAAAATGAAGTGTTTACTCAAAGGGTTTATCTTCTCACAATTTTGAAGTGTTCCATTAACAGATAAAAAAGAAGTTCCATTAGGTGCTAGATGGCACAGTCATACCCGTATCTGGAAATTAACAGACAGTCCCGTAGGAGACAGAAAGCAATCTGCTTTCAAAATCCAAGCCGAGGTTCTGTAGGCTGTGACAGACACTTCATGAGGGGAATGTCCAGTACTATTCCTTTTGGACCCTGACAACCTTTGAGGAGTCAGAGAAGATCAATCAAGCAGTTAAATCTGAATTACAGCCCCTGTTCCCCACCACACCTTTCAGCTGACCTGGAGAGAGAAGAGATCAGGAAACACATGCGTCATTTTTCAGAAATACTTTGTGAATTGCCGCGTTACATGGTATCTTCCTTAATCTTGGTCTTGGCTGGTTTTAGTAATTAATTCCATCCACTCTCATGTCCCTGCAGGACGTAGCAGCTGCTGTGATTCCAAGAAGCCCCCGGAGACCTGCTCTGTGGAAGGGCTAATTATCAGGTGGGCATTCAGAGTAGGGGAGGCAGAAGCAAACTTTCCCCATTTTCCACCTGGATCCTTCTTTGGACAATTAAAATAAACACGCTCATCTCTAACAATGTGGGCGGAGATAAGAGCTACTCAGTTCATAAGGACTTTCTGGGAAAAAATGTTGTTTTATCATGTCTAAAACATTTTCCCTCAACATTTGAAGCAATAGGTCCAGTTGAGGGTGTCACTTTTTCTAGTGGTGAGACCAATAAGCCAAAATACTCCAGAGAGGACCAGGTTGGCTGAGTCTAGTAACAAAGCCACCTGAGAGACACCCGGAGCAAGGGGAAGTATTCTGCCCAGACAAGAGAAGACCCAGGGGAGGGGGATCGATGCCTTTAGGGTTTCAGAGAACTTCGCGAGTAAGCGTCAGTAGGCCTGTTCTCTTTTGCCCCCATGGGAAGGATAAGGCTGACGAGTACACATTAGAAGTAAATAGATTTCAGACCAACGAAACTGCCTTTCGGTAGTGTGTGCTACTCCAACACTAAAAGCCGCTGTTACTAGAAGGACGGAAGCCATTTTTTGGTGCATTCAGGAGAATGAAGGAATTGGTGAGATGGAACCAGCGACCACTCACATTCCTTCCTGCTCAGAAACCTCGACATTCCTCTCTCAGCTCCCAGGCAAGCAGGGGCTGGCCTCTGCCTTCCCCGCTGTGCTCTCTGTGGGTACCTAAGTCTAACTGCTTCTTGGTGCTGGCTATAGCTGCCTGAGCCATGAATAAATGAGCTCAGGCCTTAGCATGTCACAACTGACTGTGACAAAAGTTATTTAAGTCCCTCCCCCATGCAAAATCCACACTGCCTCCTTCCCAAGATTCTGCAGAAGTCACATCCCTGTGTGGCGTCTGACTCCTGTGGCACTTGTGCCTCTCCCTGGGCACTCATCAAAGACCGAGCATTGGACCAAAACTTCTGACTTCTTGCCTGCTGTCTGGGTCCAGTCCCGTGGCTGATGGTCCAGTGAACTGTAAGTCCTGATGCTGAAGTTGAAAGATGATGGAAAACCCCTGAAAGAATCAGTCCTCCCTGGGGGAGGGGGGACTTGCCCCAGAAACACAGGGTGGGGCTGTCTGTGCTGCACGCCTTGCACAGAGCCTGCCCACAGCAGCCTGGGGCTTCTTTGCAGCCTTTTCTACTGTATTTCACTGGTTACCACCCTGGTTTCTCATAGAGCTGAAGGTCAGGTGCTTTGGGCTCACTTCCAAAAACAGACAAAGAGATGGTGCTGCACAGCTGGTTCTTCTAGGTCAGTAAGGGAATGGAGGACATCATTTGGCACTTAGTTACAACCATACAAAGACAAACATCTACCTGCGCTTCCTTTATAAGAAGGCACACGAGAAAGCATCTCTATGCCTGCTTGTGTCCAGCCTGTGTCTAAACCTGTCCTTCACCAAAGGTTAGCAGTGAAAAGTCCAGTCAAGTCAGCATCTTTCTTTCCACTTCTTCCCTCTCCTCCTCTTTCTCCTTCTACCTTAAACAAAATATTTGTGTCTGTGTGTGTGTGTGTTTGCACGGTGCCACATAGCCGCTTAGTTTATTTCTGGGAGGTCAGCTTCACTATGCTGACTGTCAAGCCTGCAGTTTCCACCCTTAACTTTCATCGCCTGCTTACCAGGTCCACTTGGATATGGACATTGTGCCCCATGTGCACATGTCTACGGCTGAGGGGGTCTGTCCCCCCAATCTTTGCTCTGTCCTTCCTGTTTCTGCAGAGAGCAGAAGTCTGCCAAGCATCACTCCTGGAAGGGCACATTTTGGATTGTTTTTCTTCTGTCCCAGGGCCGATCATGCACCAGGTGGGTCCCTCTGGAACTGCATCTTTCTCTTTCCCTCCCTTTGATCCCCTCTGAAAAGAATCGCTACAGGCCCCTGTTTCCCAGGAGACTTCTAATGTGCTGCCCGTTTCCCCGATGGATTCTTACATCTCACTGCCTTCCAGCTCCGCGTCAGCTTCAGCAAGTGCCCTTTGCCTCTCACGTCCTGAGCAAACTCTCCTGTGACATTCAGACCCTCCTGAATGTCAGCCTACTTTCACACCCTGGCAGCCACCGCCCAGCTCCCTCTGTTTCCCCTAGAAACTGTGCCATTCGCCAGTTCTCTTAATTTCCCCTCTGCCTTCTTTAGGTCAAGCTCTTGTCTTCCCATTTCCTTACATGTCTGTTTAAGTCATACGATCCTTTAACATCTAGCTCAAATGCTCCTCCTCTGTAAAGCATTTCCTGATAGCAGAAATTCTTTCTGGCACCTCTCTGCCTCTACAGCAATACTTTGTACTGTTCTTACTTATTACATTCGTAATCACAGCTACGTATGCACGTCTTACTGAACATACTGGCCAAGAATGAGTGGAGTGTCGATAAGTATTTAAAATCTGATGAGTTCAGCTTCTCAAAAGCCCCCTTCCTGGGTCTCTGCTGCACTCACTTTGTTCCTTCCTCTTCTGATAGGATGTGGAGGAGGTCCCAATATTAGTTTCACAATAAATACACATGAAGAGGAGGCCAGTCTCCTTAGGTGACAAGCTTTTGGTGCTCAGAACAAGGTCCCTGCCAGGACTTCTCCAGCCTGGAGGGAGGCAATGAAGGACCGGCCCAGAGCTCCTCCTCGGGCTCATGCTGGACACTTTGCGGTACACTGTGCTCAGGTAGGCTAAGGAGTTGCGTGGGGACCACCAAGAGCAGTGACAGAGGCTGCAGGAGGCCTGGCAGAGCTGTACACACAGCCTTAGGGGAGCCTCTGAACAGCTGAGAAGAAAAAGGCTCCTAGAGGCAAGGGGTTGGCCACTCCCACGGCCACATTCGAAGGCAGTAATGGATTTGCAGCAGGATGAACAGCATGATCAAAGGCACTGGCTTCACAAAGATCTCATTAAAAATACACAGCAACACTAACTTTTCTCTAAAACAATGAGGTCTATATTTACAACACTTCCTCGTAATGCAGGCCAGTCAGTAACATTGATGTATACAGTTGATAAATAATCGGTGGGTATCTACTGTGTGCACTGCATTGGTGAAAGGTATTTGTAAGCCTTTAGGTCATGGAGCCAATGGTGGGTCATTTTTTAAAAAAAGGGAAATAGAATAGGATTAAAAATATCAGAGTATATAACATGTGACAAGAGCTTTTTGTAAGATTTTGTTTCAGTTCTATGTGTGTGTTTATATACTAGGCCAGGTTTGTGAAATGTACTTTTATGCTACAATGTGTCATAAAAAAAAAAGGAGAATTTGAGCTATTGCTGTTTTGCAGGGGTTCTTCGAGTGTTCTGGCTTGAGCGGTGCCCCTCAAAATTCATATGTTGAGGTCCTAACCCCAAGTAGCTTAGAATGTGACCTTATTTGAAAACTGGGTCCCAGCAGAGGTAATCGAGCTAAAATGAGTTCATTAGAGTGGCAGCTAATCCAGTACGACTGATATAAAAAGGGGACAGCTGGAGAAAGTGAAGACTATGCTGATATGGTTGGACTGTGTCCCCACCCAAATCTCACCTGGAATTGTAGCTCCCACAATTCCCATGTGCTGTGGGAGGGACGCGCTGGGAAACAACTGAGTCATGAGGGTGGTCTCCCCCATACTGTTCTCGTGGTTGTGAATAAGTCTCACGAGATCTGATTATTTTATGAGGCGTTGCCCCTTTCACTTGGCTGTCATTTCTCTCTTGTCTGCCAGCATATAAGACATGTCTTTCACCTTCCACCATGATTGTGAAGCCTCCCCAGCCACGTGGAACTGTAAGTTCGTTAAAACCTCTTTTTCTTTATACGTTACCCAGTCTCAGGTATGTCTTTATCAGCAGCGTGAAAATGGACTAATACAATGTGAAGAGACACAGGGAGGTGCCAAGTGAAGACAGAGCCTGGTGATGCATCTACAAGCCAAGCGAAGCCAAGCACTGCCAGGAACACCAGCAGCTAAGAAGAGGCCAGCAGGGAGCCTCCCTGAGCCACGGCCCTGCCCACATCTCCTTTTTGGATGTTCAGCTTCCAGAATTCAGGATAAGAAGGTTCTGTCGTTCTGAGCCACTCTGCTTTTGGTACTTTGCTATGGCACCCCTGGAAACCCAATATACCAAGTGCAATCCCTTTAAGAATCAGCATTTCCTGGGAACTTGCTGGACATATGAATCATCCTACTGAATCCAAGGATCCAGGAGTGAAGCCCAGCAATCTGCATTTCCACAAGGCCTCCCAGCAAGTCCCACACACTGTGATGCTTGAGAACCCCTGCCATATGGCTAGCAGCCTGATGTGCCATTCTTACTGATGGAGCACAGTTCCCTCAACTCCTAAAGGTACAGTGGGGCCCATGTGAAAATATGTCAGTCATGGTCAGAATTCAGTGGATGGAAAACAACATTGTCTAAGCCACCTCACTTATCACAAGGGAGTTATGCTCACACCACACACCCACCAGGCTACCCAGTCCGCGGTTTTCAAAGCATCAGGTCCTGAACATGAGAAACACAAATATTTCACAGTCACTGGTCTAAGTAATAGCAAAACATGTTACTTTCCTGTACTTGATGAAGTAAATACAAAAGGGAGTAGGTGTGATTTTTCACACATTCTTAGCTCTCTCCAGAAGAACAAGCTTGTGGGATGGAGGGGCTGTCATGAGGGGTCTGACATGCCTCGTCCCGGGGTCTCCTGGATTCACACCAGAGGCCTTCTGTGTCATCCTCCCTGCCATTTTTCCTTATTTGAGCCAGAGGGCCTTGTCAATCAGAGTGTTCTTACACTGTCTGCACCAGAGTGGGGTCTAACTGCATCCCTTTCAGTGGCAATAAATAGGCAATTAACAAACAACATTCAGCGGCAATAAATAGGCAATTAACAAACAACTTCCTTTGAAAATCACGGGTAAGAGCATGAAGCCAGCATTCGACCCCCTAAAACCTTTAGAAATAAAACCTGGGATCCCTTTGCCGCCTGCTTCATGCTGTGCACCTCCTGTGTTTTCTGATCATCCAGTGGATCACCAAGGAATCATCCTCCCTCTCCCTTTCCATGCCCGAAGACCTACCAGGGCCCATTCATGGAGAGCGCTCTCAGGTGGAAGGTCATCTCCTTCCTGTGCATTCTCTGTGTCCTTGGTACTTGTGTCTCTCCACGACCCTCTTTTCTCTGAGCCTCTGATTCTGGGCGATCTCCTGTTGGCTGTTACTCATCTGGGCATCTGCCCACTGCCGTGCCTTTCTATAAGCTCACTGGCTCCAACGTGGCGGCCCCCTCCCGGGATGCACTGCTCATACACTTTCTGCTCTGCAGGTGCCTGCCTTCTCCCTGCCTCCCTGGCCCTGATCGTGATAATTAGATTATTCACGGAGGCACTGATGACTACCTGCTAGTTTCTGACTCGTTTTCTCCTAACCTTTAAGCTGTTGACCTGCCCTTGCTGTTGCTGCATATTTATCCACTGACCATTAATCCACACAACATAAATCCCGCTGGTGTCCGCGTGACTTCACAGTTTATGGTGGTGTCCACATGTTTGTGTGCATCAAGGTGTGAGCCATCTCTAAAATGTGAACTGTTGGTCGTACACAGCCCTGAAGCATGCTCACGGAAGGGAGGAAGATGGGCTGCTGTGTGCCTGCTTCTGTTAGCATAGCTGGTGATTCTCACCCATCACTGCTGGTAAGAATCCCAAGGGTGTCTGACACAGCGCAGATTAACAAGTTTCTTCTTGGGAGACACTGTTCCCTAGGATCCAAGCTTACAGCTTAGAAATGCGTGTTTCTAACAAGGGCTCTGTGCATTCCTATTGTTTGTTTGCAGAGCAGCAAGGTACCTGACACCACCACAGAGCCCTTCTCTTAGTGCCCACATGCCCTGAACAAATGCCTGGTGACAGCTCCGGGAGCAAATGCTGAGCTCTGGCATCTCACACTCACACTGTGCTCCTAAGTGCCTTCTTCTCTGTACAGTTTGGTTTGTTTGTTTGTTTTGTTTTGAGATGGAGTTTTGCTCTTGTCGCTCACTCTGGAGGGCAGTGGTGCGATCTCGGCTCATTGCAACCTCTGTTTCCTGGGTTCAGGCAATTCTCTGCCTCAGCCTCCTGAGTAGCTGGGATTACAGTTATAGGCACCCACAACCATGCCTAGCTAATTTTTTTTTTAGAGTCTTGCTCTGGAGTGCAATGGCATGATCTCAGCTCACTGCAGCGTCTGCCTGCTGGGTTCAAGCACTTCTCTGCCTCAGCCTCCTGAGTAGCTGAGATTACAGGTGCTTGCTACCACGTCTGGCTAATTTTTGTATTTTTAGTAGAGATGGGGCTTCACCATGTTGGCCAGGCTGGTCTCGAACTCCTCACCTCAAGTGATCTGCCTGCCTTGACCTCCCAAAGTGCTGGGATTATAGGCCTGAGCCACCACGCCCAGCCCTCTACATAGTTTTAAAATAAACCTTTTTCTCCCATATTATTTGTAAATAAATGTTTAAAATATAAATACTTTGGGGCAAGTTTATGCTATGTGTATTTACATCAATTCAATTCTACACATAGTTATAACTTGATAAATGCTAATATTGGTAGATGAAAATCCCGACTTGTATTTTCAGAGAAACGAAAATGTGCTAAATTGTTTTCTGTGGTTGTTTTTCCTGAATGACTCTGTGCGTGCATGTGTGTGTGTGTGTGTGTGTGTGTGTGTGCGTCTGTATGTGTGTGTGTGTGTTGTGTGTGTCTGTGTGTATAAAATCTTCTCCCATTTTTTGGGCAGATCCAAAGTGACACACACATTTTTATTATCTGAAATATTCAAGGTCTTTCAGCTCACCTGGGTGAGATCAGCGGGTTACTGACACAGAAAAAGGCACCGCTCCTCCCTGTGCCACCACACAGGCCACAATTAAGAGTGCACCACCGACTGCCCAGGGAAGAGTTTGTTTCCAGCACAGCAATGGACAAAGTTCCACAGATATAAAGAGAAATGCCCCCAGGCATATTTTCAGCATCAGGCATTTAGTGCAATGCACTGGGAAGACCAAACACCTCATGATTATCAGTAAACCTGTACCCAACACATGAGCCAAGGCTGGAGACTTTCTGCAAATTGTTACAAGCCTCCTGAACATGAAGAGCTTATCTCATCAAGAAAAGGCCAGGGGAGAGCAGAGTGGTCTGCACTGATGAGGCTTAGTGCCACCTGGATTCAAGACTAGGAGACAAATCCAGACTGGTCCACAAAGTGTGTTCTCTCCGTCACCCCCGACGGAGTTTTCTGCGGCAACTGAAATTGATCATCTGTATCAGAAACCTGGCATTCTGCACTTAAGATTGCTTTAGCTTAATCCACCAAGTCCCCTGTAACAAATCCCTTCTCGGATAAGAGAGACAATTTGATCGGGTAAAAGTGACCAGAGAAGGTTCTGGAAGCTACCAAGCAAAAACCTGCTGAGAGAGATTCCCACAGCAGGCTGCCCTGGCTGGGACCGCAATGTACATGCATTGTGCTTTAAACCGTAAGAGCTCATAGTCCCTGCAGTACTGCTTCCCCATGAATGAATGGCTATTCGTTTAATGGGCATTTTGATGGTGTTAGTACCGTTCATGCTGCTGTGCTGTCCACGTGTATCTCAGTAGCTTCCGCAGGAGTTTAGGTCTGTGCTCTTTCCTCTCCTCTCCATCTCTGCGATGGCTCACACTTCCTCCACGTGTTCAGCTTCTTGAGTACCTGCTTTCCCTTTGCTTATATCTTAGAGAGGCCTTTCCTTTAGTTTGCAGTAACAAGACAGACCCTTCTACAATCAGCAGGTACTGGGACGTCTACAGTTACGGCAGGAAGAGACGGGGCTGTTTGGTAGACATAGTCTTTCTTGCTCTGAATCCAGCTTATTGTCTGTCCCCACGGCTACCTCCTTCTGGAGGAATCAAGCCTTCTGATCAGCAAGCTAGGACTTCTGGAGTATTCTAAAAAGCTAGTGGGTCTTGCCCAACTAGATCCTGTACAGACTAGGAGGCCTAGGATCTTCTGTGACAATTCCAGGCTGAAGCAGAAAAGCAGAAGCTACAGGTAAACAGGAGCAAGCAGGGTCAATTGGGCCCCCATCTATTTCCAGCATAACTACATCTGGCATATGTGATTCTGTCAAAACCGGGCTCTGTGACGTTTTCTTGAAATGCAAGTACCAAATGCAATGCTGTTGTCACTCTATCATTTGCCATCCAGAGTGGCAAAGAGGAAGTGCTGCTATTAATAGCTATGGTGGAAAACGGGCGTCACCAGAACAACCGGGATATGTGGTCTCCCTCATTACCGTCTCTTGGTGACAGCTCCTCCTGCCTGCAGAGTAATAAATTACTTCTCCAGTTTAACTAGGAAAAGAAGAAGTTCAGTAAGGAACCGATAAATGAGGGTAAAACCAGACAAAATAGCAGTCACTGGGGGGAAATACATTGAGCGCATCTTTAAGAAGGAATTGCAAAGCTCCCAAAATTGTTGAGTACATCATGTTTGCACAGTGAGCACCTTATATCACATGGTACGACAAGCCTCTTTTCCCAGACGTTGTGTGGACTCACACGCCGGTGCCACGTGGCACTGTTTGCCAGCAGGTTTAAGTGCCACCTGACTTGAGGTGGGCAGGGAGGTCATGGAAACAGACAAACAGTAGGCATGAGAGGGGAAGAGAAACCAAGACGAGGGCATGGGAAGACCTTTACATCACGTTGGAAGAAATACAATTAAGGCCAAGAATTGAAACCTTAAAAATTAGAGGCCTGGCGCTGTGGCTCTCACCTGTAATCCTAGCACTTTGGGAGGCTGAGGTGGGCAGATCACCTGTAATCCCAGCACTTTGCGAGGCTGAGGTGGGCAGATCACCTGTAATCCTAGCACTTTGGGAGGCTGAGGTGGGCAGATCACCTGAGGCCAGGGGTGCAACACCAGCCTGGCCAACATGGCAAAACCCCATCTCTACTAAAAATATAAAAATTAGCCAGGTGTGGTGGCAGGTGCCTGTATTCCCAGCTACTTGGAAGGCTGAGGCAGGAGAATTGCTTGAACCCAGGAGGCAGAGGCTGCAGTGAGCTAAGTTTGCACCACTGCACTCCAGCCTGGGTGACAGAGCAAGACTCCATCTCAAAAATAAATAAATATTAAAACCAATGTTGAAAAGGACTCTCGGTCAATTAATTACACATAGGGTTATGTCAACTCATAAGACTATGGAGGTTTTTAATACACAATATAAACACAGACTCATTCTCAGCAGGCTTCCAAATCATGCCATAGTTGCTAGAAGAAGCTAAAACCATCAAATAAACAGCTTCCCAGATAGGGAGGAAACAGAGAAGAAAATAATTTTTAAAACTCAGGTTCAGAGTTTACTAGCATTGGAAAAAAGGCAGCCTTGAAAACACGGGGTGGTGTTGAGGTAGGGTTTCAGCTCTGCGTTCCATAGTGGGTTTTCTTTTCATCTATAAATGTCCACACAGCTCTCACAGTCTTAGAAGATGTCAAAGTGTATGGCATTCTAAAGAAAAGCATACGTGATCCTAAAATGGCATTTATTTGAAGTTTGAGGCTATTTTGATAGGCCTCTGATTGCATGGGGTGGAAGCTTCAGATTTAATGTAAGTTGTCTGCCGCTGGGGATATGAAGGAGTCCACCAAAATAATATGGAAACGTACTATCTGGTATTTGTTTCAATCCTGTATGTAAAAACAAAACTGTAAATGCAGGTATGGAAATAAGTATATCTAATGGAAAAGCATGTGCTAACTGCTGACAGGAGACAGCATTATAGCTCTTAACATCACCTGTGCTACAGAGAGGATTCCACAGGCAGTGCAAAAGGAAGAAAAAAAACTCATTCAGCGTGAACACACCCTTGAAATTATTCATGCAATGCAGAAGAAAAAAAACACGGCACACTTGCATCGTTAAGATCATTTCTGAGCCTCCCATGCTAATTGGCAATTCTGTGTGTAGTGAAATGTTGTGTTCTACACTAAAGGCCTCTAAATATATCTTCTGGTTCTGACAGTTCCTAAAACATTTGAGAAATGACAGTATGTTTTGCCTCTGAGATGAATTTTAAACCCGGGTTGGGAAGAAAAGGAGCTAACATTTTAATGCATGGCATTCCGAAGCCGCATGATTACAATGAAACTGACATTAAAAAGTGATCAGTCGATACAGACTATACACTCACCATATGCTCAGGGTCCTCTAAGGAACATTTAAGAAAGAATCTTTCCATATTTATACTGGGTGCTAAATTCTTTTTACATTCTCCAGGAGTTAAAAATAGGGATGTGAGTAGCCAGTGTGGGTCTTCGGGCCTCGCCAGATGGCAACGCAAACCCTCTACAGGAGCCGGCGTCTGTGCAAAGCTCTCAAGGCGTGGGCCTCAGACCCTTCACTTGCATCAGAATCATTCAACGTGCTTGTGAAACACGCGGATTCCTGGGCCACCCCAGATCAACTGCATCAGCATCTTGGGGGCTTTGAATCTGCATTTTGACAAAGCTGTGCAGATACTTCAAGTGCCCCTCTGTGAGTACACCAGGAGTTGAAAACCTCTCTCCTAGGCACCTGGTTTGCAAACCTGGCTCCACTTAGAAATCACCTGGGACTTTTTAAAAAGTGCTGATGTTCAGGCCCCACCATCATCTAGTAAACATCTAGTACATCTGATTTACTAGATTCTGTATAGTGATTCTCACGTGCAGTGGCGTATACACTCCACACTTGTAAATATAATGTATAATGTGGTTATACATCTACACATCTATGTTTCTTCATATAAGTGCACACAAAACAAAGTACTTAACCTTGGTTGCTGTGGACTTTCTGCTGTCAATTCCATCCCTGAAGGTGACCAGGGCTCTTTCATGAATTTTTACCTGCACTGTTATGCTATAAACTTACTGAACCCTCGTCAGCCTGAACACACTAGTGTCCCTGGCTGTGCAATACAGGTCAGAGTTTCACATGTGTGTTCACGTATCATGGTGGTGGGTGAAGTCATCTTCAGTGGTATGTGAGCAAACATTCTTTTCATTAGCATAGTTTCCCATTGCTTTTCCTGTGTAATTAAAAAGATTAAAGTAGCTCATCCAACCTAGACACCATTAACATGACTGCATTCAGTAGCAGTAATTAGTAACATTACTAGGCTTAAGTTGATTGGAAGATACTAGTAGGTAAATAACAGATGGTAGATGGCTCACTTTGGAGTCATGGAACACGGAGGGCACATGCTATGCCAATCAATGGTGTATGCGTATTAGTCTGTTCTTATGCTGCTGATAAAGACATGCCTGAGACTGGGTAATTCATAAAGAAAGGTGGTTTAATGGCCTCACAGTTCCACATGGCTGGGGAGGCCTCAGCATCCTGGGGGAAGGCAAATGAGGAGCAGAGTTATGTCTTATATGACAACAGGCAAGAGAGTGTATGCAGGGGAACTGCCCTTTATAAAACCATCAGATCTCGTGAGACTTATTTACTAGCATGAGAACGGCACGGGAAAAACCTGCCCCTGTGATTCAGTTACCTCCTGCCAGGTCCCGCCCACAACATGCAGGGGTTGTGGGCGCTACAATTTAAGATGGGATTTGGGTGGGGACACAGCCACACTTTATCAGTGTGCAACCCTGGGCAAGGCACAAACATGCTCTGCATCTCAGCTCCCTCCTCTGTGACGTGTAGATGACAACAGTGCTGAGATGACATGAGTAAGCAACGTTAAAATGAGATAAAGCCTACAAGGATTTAGTGGGCACAGGCGTGTGTTGAGTTTTCAATACATGTAAGAGCAGCATATGGAAACGGTCCCCATCAGGAGGGTGGAAGCTTGGCTGTGGCCCTGCCTTCTAGCGATGGTGTGCATGGCTCTGAGGATAACATAAACTCTTTGGGTTTCTGCTTTCATATCAGGAAAACGCAGGGGCATATACCAATATGATGAGAGTCAAGCTAGACAATGTCTAGGGCTCCTTCCTGCACCCTGATTTTGATCTCGTAAAGGAAATAAGTGGTTTGACAAGACAAAGGGGCAGCATGTCTGGGCAGGTAACACTGTGTGTGCACAGGAAGGGTCTGAAATCCAGCGCACTGCAGTTAGAGGTTGGGACTCCTGAGACCTCAGTCCACACAGCTCCGTTCAGCCACTCAGTGAGCCTAATCTCATCCCGAAGCATCCCTGCTGAGCTTCCTCAGGGGCTGGTAAAGGACACGACCCTGGAAACCTATTAGGGGCAAAGAAACGCAGCGTAGGGCCTCTTTAATCTGTGAGAAAAGCAGCTGTGCTTTTTCACAGGATACAATTCTGGGATTATACAGTTCTGGAACCTTCTAGCAGCGATTTTAACAGCCCTATGGGGGAAAGAGCGAGAATGCAACTAGCACCAGTGCAAAGTGGAAAGCCCGCGTGAACAGAGCGTTGTGAGAGAGACCAAGGGAGCAACTGAAGCCTTTGCACATGGTTTGGGTCCCGGGTCTGCAACCCCTATGGCCTAGCTCTCCACTGGTCACTCATGAAGCCCTTCTCCCTTCTTTAACCAAGCCACTCTGGCTCAAGTTTCCTTTCTCATAAAAATAGCATGATGCCTGCCGATGACCTGGAGAATCTTTGTCCTGCTGGGTTTTCCGGTGCCACTAAACCTTCTGTCTCTTTCTAACTTGTCTTCCATGGAGCTGGACTCTAGCATTTCTCTTTAGTCTTCTGAGAATGATTTGCTATTGTCTTGGGGGAAGGGTATGGAGCAGGTCTTTGCCTATTTCTCTAGTAATACATATTCCAGTAATCAATACTCTTACATATTTATTAATGAATTTATTTGTTCACACATACATTCGTCCATCCATCAACCAAATGTTCATGAGAAGTCACCAACGGGCAGGGATGGTGGTGGGAGGTGAAGTTCTTTGCTCCACAGATTGTCGGAGAGAAAATAGAGTCTGGTGGCTGGTTTCAGTTTTGGTCAGTGAGTCTTACTGATGACCCTTGATTCCTGACCATCTGATCCATTCTATTCCCACATCTATTCATCCCACATCTATACATCTATTCCCACAATGAGACCGCTTACCTCAAAATGACCTTTGCAATTGCATTTCTATTCATAAGATGGAGATGGTGGTAGAATTAGAACATCAGACGCTATAATTCCAGGATCCTCAACTGCACAGGATAACAATGACCAACAATGCATTTTGTATTCCCAAAGAAAGTTCTGCTTCCAGAGTGGGCCATGGGGTGGAGTGAGAGACTCATATAATAAAACAGCCTCCTTTCCTGCCCTTCTGTCCTCAAAGCTGGGTTTGTATTTTTGCTCTGTACTAGACACAAAGTGCTAGGCCCTTTGTAGGAATTCCAAGGCTTGATAAGTATGTGCTTTAGGCCATGGGCTCAGTAAGTGAGCCTTCTTAAAAGCCAAACCAAACACATCTATCAGAGATATATTAATGGAAGCATTCACCCACGGACTCCACGTGTATTTTCCCAGCCTAGCTCACAACAGTCCCATGAGGGGACTGAATGATTAGTTTGCACACTGAAATGGAAATTGGAAGGCAGCATTGGACATACTTGGCCTCTTCTGCAATTTTCTCATCAAAGGCAAGTTCTCAATAAACGTCTAACAGAAACGGTTTACAAGAGTTCAGACCTTCTCCCGTCTCCCCTCTGCTTATCTAATAAAAGTGCTCTAAATGGTTAATGCTAATGTCTCAGAATGCTTCCATTAAATGAAACATTAACATTTAAGGTTAGCTTTCAGGAGAATTTAAACTTGAAGTTTCTACTGATTGCTTTGCTGCTTATATTAATTTAAACACAAGCAATAAAGAAACCACCAAATCGTTCAGAAAAACATGGTTTTCAAGCAAAGGTAGGAGAACTTTATCAAGAAAAGAAAACAGAGCTATAAAACCCAATAAACCATTGACAACAACAAGGCACAGTAATCTGACTTGAGTGGAAACCTTTTCATTTGCAGCTAAATTCTGCCTGGAAAAAAGCTACATCAAAGCTTGATACAGAAGAAAAAATGCAAACACAATGGAAGACATCTTTCCTTCCCCTTTCCTTTCAAAAAACATTGGCTAATTCCATAATTATTTCATTAAAATAGACTCTATTCTCCCATAATTAAATCAACCCCCAAAATGGGAAAATTAAAACCCAACAGAGGCTGGGTGCAGTGGCTCACGCCTATAATCCAAGCACTTTGGAGGCCAAGGTGGGCGGATCACCTGAGGTGGGAGTTCAAGACCCACCTGACCAACGTGGTGAAACCCCATCTTTTAAAAAAAACAAAACAAAACAAAACGAAACAAAACAAAAACCAAGAAAACCCAACAGAATTACCAGTTACAAGAAGCTAACACAAGCTGACCCTGTCTGAGCCTGATTTATCCGATGAGAGAAGGGAGAACAGGAGACCAGAGTACAGGAAGGAGAGCCACGCTGCAGTGCTGGATTGGGAGGGAGGAATAGCTGCAGGGAGAGGAAAGGGAGGACAGGTGGAAGGGCAAGGTCGGGTGGAGTGTGGAGGCACAGAGGCTACAGAGGCTGGAGAGCGACTCTCAGGAGGCCACGTTAAGAGAAGGCACAGCATGCGGAAAGCAGCAGAAATGTTTCCCACCAAATCCTCTCCACCTGGAGGCTTGGTGCAGGCCATGGCTGGCCATGTGGTCGCATGCTGACGGAGGTCCTGCTGCTCAGCTGTGACTTGTGTTTGACATTCTTCAATGAAGGTAGGATGTCTGGGGAATGAGTGGCCCAATCTTCATAATTTTAGGAATAATTGATTTTATTATAAATTAGAGGCTCGATTTAATCAGAACATAAAACAATGAGGGAGAAATGCAGGGTCCCAGACAAGGCTCTACAATTGATTACTTTGTGACTCGAACAAGCGTCTGATCATTTGAGCCACTTGCTTCTTTTTTTTTTTTTTTTTTTTTTTTTTTTTGAGACGGAGTTTCGCTCTTGTTACCCAGGCTGGAGTGCAATGGCTCGATCTCGGCTCACCGCAGCCTCCGCCTCCCGGGTTCAAGCAATTCTCCTGCCTCAGCCTCCCGAGTAGCTGGGACTACAGGCGCGCGCCACCGTGCCCAGCTAATTTTTGTATTTTTAGTAGAGACAGGGTTTCACCTTGTTGACCAGGATGGTCTCGATCTCTTGACCTTGTGATCCACCCGCCTCGGCCTCCCAAAGTGCTGGGATTATAGGCTTGAGCCACCGTGCCCGGCCTCTTTTTTTTTTTTTTTTTTTGACACGGAGTTTTGCTTTTGTTGCCCAGGCTGGAGTGCAATGGTGTGATCTCAGCTCACTGCAACCTCTGCCTCCCAGGTTCAAGCGATTATCCTGCCTCAGCCTCCCAAATAGCTGGGATTACAGGCTGCCCGGCTAATTTTGTATTTTCAGTAGAGACGGGGTTTCTCCACATTGGCCAGGCTGGTCTCAACTCCTGACCTCAGGTGATCCACCTGCTTTTGCCTCCCAAAGTCCTGGGATTACAGGTGAGAGCCATGGCACCCAGCCTGCTTCATCTGTTAAATACGGTTTACAGCATCTGCAACCCTTCACTCCCGGTGATAGTTATTTAATAAATAAAACAACATTCAAATACAATTTAGAGGAAAATGTCACTGCACACCTGTTATGAACTGAATGTTTGTGTAGCCCAGAATTCATATGTTGAAACCTTACCCCTTGATGGATATGAGCTGTGGCCTTCAGGAGGTACTGAGGATTAGATGAAGTCATGAGGGCAGAGCTCTCATGAATGAGAGTAGTGCCCTCATTATAGTTAAGAGAGAGCTTGTTTCTCCTCTCTGCTTTTCACTACACGAGGCTACAACAAGAACTCAGAAGTCCACAACCTGAAAGGTGGACCTCACCAGAACTGGACCATGCTGGCACCCAGATCTGAAACTTCCAGCCCCCAGGACTGTGAAAAACAAAACGAACCAATTTCTGTTAGGCTACTCAGTCTACGGTAACTTGTTACAGTAGTGCAAATGGACTAAGACGGGTCCTATCAGAATGGCTAAAATACAAGATAATGACACCACCAGATGTTGATGAGGACACAGGGAAACTGAGTCACATATTGCTGTGGGAATGGAAAAAGGCACAGTCTTTCTGGGAAAAGACTATTGCTTTAATAAACTAAACATCCAATCACCATACGACCCAGCAGTTGAATTCACAGACAAGAATCCCAGAGAAATGGAAACTCACATTCACATAAAAATCTATACATGAATTTGTGGAAGCTTCATTTGTTATAGCTCAAAACTGGAATAAACCCAGCAGTCCATAAAGGAGTGAATGGTTAAAGTGTTACACCAATACCATGCAATATTACTCAGCAATAAAAAGCAACACACTACAGATACATGACCAGCTTGGGTGGATCTCAGGAATTATGCTAAGTGGAGAAAAACAATCTTAAAAGGTTACATATTTTATAATTCTGTTTATATAAAATACTTGAAATGACAGAATTAGAGATGGTCAGTAGATTCATGGTTGTCAAGGGTTAGGGAGGAAGGGAGGGAAGGAGCGGCTGTGGCTGTGTCCTGAGGGGTCCTCATGCCAGAACTGCTGTGCATCTGGACTGGGGTTGTGTCTTAGTCCATTATGTGCTGCTGAAACAGGATACCACTGACTCAGTACTTTATAATGAACAGAAATCTATTGGCTCACAGTTCTGGAGGCTGGAAAGCCTAAGATGAAGGGACCCACATCTGTCAAGGGTCTCTGGAGGAAGGCAGAAGGGCAAGACGTGAGCTCACAGCCTCAAGCTGTTTTAGTAATCAGCATCAATCCATGACCTAAGCACCTCGCATTGGGTCCCATCCCCAAGCACTGCTGCATTGGAGACTGACTTTCCAACACGTTTTTGTAGGGACACATTCAAACCATAGCACGTGCTATCAACAAACCTACACATATAATAAGATTGCACAGAACTAAATACACACACACACACACACACGCACACACACACAAGCAAAATAGGAAAATCTGAATAAGATCAGGGATGTCAACGTCCTGATTTTGATATTGTACTATAGTTTTGTAAGCTGTTAACTTTAGGGGAAGCTGGGCAAAGGGTACATGGGATTTCTGTTTATGATTTCTTAAAACTGCATGGGAGTCTCCAATTATTCCCAAATGCAAAGCTAAATCTTAAAAAAAAATAACATACATGAGATAAAGTGTTAGCGCTATTAGAAGTCTCATTGTTAGAAACAAGGATACCATCTGTTGGTGAAGAGTGGCTGGTTGCCTAATAGTAAAACACACACACACACGCACACACACACGCACACACATGCACACACACATACTCACACACGCACACAACACACACATACACCCACACACGCACATGCACACAACACACACATGCACACACACATACACACACACACACAACACACACATACACCCACACACGCACACGCACACAACACACACACACACACACGCACACACACGTACGCACATGCACACACACACGCACACACACATACACACGCACACACACATGCACGCACACACACGCACACAACACACACACGCACACACGCACACACACATATGCACACACATGCGCGCGCACGCACACACACACACACACAGACACTCCTCTAGGATGTCTATGAGAGATGAGGAAGCAAGAAAAAATTTCTGGAACCAAAAGACAAAGCATCTCTCTTGGATAACCAAAGAGGTCCAGTTTCTTTTGTCATTGTTGCTTTCTTGGCATCCCACAAACGTTTGCTGAACCACCGTTTTGTGCAAAGTGCCCCTCTCTCAGCACTGGACATAAAAAGAATAAGACACTTTGCCCGTATCCAACTCCCAAGCTAGTGAGAGAAAGGGATGTGTTTGTATGTAACAAGCAACATCAACTATCTGAACTAATAGAGGTCTTCTATCAAAAAGATTCCACCTTATCTAACCATGGTGGAGGGTAGAACTGTTCATTGTAAAAACATGTGCAAGACACATGAGTCAAAAGACATGAGGTAACACATAGTTTTAGCCATCACAGCTATCATTAGACCTTTTGTGTAGCTGGCTGCATGAAACCATCTATAATGCAGTAATGGACACAAATTCATCCCAGGCAAGTTACCAGATACACTCCAGCACAGTAAATGAATTTAACAGGCAGCCAGCTTGGAGTGAAAATACCATTTAGAATTCGAGTTTGAAAGAATTGAGAAAAGATGGTTCAGCACCAATGTCTTACAAAGGTGAGAGGTTAGACGTTAGAAATTACAATCCAATAAGAAAAAGTCTAGCACCACATAAAATGCTGGATTAAACTAAGAAAGGATATGTCAGATAGGTGAATAGGGGTGAAAATTAGTGCAAACCACGGGAAAAGAGACTACAATAGAATTTTCCAGATGAGAAAGAAATACAAGTGCACGTGCACACACACACAGAACAACACAGATATAAATAATAAAAAACATAAATTGGAAGTGATTTTACTCAGGGTTCAATATAATATTTGATGTCACGCTAATGTAAGACCTCACTATCCGCGACGGAATGTTGGTCGTAGAAGCAACATGCCGTTGCTGAACTCAAAGAGACTTTTAGCTACCTAGGACAGGTGCTGCAAGAATGACAAGCTCATCGTCAGAAGCCGCTATGTACAAGTGGTAAGAAATTCAGTGTTCAGCCCAACTCTTCTCTACTCTCTCCTTGCTTTGAGCCATCCTTTCTCCGACCCCATGTAACACCTCAGGGTCTTCCTTCATTTCCTTCTCCCACCTGAAATGCCTCCCCATCTATGTTTTTGGCCTAGATTTCTGTACCTTTTTCAAGGCTCAGTTTCAAGACTGTCTGTCAAGTGAAGCCATTTGGAACTATATCAGCCCACAACTAGGCAGGCGATCTCAATGCCACTCATTTTTCCACTCAGAATTTGCTACTTAATATTGTTAGTTAATTAACAGACAACTTGTCTCTTCAGTTAGACTACGTGCCCGGAAAGGCAAGGCCAGGGATTTTCTTTTCTTTTCTTTTTTCTCTGCCAGAGGTCACAGACTGCCTATTTTGTTTCATGGGACATAACCAGCATCTACCACACCACCTACAACACGAAAGCTGCTCAACAAACATCTATTAACGAAATGAACGGATTGATTTTAGTTTTGTATGGCTGTATGGATTTTGAAGACAAGGGTCAAGGCAGGCACTTTTGTTTTTCAAAGAGAACATAAAAAGCAGTGATAGTTTCTCGAAAGGAACCAATGGATCCATTGGAAGCAAAGATTGATTCCAGAAAAGGCATATATAACACAATACGTTAAGTGGAAATCCTATCAAACCAACCACAGAAGTAAAGTAGAAATAACCTGGGAAGGCAAGGGCAAGTCGTGAGAACAGCAAAGAGGCCATGCAACACATATCTTCCAACAGACAAGGAAGCTTCTTCCGTAGTGATGGTGAACAGACTGTCCCACTGCGTGCTGTGTGTGCACATGTGTGTAACTGTGTGTGCTCATGTATGTGTGTGCATGCATGTGTGAAAGGGCGTGTGTGCATGTGTGAGTGAGAGGGTGATATAGAAACGCTGGAAGAAGTACTGCAATGGTTGAGAGTGTAAGACAGTGTATTTCATGAGCACCAACAAGTAAACAATACAGGTGCAGAAACAAACAAGGGCATTAAATTTAGATCGAAACCAACATGTCTACGAGTAAATCCCTTCGTGAACTTGCTTGTAAGCTTGCATCTTCGATGTGATGATTTCTTTATAAAATACTCTGAAAATGTGTAAGGAAATGTCAGCAGACAAGATAGTCATGTAGCAGGACTCACTCGCATGGACAATGCAAAGAATAAAGACAGTGCTGGGTTCCTGCAACATGCTGTTAGAAGCCAACAGAGAATACCCTCCTATTAAACGCACACACATACAACATAATAAAACTGTTCGAGGCGGGTGGATCACGAGGTCAAGAGATCGAGACCATCCTGGTCAACATGGTGAAACCCCGTCTCTACTAAAAACACAAAAAATCAGCTGGGCATGGTGGCGCGTGCCTGTAATCCCAGCTGCTCAGGAGGCTGAGGCAGGAGAATTGCCTGAACCCAGGAGGCGGAGGCTGCGGTGAGCCAAGATTGCGCCATTGCACTCCAGCCTGGGTAACAAGAGTGAAACTCTGTCTCAAAAAAAATAAAATAAAATAAAATAAAACTGTTCGAGAATACATAAAGTGTGAAATAAGGGAAGTATCTAGGTGCCAGAAGTGAAGATAAATTCATGATGAGAACAATGAGTTTTGGCTGAAGCCTGGGCAGCTAGTGGGGCATCAGGTCTGAGTAGAGGCCTAGGGTGTGGGGTTGCGATGCCCTCCCAGAAACAGGGTTAGTGCCTTGGGCCTTCCTGGGGTTAGCATCTAAAACTGTTGGCCCTTAATAAAGCCAGTACCCACACATAGATTATACTTGCTTGGAAATGAGACTGGAACTAGAAAATTCTATCTACCTGAACTGAAAGTTTGTTAGTCATAAATATTCACCGAGATGACAACTAAAGGAGGCTGAATCCAGAAGGGAGGTGTAGTTGTCCATGATTAGCAAAGAAATTATTGAATATGTATAAAGTCATCAGTAATGATTATTATGACTAATTGACAGAAGGTTAAAATGATGGAACAGCAGTAACATGAAATGAGTGTAGGGATGACTACAGAGGCAAACAGCAATAAAGGCCATATGATAGGCCGGGCGCAGTGGCTCAGCCTGTGATTCCAGCACTTTGGGAGGCCAAGGTGGGCGGATCACTTGAGCTCAGGAGTTTGAGACCAGCTTGGCCAACATGATGAAACCTCATCTCTACTACAAACACACACACAAATTAGCCAGGTGTGGTGGCATGTGCCTGTAATCCCAGCTACTCAGGAGGCTGAGGCAGGGAAATACTTTGAACTTGGGAGGCAGAGGTTGCAGTGAGCCAAGATCTCACTGCTGAGCTCCAGCCTGGGCAACAGAGTGAGACTCCATCTCAACTAAAAAAAAAAAAAGAACATATAATCAATCCTAACAAAATGCAATGAAGAGAAAAAGGGAAGCAAAGGAAAAGCATGGTATGTAGAAAAAACTAAGTATTATTTTAGGAATAGTTCAAATTTATCAGGACAGTTGACCCTTGAACAACACAAAGATTAGGGAGCCCAACCCCCTGGGAAGAAGTTGAAAATCCATGTCTAACTTTTGTTTCCTCCAAAACTTAATGACTAATAGCTTTACTAATAACATAGTCAATTAACACATATTTAGCATGTTTAGGTATTATATGCTGTATTCTTGCAATAAAGCAAGCTAGAGAAAAGAAAATGTTATAAAAATCATAAGGAAAAGAAAATACATTTACAGGACGATAATTAGTTCAGTTGTCTGTTTACAAGACGAACCACCTGTCTAACATGGTGGGTAACCATTAACTCTACAGTACCCATCAAGCAATTCAACTTTTTCTTGTAATGTCATGACTTTCCTCTGCTTCTTGGGAGCACTCCCAGCATCACATGGACACTTCATAGGTGTCCCACGGTTTTATTTAAGGTCTGCTGTACTGCACTATACTTCAGGAAAAATACGTGAAAGATCCCTTTTTCCTGGGATCCACAATTTACTGGAGACATTAACTGCTCATGTAGAGATGATCAGCATCGAATGGCATTTCAAGTAGATATTTGCAATCTACAACACTTGAGCTCACCGCAATAGCAGCGGCAGGTGGCTACAAAATTATTACAACCATACAGTATGCACCACAGTTAATCCTAGGCAGGTGTGATTGAATGCATCTTCACATTTGTCTACATTTCTCTGGACTGTGAATGGTGCCATGTACTGTCTATAAGTATTTGTGTGCATACGTTTTGATACATTTTAACTTTTTACAATTTGTATATATTTTATAGAACAAAATAACAAAAAAGACTAGTATCTATACATCATGCATTGATGACATACCTAACTTTTCTTAATTGTTTTCATATTTCTAGGCTACTCAGTTCATTTGTGAGTTTTCTCAAATTGTCATAAATGCAAAAATTCTTCTAATATATTGTAAAATATTCACCTACAAGTGGACTTGGACAGTTCAAACCTGTTATTCAGCTGTAATCATAGTAATTATAGGCAGGTTAAGTTCCTTTAAGTTAGGTGTTTAAAAACATATGCAATTCAGAGAGGACATAATTAAATCATAAAGGCGTAAAGGTTAGGTAAAGACATTCCAGGCAGATAACCAAAAGGAAAACAAAAACTAGTGCAATTATACTCCCAGCAGACAAATATAACTTTGAGAAAATAGAAATGAAAACAAAAGCACACACAAATTTCATTGCTAGGAATATGGAGAGCTAATGATAAAAATAAATAATTGATCAGGAAGCTATAACAATCCTGAACTTGTAGGCATTTAGCAACATGGCCTCCTAATACATAAAGCAAAAGTGTGTAGAATTATAAGATGTTTAATATATTGCTCTCAGAAACTGATAGGTCATAGAGACTGAAATGTAGTAAGGATGGAGAATATTTCAACAATATAACTGATAAGCTAGTGGCCAGTTGAAGGGTCCTCCTTCAATGGTTATAAATTAATCCTTGTTATGAAAACCAACCAAGTAGTACACCTACAAAGTCTCAAATAGATACTGAAATTTTATATCAAACTGAGTAGACTCTTGATTATATTGTAATAAATTAAGATAATTCCAATTTTATTATAATCAGCAACTTTTTGTGAAAATGGTAAATAAAGCATATATTTGGAAACTAAATAATATGTGAGTAAAAAATTACAATGCAAATATGAAATATTTAGCATTGAGTGTAATGAACACCCCACATCAAGACTCACAGATCCAGCTAAAATAATAGAGAAAAATTCATACCCATTATTTCCTAGAAAGAAGAGAAAAGTGAAAATGAATGGGCCATATTTTATCTTAAAAATTTAAAAATAGATTAATGCAAAGATAGCAGAAAGAAGGAATCAGTATAATAAGAGTAGGTAGTAATGAGATAAGGCAAAGATGAAAAGAGGAAATGAAAGCCAACTTGCAGGTCTTTGATAATAGCACTAATATACAAAATCATATAAAAATTGATCAAGATCAGTAAAGAAAAGGGACAGACACTATGTAGAAAAAAATTAAAAGTGTATCTAGTGAGAAAATATCATATGAAAATATACAAGCTTTATTAAATAATTTTGAAAACTTAAATGTAATTGCTAGTTTTCTAAACAAATATTAGAATTGATTCAGGAAGGAGTATACCTGAACAGAAGTATAACCATTAAAGAAAGTAAAACAGTAATTTAAAGGAATTAATGAATAATCAGAGTATCAAGCTCAGATGGAAGAGATACCCTCTTGCTTACATAAATGACTGAAAATGCACAAACAAAACGAGATGAAGAGCCTCAAAATATACCTGTCAATGTATAGTTATAAAATACATCATATTTAAATAAGGTATATTTTAGGAATGGAATCAGGGTTGGTGTAACATGGGACATTTTATTTACGTAAATCATTATAGCAGATTAAAGAAAAACAATATGATCACCTCTATAGGCACAGAAAAATAAAATTTTTGAAAATATAATACATATTTATAATTCAAAATATAAAAATTAAAACTAGGGATAGAAGAGATTTACATTAATCTTCTCAAAATATATCAAAGCATACAGAAAACGCACTTAGTGGTGAAAAGATGAAAATATTCATTTTAAATGAAGAGGACTAACGTGCATGCTGTGGTGGTTTCTGGGGTAACATTGGCCGGAAAAGAGCAGCCAGTGCAAGCTGTGTGGCCCTACTAAGCACTCAAAAGTGCTAGTTCTTATTATTTCATAAAATCGTCTTTGGGGCAGAATAAGAAATTACATAAAAGGGCTGGGTATGGTGGCTCACACCTGTAATCCCAGCTCTTTGAGAGGCCAAGGCGGGTGAATCACCTGAGGTCAGGAATTTGAGACCAGCCTGGCCAACATGGTGAAACCCCGTCTCGACTAAAAATACAGAAATTAGACGGGCATGGTGGCAGGTGCTGGTAATCCCAGCTACTCAGGAGGCTGAGGCAGGAGAATCATTGAACCTGGGAGGCAGAAGCTGCAGTGAGCTGAGATTGCACCACTGCGCTCCAGCCTGGGCAACAAAGCGAGACTTTGCCTCAAAAATTGAAAAAAGTTACATAAAAGGAATATGACACCATAAAATTTACATTTCACCAAAGAGCTGGGAAATGGGCGTAAGCCAGAAGCAGGAGGATAGCTTTAGTTGGGACTGGAGCCATTCATGAGAAAGTTTTGCCAAAAAAAAAAAAAAGGGCAAATCTCCTGGAGAAGAGCGGGGGGAAGTACCACAGCAGAGATGAAAGTTTGCCAAAACACGAGGGGCTGAAGAGAACATTTCTGAGCCCAGATTCAGTCTCACTGAATCTTTACTGTGTGCGTGTGAGCCTGCAATGAAAGGAAGGAGTGGGGTAGCTTAGAAATCCACTCGAGTAGAGAGAACTGGCTGAGAAAGAAAGCTCTTGCCTTACCCACAGATTTTCACCTGGTCACCTGAGCCACATTTTCTCCATATCAAAAGTGATGATCATATCTTCTACCCTGTCCACTTTATGCGGTTATTTTGTGAAATAAAAGAAGTAAACAACATGAGGGTGCTTTATCACTTTAAAATGGAATTGCAGTCCTTAGACCTACGTGGGGCCATCTGTACCTACTGCGGGGCTTTTATTTTCCCTTGATTTTATGCTACAGGGAGGGGAGACAGCTGAGTTCTCTACCAAAGCATCAATATGCTCTTTTGTTGACTTTGGATGGATTTATTTGCAAGTATGCATTGCTATATAAAGATGCTGGCAGAAAACTCACGACATGCACATTCACCAGATTTATTACCCTTAGAAGAAGGTGTAGCTATCATCCCGCTCTGCCACTCAGAGAGCTCAAACCCACTGCAGCTGGGTCTCTCCCAAAGGCCAATGGGAAGCTCTGCCCAGGGCATCTATACCACTTGGCCCCTTTAATCCAGGGTCCATGGTAACGCTAATCATCAGCATTAAAGGTGGTGGTTTCGTGGTAAAGTCCCTAAGGATGAACATACTATAAATAACACTTCATAAAATTAACAATGACACACAAACAAAATAAAACAACAACCCTAAAGACTTCCCTGAGCCTCCCTGCACACTTAAAGATGCGTGCGGGCTATACTAGCCTGTTCTCAGTCACAGAGCAGCAGCACTGAGCTCCAGAACATGAAAAAGGAAGCAGTGCATCTCGTCTGTTGTCAGGTTCCTTGAATTACAAATTAGTGTTTGGCAAGGCTTTTACTGGAATTCTGTGTGATTGTTTCCAGGGGAGAGCTGCAGCCTTTTGTCTGACAGACTGGCTGTAATCTATTTATAAGGTTGTTAATTTCGTGCACCAGAGTTTTGTTGTTGGAATCAGTGATACCAACGAACTGCAGATGGCAGCTGGAAACTGAGCAATGATCTGGGACCTCACATGGATCCACATTTGGGATCTATACAATGGCCAACAGCTGTCTGCAACAGATAACATTACCTGAAAAAAATGTTTGCTCGGCATAGTTTACATCTAGTTCAATGTTAGACTGTTTCAATCAGTAATGGTTTTTCTTAACCTTCCAAAATGGTTTTTTCTGTCTGAAGTCATGACTCGGCCATGGTTCTTGGTATGAAAATCAGGACTGGAAATTTGAGTGTACATGTGAAATGCAAGCCGTTTCATATATTAATACTGGCCTGTAATTTCGTCCTGATTTTGGTAAATAAACATCTCACTGGTTTAAGAGAAGTCTGTACAGAAGACAATTACCAAGTTTTCTCTTTTTTTCTTGTTTTCTAGGTATTGAATTGTGTCTCCCGGAAAAGACATGTTGGAGTGGTGACCCTCAGGACTGTAGAAAGTGACTTTATTTGGAGGCAGAGACTTCACGGAGGCGATCAAGTTAAGATGAGGTCATTTAAAAAGATCCTTATCCAAATGACTGGTGACAGTACAAAAAGGGAAAATGAGGATGCAGAGACAGACATGCACACAAGGAGGACACCAGGTGAGGGTGAGAGCTGGAGGTGCACCGATGCGCCTGGAACACCACCGGGCGCGGGAAGGAGGCCTGGAGCCTGCACCCCCTCACGGCCTCAGAAGGAGCCCACCCTGCAGACACCTCCGTCTCTGACTCTGGCCTCCAGAACCATGCGATGATACATTTTCATTGTTTAAGCCACCTAATCTGTCCTCCTTTGTTAAGACAGCTCCAGCAAAGTAATACGCTACTCAAATTCTAACGCATTAGGCATCGAGCCAGGACACACCAACCCGCCATCGTGCTTCTGTTCCCCCAGAGCCAGGAGACACCAACCCGCCATCGTGCGTCTGTTCCCCCGGAGCCAGGAGACACCAACCCGCCATCGTGCTTCTGTTCCCCCACCGGCCCCCACTGCTTCTCTCTCTCCCCGCTGTCTTCTCTCCTTCTCTCTCACCCTGCCCTCTCCCTCTCCCTCTCTCTCCCCCCTTCCCTCTCTCTCTCTCTCTCCTCTCTCTCTCTCCCCCCTTCCCTCTCTCTCTGTCCTCTCCCCCTTCCCTCTCTCTCTTTCTCCCCTCTCTCTCTCCTCTCTCTCTCCCTTCCCTCTCTCTGTCCTCTCTCTCTCCTCTCTCTCTCTCCCCCCCTTCCCTCTCTCTCTTTCTCCCCTCTCTCTCTCTCTCTCTGCCTCTCTCTCTCCCTTCACTGTGCTCAAATCACACCAGCTTTCAGTGCCTGGAACGGGCCCAATTTTCCTGCCCTGAGGTCTTTTTGTAGTTCTTCCCTCTGCCTCAAAACACTAAGAAGTCCTCAGCGGCTTCTTCTGGCCTTCTAGAATGTAATGACACCGAGACAATTTATTATATAACCACCTGAGAGTGACATCAGCCAATTATTAGCTAATAACTTTGAGAATACTTTATTTATACTTTTCTTTCTACCTCATATTTTAAAATTTCCTAAGATAAAACAAATGGACCAATGCAACAATTCCTTTCGGAAGTGGGAAGAAATGGATTTTATCCCAAATAGAGCAGGTGCTATCATTTTCCCAGAGGCGTTCAGACGCGCCTCGTTGGCCAAGCTGAGATTGAGACGCGCATTTCAGGGCTCGTTATTCTTACAGAGCAGCAGTTTCTCCAGTGTGGACGCCGTGTCTTCAATGCTCCTCCCCTCTGCTAATCCCCCTGCCGCCTCCAGTACCCGAGTCCTCCCTCCTTAACCTTCACGGTGCTCTGAGGCCCCCTGCTTCAAGGACCTGCTCCATGTCATCTTTCTTTCTGGAAGTTTCCACCATAAACCCCGTCTTTCTCCTGCTCTCCATTGTCTCAGCACCTTCATACACAGAGGACATAGACTTGCAGAAATCCTTTCATGTTTTCTCAGAGTTGTGCTCGAATGTCTTTCCAACGCCTGTGCAATGTCTCGGCGCTGCCTGTGTTCCCGCCTCAGCTCAGCGGGAATGCGAATTCCTGGCACGTGCGTCGCCCTCGCCCCCCATCCCTCAGAGCCCCCAGCTCCACACTCACACAGCGGGAGACAGTCACTGCACTCTTCAGTGAAAGCACGAGGGAAAAATAGGGCAGTTTTACTTCAATCGTTTTTTATAATTTGGGTCAAATGCCCTTTTCTTTTTCATGACTAAAATGAATACCTAATCCAGGAAAAAGTTAAGTACTACACTGTTCTAAACGTGAGATAAGGGTTTTTACGCTCAAAGAAAGACGTGCCAAAGCGCAGATCCCATGGACATCGGTGCCTGTGAGGCATGGCCTGCGAAAGGGCAGCGCGCCACAGCCACCTTTGCAGATAAAGGCCGTTCCTGCCTCTGCCTTTCCCTCCACTGAATGAACGGAAGGCCGGGGCTCTTCCGCTTGGCAAATGGGTGACATTGTTATTTCCCACAACCTCAGCAAGGCTTGTGAAACACCCCCTAACAGAGAGATTTTCACTCAGCTCACGGTGGAGAGAGGAAACGTGGACAGCTCTAGTGTGATGACTCACGTTGATGCAAATCTCATCCAGTTTCTAATCCTAGGATTATGATTCGCTGTGATTTGAGCATGGCAAAGAGAGACAGAGAGAGGCAAATGGGATATTTGGGAGGTCTTTCATCCACAGTCTAACTCACTTGCTTGAGAAATGGCACGTCGGAAACCCAAAGAGCTCAGGAACCTTCTTCTCAAGGTGAGACGAGAAGGCAGCAAGGCAGGGACATGGGCACTCATTTCCCCGGCATTGAGTTCAGGCCTCTCTCTGAATCACATCTGGGTTTGGGAGTCCCAGAAAGGAAGCATAAGGGAAGAAAGGGAAGGCTGAGGGCAGGAAAGGAAGAAGCTGGTAGGAGACAAGGGCAGGGAGATGGCCCTGGAGAAGGGGAAGATGGCGAGCACCCAGCAGGCAGGAAAGGAAAGCAGCCACCGTGAGCACAGAACCGGAGCGAACAGCCTTCATCCACACGAGCTTTAGTAACACTCCACGTGGCAGGGCAATTCTAAAGCCCATCAGCATTGAATGAAAACTGTAACATCAATACCAAAATTAAAAAAAAAAAAAAATCAGGCCGGGCGCAGTGGCTCACACCTGTAATTCCGGCACTTTAGGAGGCCGAGGCTGGTGGATCACGAGGTCAAGAGATCGAGACCGTCCAGCCAACACGGTGAAACCCCGTCTCTACTAAAAAATACAAAAATTAGCTGGATGTGGTGGCACACGCCTGTAGACCCACCTCCTCAGGAAGCTGAGGCAGGAGAATTGCTTGAACCCCGGAGGCAGAGGTTGCAGTGAGCCGAGACCACGCCACTGCACTCCAGCCTGGCACCTGGTGACAGAGCGAGACTCTGTCTCAAAAAAAAAAAAATCAATTAAATCAATTATACAATTGGGGTTTACAAAACCCACAAAGTCCATCCAAATACAAATGCCCTTATATGTACCCCCTACCCCCTGGATTGGGTCTGGGAGCCGAGTCAGAACAATCCACAAGGCACTGAGTCTCTGTTCACACAGCCTCTCTAGAGACAGGGAAGGGCTGACATCCAGGCAGGGCCTGGAGCTGGCCTAGGTCAGATCTAGAATTCTGTTTGAAAGTCACAGAGCCATTTCCTCCAACTGCATGAGTCTGAAACTCACCCGTGATCGTTTACTATCAGTTCAATGTTGTGGTGGGTGGTGTGTGCCAAAAGCAGAGGGGAAGAAAGACAGAACATCGTGTTCCTTTAGGGTACTTCACAATGCTTCAAGGCAGGAATCAGGTGTGTATATTAAGAAGTTAAATAAAAATGCAAGAGTAGATATGATTAGATGGCAAAGAATCAGAGAGGCAACAAACGCTGTAGGAATTCAATATCCCAAACAGTACCTGGCCGCAGATGACCTGGGGTGGAAAGGACAAGTATTGCTCTCTAAGGGAACTTTAACTAACTTTCTTTTATTCATCATTCATCCATTGTTTATTTAGCTTGCACCACGGGGCAAGAAACTGAGGCTACAGTAATGAATAAGACATTCCCTACCTTCAAGGAACTTGAGTCTAGCAAGGAATAGAGGCCCCAACCCCTACACCTGTAAGCTGTCATGCACTTTTGGAAATAGCATTAATATGTGGGCAAACAAGAATGGTTGACTTCTGGTGGTGTGTTTTTACAACATGAAAATGTCCATCCATCATCCACTTAGCCATCCTTTCTAATAATGCAAGATTAGAAGATCCTCCGTGGGGGTCATCTAGACCAGGGAACCCCTAGGAATAACCGGACTCCCAGAGTGATCCTTTAAGGAACAATCAAAATCAATTACCTTGGAAGGTCAGGATTTCTAAAATCGCTCCCAGGTGCCTGAATATATGGCACATTTTCTTTGAGAGCTCCTCACGGTTCTTCTGCCTATATATAGGCTGCTTTCAGAGCACAGATTATTCATATCATATAATTAGGATGTTATTAACTATTAAATTGCTCTCAAAAGCTTTATGATGACAATATATAATTGTAGTACATGACCTAGCTGTGAAAATGCCATCCAGTTCACTAGCTTAGTCATTTGTGAGCAGGACTTGGGTCTCTGAGCAGCAGGAAGTTTGTTCCTCTTCTATTTGAGCTCCCCACAGTGCCTAGACCAGAGCCATGCATATGGAAAGGGCCCGGGTTCCAGGGACTGACTCCTCAGATGCCGCCAGGAGCTCCCCCTGCTCCGGAGCTGGCAGAAAGACTGGGGTTCTGAGGCTGAAGCCCACTCTTCTCAGCACGTGATGCATCTTTTATCATCATATTTAGACACATATTGGTGGACATCTGTCAATCTCTCAAAAAGAGATGACATGTGACTTTTTTTTTGAAACAGAGTCTTGCTCTGTTGCCCAGGCTAGAAGGTTGCGGTGAGGTCTTGGCTCACTGCAACCTCTGCCTCCCAGGTTCAAGCGATTCTCCTGTCTCAGCATCTCCAGTAGCTGGGATTACAGGCACCCGCCACCATGCCTGGCTAATTTTTTGTATTATTAGTAAAGATGGGGTTTCACCACGTTGTCCAGGCTGGTCTCGAACTCCTGATCTCGTGATGCACCTGCCCTGGACTCCCAAAGCGCTGGGATTACAGGAGTGAGCCACCGTGCCTGGCTGACTTTTTTTTTTTTTTTAATCGTACATGCCCTAAGATTCTGAATAAAGAGCTTGCTAGAGTTAGTAATCACTAGTCCAGCATCTAAGTGAGACCAATTCATAATGTGAACAGCACATCATATGAGCACAATATAACTCTTCAAGTAAAATCCCATCTGTTTGGTTTTTCAAAGATCCATAGAAAAGAAAGTCAGCTCTGTGATCCTAGGAAGGTAGTTTCCCTGGCCTCAGAATTATTAACAATGCAAAATGCATGATTAATCAGTGAAGATGTGTGCTGTTCTGCCTTCCTACTGCCAAGAAAATAAGAATCTAGCTGGACCGGAGCTATTAATCCCTGATTCTCACAGAGTGCGGTAAACTACATTTATGCCTGATGTAAATACGGCCATTGGTATGAGAATGTGATTAATTTGCAGTATCTGTAACACCTGTCAGGTGCCATCCTGCTGACATTACACAATTAACATGGGCCCTGGAAAGCTGATGGCATGTGCACTCCTTCCCATCCCAGCTCTGTTCCAGCCTCCTGCTTGTCCCACGACGGCTCCGGCCTGCAGCCTGGGTGACGCCCGCGAGGATCACCAGGTATTTCTGCCTTTCCTTCAACACCCTTCAGCCAGCCTGCCAATCGGGGGTGTCAGTTGTGTTCGCTGTCCTCTCTTACTCAGTTTGTGAGGCTGGACTGAGGGTGCTTTGGTAACAGAGGAATTAAGATCGGCTGGGGAAAGGTGGCTGTGAGCCTGGCCCTCTGTGCAGTCTCCCAGATGACATGTTCAAACATCGTTCCGTTTGCTCATCTGGACACCATGCACTGTGGCCATGCTGGCCTGCTCACTGTCCCTCTGCCCTGAGACCCCTCCTCCGATCACAGGACTTTGTCCTGCGTCTGCTGGGCCACTGCTTCCATGTGACTTCCTTGAAAGGCCGTCCGTGCCGTCCTCCCCCAGACACTCCCCTTTGCTCCCTGTCCTCTTCCTTACATCACTTTCCTATAGAGCAGGTGTCCTGCCTGACATGTGATAAACACATTTATTTGTGGGCGGTCTTTCCAGCAGTACGTACGATCCATGAGCACAGGGGCCTCCTGGGTTCTGTCCACCGCAGGATTCCCTGTGCCTGCAAGAGTGCCTGGTGCATGTTCAGGGCTGAGTAAGCCAGAGCTGGATAAATGAACACGCACTGGCAAGGATCAGGAGGGAATCAAAGGGCTGACATTTCATGTGTTCACTGTGTTAGTTTGGTAATATGTTTTAAATGCATCTTTTTTTTTCCTCCTTCTTCCATTTCTCTCTCTCCCTGAGTCATAATAAGCAGAGTCTTAAGCCAGAATGAATAGGAGCACTAGTCATGGCTTATCTGGCCCACACCTGCTGTCTAGCTGGGGCACCGATGATGGCATCGTTAATCCACAGGTGGGATAACAGCAGATCCTGTCATCAGATGTCAAAGTCCATCGGTAGCTGGGACTGAGGGGTCACTGGAGCTGGGTGCCTGCAAGAGCATGGGAGCCTGGCCCCTGCCCATCCTCACCAGAGTCCCGTCTTCCTATGCAGGTGGCACCACTGCAGTAGCCACCACTGGTCTACCATCTCACCAGAGAGCATGGCTGCTGGAGGCAGGGCACCCGTGTCCTCATCCTGCTCCCCTCAGACTCGCTCTGTGACCCTGAGCACAGAGACATGGTCCAGCATTCCTTGAACCTCAAATTCTATTCACAGGCTCATGCCTTTTGGAACCTGTCCATGGCAGGACGGCCTTTCCCTCTAAAGAAGCCCAGCCAGGGCCTGCAGCTGGCGATGCATTTGGCATCTGTGGTCTCCTCTGCTGGATCAGGGCCTGAGGCTGTTTATATTTAGACAGTGGAAATGCTGCTGAAACAGCACAGCCTTAATCTTGATACTTTCGCTCCCAGCGTGCAGCTGGGCAGGACCCACAGATCTGAGGAGCTGCACGCCCCCTGTTCCTGTCTCCTTTCAGACTTTTAAATATCTCACTTTCTTCCCAAAGAGAAACTACTGAGAAATAATGACAGCAAGTCCTCCTGGGATCATTATCATTATCACTACCGTAATGATCTCTGGCCTCATCAGCACCATAATGAGCAGGTTTTCATCATCGTCCTTGTTACTGCTGTTTTCCTCTTCATCTTCATCATCCTTCTCATGGTCCCCAGCAGCATCCCGACTCTCATCATCACCATCAGCTGCCATCATTAGGGTTATCCCCATGATTTGACTTCGTCTTTTATCTCTAGCAAGAGCTCATTTCCGGTACCAAAAGCCTCCTGCAATTTAAGAACTCACTATGGGCATATATTGTGGCGAATTAAAGAATCAGAGGGGGAATGAATGTGTGGCCGTCCTTCCAGTTTCTAGTCATCGACTTCTGTTCCCTCTTCTCCAATGGCCCTTGTGGTCCCATCTTTGCACCACTGATCTATAACCTCAATGCCAACAACAAATGCCACAATGCTTAAAGGAAGGCACGACTCATCACAGGTTGATTCTGCTCTCTAGGCTAAGCTTGCTTCCCTCACTGCTGCCTCCCAGCACATCATGTCCACACTCCTTCGTTCACCACTCCCATCACTGTCGTCTAGTGGGTGACACTGACTGTGGTCATCTTGTCCCTTGTCAAGGCCATCATTATGACCTGAGATACGGTGGATAGTCAATAATCACTTACTTGCAGAATGGATTTTTTTGGTTTGAGTAAAAAATAGTATTGTCTGGATGTGGTGGCTCTCGTCTGTAATCCCAGCACTTAGGGAGGCTCAGGTGGGCAGATCATCCGAGGTTGGGAGTTCAAGAGCAGCCTGACCAACATGGAGAAATCTTGTCTCTCCTAAAGAAACCCTGTCTCTTCCAGTACTTTGGGAGGCTGATGTGGGCAGATCACTTGAAGTCGGGAGTTCAAGACCAGCCTGACTAACATGGAGAAACCCCGTCTCCACTAAAAATACAAAATTAGCCAGGCATGGTGGCACATGCCTGTAATCCCAGCTACTCAGGAGGCTGAGGCAGGAGAATCACTTGAACCCAGGAGGTGGAGGTTGTAGTGAGCCGAGATCACACCACAGCACTCCAGCCTGGGCAACAAGAGTGAAACTTCGTCTCAAAAAAAAAAAAATAGCATCTACCTTATTAGTAAACAAAACAAAGGCATATTTGTTAAGCTTAGCTCTTCTATTTCGAATGCAAACATAGCAAGGACCACGCTCAATGCTGAGAATGCACTTAATAAAACATTAAGTGCATTCTCAGCATTGAGTGTGGTCCATGCTATGAGCATACTGCAGGCACTGCTATGTAAAAGGTGGAATGAGATTCAGCAGATGGGAAGTTTTAAAAAGCAGACTTACATCAGCTAATGAAGAACTTTGTAAAAGCCAGAACTGTCCAACCTGGGGAGAGGGTGTTCTACAAAGATGAATTCTGTGTCACCAGAACAAAGTCGTGAGAGCAATGAACACTGGCTCCTGAGATGGAGTGATGGACAGTGACCAGGTACATGTCAATATCCCTTCAATCCCCAAATTCCATGCTACTGTGAACGAAATATGATGTTAAAATCAGCACATGGAAAAGCATACATTCATGCTGAGGAAGGTTGAGTAGGGCAGCCTTGGCAGGCACCTGCTCACATGGCATTCAATCAGTATTCCTCACAAGCAGAAGTAATGCAGGGCATGGTCAGGGTTTCTAAATGATATTTCAGACAAGAACAGAAGTTGTCAGTACACCCTCTCAACCCCACCACTCAATGAAATCACAAGACAAAAATTAGGCAAATGCAGCCAACAAACCCAGGAACACACACTCAGCTGACGGCTCAAGGAAAGATGGTAAATTAATCTACCTGGGCACAGATTCTGTTTTTCCACTGATCAATTGCCTTGAAAGAAAGCCTCATCTATCACATTTTAACAAGCCTCCTGCTCATTAATAAAATGATTATCCACCAAGCTAGCAGGTAACTGGACATCAGAATTCTCAGGACAGTAAGGGTGAGTATTAACTTCAGACACATGGGGGAAGACCACAAGATTATTTTAAAATTGCAATGAAAATTTGATTTAATTAATAAAATCTTTTTTAAGAAATACATAAATTATTAATTCAGTGAGGCCCGTGGATATTTGGTTTCCAGGGAAAAGCTACCTCTTTTATTTAGTTGAACATTTTTAAAACTTCCTGAGACTGAGGTAGACAGTTAAGTATAAGCTATTGGAGGAAGTCCTAGAATAAATCATAAGCTAACAAAAAAGGGAAGAAAAGTCTCAGTAATGAGGAACCCAGGATAAGGGTTACTTGTCACTGTAAGAGCCAGGAAAACAGTTTAATTGGAGGTTCCTGGAGACCTCAAGTGTGTATGACATTCTTAAGACACAGTCTCCTAACACTACATTGTCACTTAGCAGAATCATGAAGGAACCCAGGAGAACCAGTCTCCTTCCCATGATTATCAGTTAAATATTCAAGGGGGTCCACTGCCGCATCTCTGAGTATTTGAACCAGTCCCTCCCTCCTCGGTGGGGACACTCTTCGGGCACCCAGTGACCAGGGACAGGATGGAGAAGGCAGTATTTCTTGGGCCTGATGACAGTGTGCCTGTCCCCACCAGTGTTGAAGGAGCAAGCCCGTGCTGGCAGCAGGGGCTGCAAGACTCGCTCGGTGTGTCTATAACTGCTGTGCATTACCACCAGGGTGAGCAGATGTGATGCCTGATGCCTGCCACACTCGCGTGACCATTGACGGTGCTGCCTGAGGGCTGCAGGTGCATGGCTGCGAAGCCCAGTGCTGTTGGCAGTCCTGCCTCCTGGGACTCTGCTGCAAGCCTCCAGCCAGTGTTCCCATGGAATATATGAAGCAGATACCCCTTGTAATACATGGCAAGCTGGCAACATTGTGCTGTATCCACCGACTGCCGAGACACAGTCATGCAGGCAGTGAAGAGGAAGAGACACGGTGAGGTAATGAAGAAAACGGCCCTAGTGACAAACTGGGCTACAGGCTGGACTTACTGCTAATGAGTCACATGACTTTGAATGAGGCAACGTCAACTTCCTGGACTTCACTTTCCTCATGTATAAAGTGGGAGATGGGCAGAGTCATCTTAGAAAGGTCTATTCCAGGCTGGGCGCGGTGGCTCACGCCTGTAATCCCAGCACTTTGGGAGGCCGAGGTGGGCAGATCGTGAGGTCAGGAGTTCGAGACCAGCCTGGCCAAGATGGTGAAACCCCATCTCTACTAAAAATACAAAAATTAGCCAGGTGTGGTGGCACATGCCTGTAGTTCCAGCTGCTCAGGAGGCTGAGGCAGAAGAATTGTTTGAAGCTGGGAGGCTGAGATTGCTGTGAGCCAAGATCGCACCACTGCACTCCAGCCTGGGTGACAGAGTGAGCCTCCATCTCCATCTCAAAAAAAAAAAAAAAAAAGGAAAGGTCTATTCAATTTCTATGGTCCTAGGATGCTATTTTGGGGCATGGGAAGTTGGGGATGGAGAAACAAAAACCAACAGGCAGTGTTCACATTGTGTCTTTAAGCAGAGGTGCTTTTTTTTGCATGAAGCCATGTCTTGCTCAGAACCATTCTTAGCTGCAGGCTGTGTGGGACGCGCAGGAGGGAAGGGCAGGTGGGAAGCTGCAGCATGGGTCCCCGCAAGACGACAGGAGTCCGGATCGAGGCAGGGACAGTGGGAATGGTGGGGGAGGGGTAAGGTTCCAAGTCTCTGGGCAGATCATCCAATTCAGCTCAAGTTAGGAGCAAAGCAGCCACCCAAGGCATCGGTCAGACAAGATGGAGTGAGCTGACAGCTTACAGCCCCTGGTCAGAGTCCACCTAAATGCGGCAGGACTGACTGTGGCGCTGAGGTGTGCTCACCTACCCCGCGGGGATTAATGGCGAAGCTTTGAAAATAAATACAACAAAAGCACCTCTCGGTGTGTCAGACTCAAGATCCTAAACAATCCTGTACATCCGCTTGCGATGGAATAAAGGCTGGGAAAAATTGATGAAATCATGTCCCATTTTTCCCTTGCTTGTTTCTGTGGATTTCATTTGTTCTTTCATTTATGCAACAACTATTTGCTGATCATTTATGACCTTCCAGGTGCAAAGAGAAGTAAGGAACAGTTCCCACTTGTGAGGGGCTCACAGCTCCATGACAAGGGACACAGCCCTGCAAGCAACCATTGCGTTTGATCCCTGGGGTATCTGGGGAAGCGCTCACTCAGATGGAAGTTAAATTTCTGGATGGAAGAGATCACCAGGGGTGCAAGGCTGAGAAGGAGATCCAGGCGGAGGGAACAGCACGGGCAAAGCCACTTGGGACTCATCTAGTGGCAAGTAACGGAAAACCCGATGGGCAGCCGCTTAGACAAACAGGGCTAATTTTTCTGGCTTAGCAAATCTAGAGAACAGGGATCAAGAGCAACACAGGGATGGCGCCATCAAGGCCCTGCGCTCTGTGTCCTGCCCAGACAGCCTGCGCAGCACAGCTCCATGAAGGCAAGGACAGTGGGGAAGGGAGGGGCCAACACGGTGTCCCTCTTGCAAGAGAGCCAAAGATGCCCACAGGTCCTCCGGCAAACGTCTCCCTCTGTCTGTGGGGCCAAAACCATAACACACGGCCCCTGGAACCGTGAGACTGGACAAGCGCGTGTCTAGCAGGCATAAGGGAAGGTGATGGAAGCTGAGGCTGCAGGTAGGACATGGCCCTGCTGGGAAAGTTCCTCTGTCTCAAGGCGAGAAGTTCAACAGAACAATTATTTTAGGTCAAATGATCCTCCTGCCTCAGCCTCCCAAAGTGCTGGGATTACAGGCATGAACCGCCATGCCTGGTCTCAACAAGGCACCTCACCGTATCACCTGGCATCGCCCTCCACTCAGGAACCATTCCGCTCCTCCAAGATGGTGGCACCAAGGGTTAACCCCTAACACTTCAGCCCCACGTTGGGCTGCCTGCTTGCCCCTCCACTGCACACATTGTCTGCTCCAGGTGGGCCCTCTCCTCCTGCTCCTGTCCTCACTGTGCCCGTCCCACCTCTGGCCTGCACTCAGGGCGTTCTTCCATCTGGAGTGCCTTCTCCTGCCTTCCTCTATTTTCTCCCATGCTCACAACTGTCATTTTCACCTCGGAGTCCCCAGTGCCCTCATCCAGCTTCCTGTAGGCTCTACCCCAAAGCCCCCTCCTTCGGAATTACAGTCAGCCCTCAGTGGTGTGTGATCTGCATCCACGAATTCAACCAACTGAGGATCACAAATATTCAGGAAGGGTAGGATGGGTGCATCTGTACTGAACATGTACAGGTTTTTTCTTGTCATTATTTCCTAAGCTATACAGTATAACAACTTTTTATATAGCACTGACATTGTGTTTGATATTAAAGGTAATCTAGAGGACTTAAAGTACATGGAAGGATGTGTTGTAGGATCGTGGAGAAACACTATGCTGTTTTACGTAAGGCACTTGAGCATCTGTGGAGTTCGGTACCTGCACGGGGGTTCCATATATTTTACATGTTATGTAAAGATACGTTTTAAAATTGAAATTGGGAAGACCCTTAGGAGAGGCCAAGGAATAGCACAGGATGTCCCAAGGCTGCCAAGGGACAATGGCAGTGCCCATGAGCTTGAGGCCGGGACACCCTCACTCAGCCTGTGTTTCCTGATACCTGTGAGTCATTCTTCTGTCTCATCAGACTTTCTGAGGGTGGGCACTTTGATCCTGTACAGAGGAGACACAGTAATTAAAGTCTGCTGGGTTTTTAACAATGAGGGTAAGGATTCAGCAAGCGCATCTTCTATAGTCTATCCTAATATTGCATATTTCACCAAAACAGCAAAAAAGTTCTTAGAGCAAAATTACCCTAAAGACCAAGACTGTGCGGGCATTAAAATGCCATAGAAGTCTAAAGTTTTCTCCATATTTGGACATAAACAACATTCTCTACTTTGAAGCTAGTCTTTACCTACTGCTTGATGTCATTTCTATGACGTTCTAGAAAAGGCCAAACTACAGAGACTGAAGACAGGTCTGTGGCTGCCAGAGGCTGGGATAGAGGGACAGCTTGCTCTCAAGGAAGCAGAGTGAGAGGAATTTTGGGGGGTGATAGGGCTGCTCCGTATCCCAATTTATGATGACGGTCACACAATCTCTCCAGGCCTTAACGCTCATAGAATTGCACAACAAAAAGTAGCTATGCATTTTTTTTTAAAGTTCAATTGTACATGTTATATAAAGATACGCTTTTAAATTGAAATTGGGAAGACGTTTAAGAGAGGCGGGTGAATAACACAGGACCGTCCGCTACAGGCAGGCTTTGTGCATGCTTTGTGAGCTGAGCTGTTGTAGCAATCGGCTGCAAAGCATGTTTAAATATTTGCAGCATTAAGGGTCTCCTTAGCATGAAACATTCTGGAAAATATTTCCACAGGACAGACCTCTTACATGCACGGCTTCACAGAAGTGCACTGAAGAAGGTAAAATCCTGGAAGCTGCGGCTGCTCATTGCCGGGATGGGTGGCCTGAGTGACGTGGCGAACTCTCCCTTCACAGAAACACTCGCAGCCTGGAAGTGGCCAGGAAACCACGTGGGGGTGGGGGGCGGTCCATCTTGCGATAGGTCGGGTATTTCCGAGCATCTATGGTGGATCAGCCATGTGCCAGGCCACCTTCAAGCAATCGGAAGGCTGATGGAGAAGTTTTCTGATTGATCGGGGCGTGCACTGGTTCCTGAGTCGCCAGCCTTCCTGGGGAGACTTCCGTGGCCGCTCAGTGTATTGTGCTTTGGGTGACAATGGCCGATGCAGTAGTTTCTGTGGTAGGTTAAATTGCCCAGGGCAAGTGTGCATGAGAAGATAAGGTGAACTTGGGTAGGACCAGGAAATCCAATCAAGTCTGAGCAGCAGAGGAGCTCCTAACTGGCCAGGAGGCAGCCGGAGGGCGGCCAGGGCCTGTGGAACCAAGGACTGAGGAAGCGGGGGGGTGGGCGGCCTCAAATTCTGCCACAGGCCAAGCCACAGGAGGCCTGAGGAGGTTGGCATCTGGACCGAATGTTTGTGTCACTCAAAATTATCCAGGAGGTGAGACCTCACCAGAAACCAAACCTGCCAGCACCCTGACCTTGGACTTCCAGCCTCCAGAACTCTGAGATACACGTGTCTGTTTAAGCTGCCCGGTCTGTGGAATTTTGCTATGACAGCCCAGGCAGCCTGAAACAGGCAACAGGGAATTCCAGGGCAAGAAGACTGCTGGTGAGTTGGGTAAGGGTCTGCTGTGTGTGGGGGGGGCAAGTACAGTTGCCAGTGGGCTCAGGGGCTGCAGAGCAGGTGCCTTGCAGAGAGAAATACGTGGCACCAGAGCCCTCCAACCCTGGCACTGCAGAAACCATGCAATCTCCCAAAGCCAGTCTCCGGAGGAAAGGACCGTGTGGGAAGCTGGCAAGGTGAGGGGCGTCCCCACTCCTCCGTCCACTCAGCTCCATGATCTGTTTCCTGTTCACGAGCTCTGCTGTCCAGGGAGGGGAACCAGAGCAACATCCTGTCCTCTTCTAGAAACCCAACGGGTTAGATAAATGGAGCCCATCACAAGATTCTTGGAGAGTAGCTTATTTCTGTCCCTATGTGTTCTTTGTTCACAGGAATGTTGTAAACCAGTAATTATCCTCTGGACGTCCATGCTGCTAACCAGCGTGTCTCCTCATCTCCACAAAAACCCCTTTAGCTGCCTTTCTGCTTCCAGGCTTTGTCAGGTGTCACTCCACCTGCACTCAGTGAAACCTCTGATTCCCAAAGCAAGCACTCACTCAACCAGGACGAGGAGAAGTACAGGTGATGGCTGGTCCCTTTGGGAAGTGGCACAATATGTCCCTAAATATTCATTTGTTCACAGTTAGCAGGGCACAGAGGGGGCAGCTGCCCTTGAGGAAAAGGGGGCTGTGGTAGGCACCTGGGGTCTACTCCCAGTTATGCGAAGGGCAGCCCAGACAGGCGGCCTAAAGCTGCCTCTGGGTGACACGTGGGGATGCAGGGACAATCGTCTAAAATCCTCGTTTCTAACTTCAGGAGAAGGCAGGTGGAAGAACAGGGCCTTTTTGGTAACCAAGGGACATTCTGGGGACATGAGAGAGTCTGAAATGAGACGCTGCTGATGGCAGGTATCAAGCCAACCCTCCCACTCCGGGAACGATTATTCTGCTGTCTCAGGCCAGAAGTCTCTGCACCTGCAGGGGACACTGCTGTTCTCTTCCCTGCATTACACATGACTGCGGAGAAGATCTGCCTGTTTCAACAGGGCCTGAAAGACCCCGGAAGCTCTTTGTTGTCAACTCAAGTTGGAGCTAATAAGCTCTCATCCCCCAGGTCAGATCGTGTGGGCAGCGTTGAGAATCCACGAGGCACCCAGTTCCCTGGGTCCTCCTCGCGCCTCCTCCTGTGAAACCCACATTCTCCTCCTTCCCCTGCTCTGAAGCTGCCGACGTGCCCGGGCAGTCTCAGGTGCATCAGGGTGTGTGGAAGGACGTGGGGCAGGACCGCGGCAGGCAGGTTCCCTGGTCCATCCAGGCTTCCCCCTCCTTCCCGTCCCTTCTCTCCTCTTCCCAGCAAGAATGTCCTCTGCCAGTCAGTTCCCTCTCTTCATGGCCCCTTCTCCTTCCGCCTTCCCCAAGTGCACCATCGAACAGAACTAACCTCTGCCTTCTTAGCTCTCTCTCCCTTACCCTCGCTTGTATCCTGGGCTCTTTGACGTGCTTTTTTCTGCAGAATCCCTTATTCCTGCTCTGCAATTCAGCGGACACGGCGTTCTGGTTCCTTTGCTTCCCTAACCCCCTGCCCTGGCCAACCTGGGCCCCAATATACTTAAAAAAACTTCCAAGAAAGGAGTGCAGGGCAAGCAGAAGAAACATTTGGGAGCAGAGAGAACAGAGGCTGTTTCTAATTTGGATCTGAGGTCACACAGGGAAGGTGGCCGCCATAGGCACTGGGAAGGCTTCTATCAGCAAAAGGGACCCATGTCTAAATTTTTATGTTGACTTTTCTCTCCTCTTTGCTGCTCTGCCTTTCTTCTGCCTTCTTTTGATAACTGAGCACTTTCAGCTCCTCTCCGATGCTCCCTGCTCTGTCCCCCGCCGGCGTTTCCCGCAGCTGCCTCCGTTCTTCTGCAGCGATGGCACCGGGAGGGCTCTCCCCCTTCCTCTCTTCTTCCCCCATCCTCCTCTCCTTCAGGCTTTCTTCTCCATCCGGCTTCACTGACTCAAGCCCCCGTCCTCTCACCCTTAGGACAACTAGAACTCACACACATTTTTGGGACCTTGGACCTCAGCTCCTGTGGAATGTCGGTTTCTAGCCCTGCCATCATATGCACAACATGAAGACTCAAGAGGCAGACTGATTCCCACGGAGCCCCCAGGCTCTCATGGCAGCGCTGGGGGGAAGACAGGCCTTGAGAAGCCATTATAGAATGGGGAACGGGGCAGTCTCAGGCCACGTCTTTGTCCGTTGTGATTACTAACAAGTGAACACCGTGCCATTCATCGTTCACAAAGACATGGACGGATCACAGGGAAGGGAGTGTTGCCCAAGTACACTGCCTCAAGTCTTTTCTCAAGACTTAAGAAAAATTTGTCAATGATCAAAGTTAGGGAGGTAGGGAGGAAATATAAGAAGAGCAATGAATGAATAGTGTGTGTGTGAGTGTGTGTCTGTAAGGGGGAGGGAGAGGCAGATCGTCAGACATACTCACTTGATTTTGGAATCTTACTAACTGTTATCTACTGCTAAATCCGACCCCCTCCAATTTGCAGGACACTCGGCCTGCCAGGGAAACAAGGACACTGCTAATTTGGGAGACGAAGTGTCTGATAATGGCGCTCATCCGGGGCAAAGTGCTCCAGGGTGTGCACGGTTAGCCTACTCTTGCTCCAAGCTTCCCTAAGGTCACGTGGACAACTTGCCCTCTTTACCACTTCTCTGCCTGGCTCTCCTCCCATCAATGCAAGGGGCGCTATGGGGGCGGTGACGGGGAGAGTTCCCACAGTTCAGAAACTGTTCAGAGGGAATGGACAGAGGGAAGCCACTCAGAGTGAGGAGCTGGGTACCTGCCAGTCCATCTCCCTGCCCCCATCTGGCCTTGCCCCTCCCTGACACTCCTGCACTTTTGGGTCCTCATGGGAGTCAGCAGAGGATATGGCTGGCATGTGATCAGGACAACACTAACCCCAACTCAAGGCACAAGCTTGCCGACGGCAGGCTTTTACCTGGCTTCTAAGAATGGCCTGTGGGCTCCACTGTTGACAAAACAATTAATTCACTCGGGGCAGGGGGCAAAGTTTAAACTGATCATTGTAATATTTTGTAATTTAAAAATTGGTTGACTTCACTAATTCTTATCTCAAAGAAATCATTTAATCAAAGCTACTGACCAAATCTGCTCATGAATTTCCATACCTGCATATTTCTCCATTCCAAAATAAGAAAATATAAAAAAATTTTTTTTTGAGACAGAGTTTCGCTCTTGTTGCCCAAGCTGGAGTGCAATGGCACGATCTCAGCTCACTGTAACCTCCGCCTCCTGACTTCAAGTGATTCTCCTGTCCCAGCCTCCTGAACAGCTGGAGTTATAGGCACTCACCACCACACCCGGCTAATTTTTGTATTTTTTAGCAGAGATAGGGTTTCACCATGTTGACCAGGCTGGTCTCGAACTCCTGACCTCAGGTGATCCGCCCACCTCTGCCTCCCAAAGTGCTGGGATTATAGGCATGAGCCACTGTCCCTGGCAGATTTTTCTTCTTTGGATGATTGGTTATCTCTGGCAGCTCTCATGGCAGCCAGAAAGAACTCAGATCCTCTGGAAGCTCTGCACGTGTGGCTCAGGTGGAGAGCTAGATTATGGAGTGATACCTAGCCATTGTTACGCTCCTTCTACTTAAAAGAATGACTATGTTTTCAGTTTATGATTTCTTAATTACACAGCAGATTGCAATGATGTTGGAAGAGTAACCCTGCATGTTCCTCCCCCCCTTCATTCCCCACACTTTTAGTGAGAAAGTACTCGCTACTTACGCCTTTTGTGCACACATATGCACACCTACCCTCACAGACAGGCACGCACACTCAAGGGAGATCAAACAAACCCAGACACTCTGGCGTCTGTTAAATTGGCACCACCGTCCAGTGGAGGCAAATCACTGAGAGACCCAAGGCGGCACCCAATTTAGGAACTGTTCAAGCAACTCATCACTTGCGCTCATTAATTTCTACAGAATCAAAAACTGTGGTAATGGAGTTGGCCCGGAGCAGTGCCACAGCAGATGCCTCCCCGAAGCCTGCCGAGCCTGACAGCCCCTGTTCACTCTTGCACGCAGCCTGCCAGGGCTGTACCCGAGGCTCTCTCAGTGATCAGGCTTTCTGCTCTCATAAGCTCTCAAGACTAAAGCAACCTGATACGGCGGGAAAAAGAGCATTAGAAAACGAACACCCGTTGTTTGAGAAAGCTACAAAATTCCCAGGCACTTGCTATGCTGTGCACGGAGAGCGTCACGAGGCTGGGCACCGATGAGCTGCCTCGCCGTGAAAAACACCAGGAGAGAAGCGGAACACAATAAACGTTTGAAAATGACATTCTGGAAAGTCTATTTGCCATCGCAAAAATAATGATTTTAGTTGTGTAGAAGACAAGCAAAAGCTTGTCCTGACCTGTTTCTAGAAATGGTTTTCTAATTTGAACCGTGTGCTAAAATGGCAATGTGTGTGATGTTACTGGTAATGCTCTGGCCGGCGACTTATGTTAACATTTTGTGAAATTATTGTCTCCACAGCAGTTGGAGCCCTAAATTGCAAATGGAACTGGCCCTCACGTACAACAATGATTAATCTGTACAGTTTTTCACAGTTTAAAAATGCTCTAACCATGAAGTCGAGATAATGAGCCACACTAAAAGTCTCTGTGCCCTAATCATTGTTCAGAAGGCCTGAGTAGCTGAGTCCATACTAATCGGTTTCCAGTCTCTGAAAATAATTACCGCTAATGAGCTCCCCCACGATAATGGCCAGCTGCGTTGGAACTGAAGAACCCATCCTTCCAGAAGAACCTGAGTCATTCTCACCTCGCTGCATTACAACGATGGCCTTTCATAATGAAAGCGATGGAGTGTTCTCTGTCTCACATCTCACTCAGCAAACCCACTCCCTCTTCATTTACATTTCTTCACTTCTTTTCTTATCAATTACACGCATCTCACTGGGTCAGGGAGAAGAGTCAGATGCCCTCTGCAAGCTGGCTCTTCAGGACTTGTTATTACTGCATTATCGCTGCAGGAGGCGGAGCAGCCCCGCTCTTCACAGACACTCCACGCGGCTTTGGAGGGCCCAGTCCTTGACCTGCCCCTTGCTGTCTAAACTTCCACGGTGTCCCCAGAAACATCTGCCCTTTGATCAGCAGCTGCTCGTGCACCTGCAGTCTCTCTTGGAGTTTGTCCCATTCCAGCTCCTGCCTGCACACAGGCCATGCTCTCAGGGGTCTCAGCTTCCTCTCTTCCACACGGATTCTTTCTAACCCCACCCTCTCATGTTCTAAACAGTGGAAGATGGACAGGGGTCCTTCCCCATGACCTTCACTGACTCTTCCCTCCTCCTCCCTCTGTGAGTCCCTGGGGTCTCGAAGGCTTTCTGCCCCTCTCCTAAAGCACCACCGAGTGTCTTCCAGGTCATCCTCCCCAAACCACACTTTGTTCCAACTGTCAGCCCTGGACCCCTCATTCATCGTTCCATTTCTCCTACGAATCCCACCATCACCAGGACCTAGCTGCCCTTGCCTTCTCACGTCCCCACTCTGTGCTTCCACAGCCTTTGCACCAGTTACCCCCCACCTTGTACTGCTGACCCATCTCAACACCGCTAATCCATCAACTCCGCCCTTTTCTTCCTCTGGCTCTTCTTGGCTTCACTCTTCCCAGACCCAGTGCTTCTGAGGCCTGTGGCAATCATCACTCCTCTGAAAATACCCGATCTCTCTTACTTGCCAAATTCCTAGCCCCAGGGGACACCCACCAGGGACTCCGTGCAGGCCGTGGGCGCTGAATACTTGCGGGGGACAGCAAGCAGCCTCCTCCAAGAACCCTATTTCCTGCACATCCATCCACGGGGCTGTGCCCAGCCTGCTGAGACCAGCCATGCATTCTGTCTCCAGACCACACTCCCTCAAACCCGCCAGCTCCTCCACCGTCACTCTCAACACGTGGCCGTATCTCAACATTTGTGGGGAACAATTTAAGAATGCATGGGAAGGAACTCCAGGATTCTTTCACTAGGCTACAAACAAAGCCACCTACATTTTCAGCAATTTCTTCCCTTTCCACTACGAAAGACACGTGTGTTTTCCTGTAGGTGTGAATGTTCTGCGGGGGGAGAGGGCACCATGAGTTCAAAGACCCTGAATTTGGAAGGGGCTCAGCAGGCCTGAGTTACACAGGAAGGTCCTCGTGGTTGGGCAGAGTGGGGTGTGGAGTGTGGGGTCAGGCCCCACGGCCTCTGCTCTGCAGGGAGTGAGCCTCCATCACTGTTATATAGTGGTGGAAGCAGACAGAGATGTGACCTGATTTACCTGTCAGAGATCACCATGGCAACGCTGTGCAGACCAGTGGACGGGGCGTGGGAGAAGCAGGACGACCAATCAGAAGGCGACTCAAAGTGGTGTCCTGGTGTGGGGCGGTGCCAAGTGAGGTGTTTTCTGTGTTCCAGAAATCACAGACAGAAACTGCCACTGATTACAAACCCTTCAACAGCAGGCCAGCCTGGCACGCATGGACTCATTAGGACTTCCCTGCCTGGGGCTGTGCTCAAAAGCCTCTTTTTGTCGCCCTCCGTGACACAAATAAATATTTCACGTGCTCTGCAGAAACTATACACAAAAGAATCGATCCTGAAACCTGTAGACCCGCGGGAATGCGGCAGGTAAGTAAAATCCTCTCATTCCCCCACTAGCCAGAACAACACACACACACACACCACATAAACACACACACCCCCATATGCCACACACACACACCACTCACACACCACATAAGTACACACACCCCCACACACTCCACACACACACACACACCTCACACACCACATAAACACACACACCCCCCATATGCCACACACACACACCACCCACACACCACATAAATACACACCCCCCACACTCCACATACACACA
>NW_022436996.1:4344309-4345395 GCF_009761245.1 Sapajus apella
ATAAACACACACACATACTACACACACCACATAAACACACACACACACACCACACACCACACACCACAAAAACACACCACACACAAATACACACCACACAAACACATCCACACACACCAGACACACACACACACCACATAAACACACCACACACACACCACATACACACACACCACAGACACACTCCACACACACATACCACACCCTCACACCATACACATATACACACAATACACACACACCACACACATACCACACACACCACACACACACCACATAAACACACACATCACACACACACACACACACACACACTGCACACACTACATAAACAGACACCACACACACATACACACATCACACATACCACACTACTCCCCACACACATACACACACACCACACATATACACACACACAACACACATACCACACACACCATATGCACCCCTACATACTACACACATATACACACACACCACACACACATACACAAACACCACACACACCACACGCCACACACACACCCCACAACACACATACACGCACAGCATTACCTTAACAAAGTTTGCATTTTGTTGAGAAAAGAACCATTGTTTGGGCTACATTTTTTTAATGCCTAAGTTTGTGCTTTTAAATTTAGCTCCAAAAGGTGAATAAAAATATATATAAAAATAAAAAAAAACAAGAAAATAATTGTCAGTTTTGAGCCAGTGTGTGTTAGGACAATACAACAACAAAACAAAAATCCCTAAAAACCTGTAATTTCAAAACCAGATGGAAACCAACAACGACAGCCAGTGGCCTTCCACAACAGAAAGACTCGATTTCCTCTGAGGCTGCTGGTCAGATTCACAGCAGGAGCCCACAGTCTGCGAGGGACAGGGGCCCACAGTCTGTCTGCGGGAGACAGGAGCCCACAGTCTGTCTGCGGGGGATAGGAGCCCACAGTCAGTCAGCGGGGGCAGGAGCCCACACTCAGTCTGCGGGGGACAGGAGCCCACAGTCTGCGGGGGACAGGAGACCACAGTCTGTCTGCGGGAGACAGGAGCCCACAGTCTGTCTGCGGGGGATAGGAGCCCACAGTC
>NW_022436996.1:4345495-4345800 GCF_009761245.1 Sapajus apella
GGGACAGGAGCCCACAGTCTGTCTGCGAGGGACAGGAGCCCACAGTCAGTCTGCGGAGGGACAGGAGCCCACAGTCAGTCTGCGGAGGGACAGGAGCCCACAGTCAGTCTGCGAGGGACAGGAGCCCACAGTCTGTCTGCGAGGGACAGGAGCCCACAGTCAGTCTGCGGGGGGCAGGAGCCCACAGTCAGTCTGCGAGGGACAGGAGCCCACAGTCTGTCTGCGAGGGACAGGAGCCCACAGTCAGTCTGCGGGGGGCAGGAGCCCACAGTCAGTCTGCGAGGGACAGGAGCCCACAGTCTGTC
>NW_022436996.1:4345810-4493310 GCF_009761245.1 Sapajus apella
GGACAGGAGCCCACAGTCAGTCTGCGGAGGGACAGGAGCCCACAGTCTGCGGGGGACAGGAGCCCACAGTCTGTCTGCGAGGGACAGGAGCCCACAGTCTGCGGGGTACAGGAGCCCACATCAGCATCATCTTGCACTGCTTATACGGGCTCAGCCTTTCAACAGTTTCCCAGGAACGTGGATCTATTATTTGATTTTCACAGTATTGTGAAACTGCATGCACTGTGCTGAGAGCTATGTGAAAACACACATTTCAAAAATCAATGATGACCATTTTTGATAATCTCATGTAGTAAGAGTCACAGAGAGGGTGGCCTTATATCGGCCAAGAGTAACACGTCAGGGTGCTGACAAAACCATGTGGATCACCCCAGGATAAAGGCTTGGAGTGATGCTGACAGGTGCAGGAAGCACTTCCGGGCAGTGCAGGGGTAGCTACTGGCCTTGGCGGGCAGGCTCTTCATCCACCACCTTCTCAGAGAGCAGGAGGGAGACCTGCCGAAGGTGATACTCGCCTCCTACTGCTGCAGCAGCTGCTGGGCTGAGGCAGGAAGGGCAGCAGGCGGCAGTAGAAAAGCCACACGCAGGCTCTGCTCTTTGGTTTGCCCCTGAAGCCACTGCAGAGGGAGACAGAACTCCCTGTGATTCTGATAGTCAGGCTGATACATGGGAATGTGCAAGGCCTTCGTCCCCGCAGAAAATGCTTGGACCAACTGGTTCCCAGAGGTGGGCCCAGGAAAGGCTCTGTAGACGGTGTAGAAAGAACCAGCCCAAGAGCATGAGAATCAGGAAACACAATTCCCTTAGCCCTGCCACTCCTGGACAAAGATTTCATCCCTTCTTGTAATGAAGAAGGGACGGCAGTAAAAATCAGAACCATATTATAACACTAGCTACATTTCCTGCAACATAGAAACTCATACACTCAGAATTGGCTGGGTACGGTGGCTCACTCCTGTAATCCCAGCATTTTGGGAAGCAGAGGTGGGTGGATCACCTAAGGTAAGTAGTTTGAGACCCGCTGGGCCAATAGGTGAAGCCCTGTCTCTACCAAAAAAAAAAAAACAGAAAAAAAAATTTGCCATGTGTGGTGGCAGGTGCCTGTAATCTTAGGTTGAGATGGGAGAATCTCTTGAACTTGGGAGAAGGAGGTTGCAGTGAGCTGAGATTACACCACTGCATTCCAGCCTGGGAGACACCGTCAAAAAAGAAACTAATATACTCAGAATTACCTGAATTGATTTGTAGCAGTTATAGTTCAGTCCACAGTATGGTTCAATAATTTATAGCTCAATCCCTTACATTACAAAGTCTCAAGTTATTTTTAAAAAATTAATTAAGGTATAGATAAAGGGCAACTTGACCTGATGGGTGCATAGAAGATTCTGGAATGTAGTTGGGGTTCACCTCACCAAATAGGTTTGACCAGGAGTATCCACGTTAGGGTGTTCTTCAAGCTTTATATGAATTATAAATTTCACAGTCCCTTAGAGAGCAAAATGTGCTCTATTAACTCACTACGATGGCAGGACAAGAGTAGAAATGTATCGAATGTGAAAACTGCTTCCAGCTCCTGCCATGAAAGGCTCAGCGGCAAACCATCTTCTCCCGGGACTGAGCAGAGCCCACCTCTAAGGCTGGGATCTAGGCCCTGTTGACACCCACGCGGTGACCATGGAAGCTGACCCCTCCCCAGGTGACTCTGAGAAGCAACTGCAGCCAGGATGTCCCCTTGACAGCAGCCTTCTTTATAGAAGACCCTGAATGCAAGGATCCTACTAACTTGGGTCCAGATTTCTGATCAGCAGAAACTGGGATGATACACGTAGTTTGTCTTAAGCTGCTGTGTTTTGGGATGATTTGCCATGCAGTGACAGGGAACTAAAACGGATCCATTTCTCTGTTGCAGTCATATAAACAGTTTATAAACAGGTCAGTGTATCAGTCCTTTTACTGACTGAATGACTGTGATTGACTGGGATTTTAGGGAAACAAATCTTAAAATTTGACTAGCTTTTGGACAGAATTTTATTTGGAGCAGAATGACGTTCCACTGGCCATCATCCAACTAAGAACAATCATCTCAACGAATTCCTTCAAATATTACAATGAAATTCTTCACAAATCTTTAGTGACTCTTTCAGAAGTGATTTTTCAAGAAAGAATATTTTTCTCTTACCTCTTTGAATGTTACAAACTGTATTAATATTTTTAAATAATCTAAGATAGTGCATTTTACATTCATGTTCCCTATCCTCAAAGAGATTTGGAAATGTTTCATATTTGTCAAATATATCTCAGTATGAAAAAGCATGGCTGCTCTCATTAGATATGTTTGTTTTAAGGTAATTTTTCTTTATTAGTATAGTTACTACAGTTTTGAAATTAAAAATAAAAATTCCTATTTTTCCAATTTCTAATTTAGTTTCAAGAGAACATTCAGAAACTGTACATTAAGAAATATTATGAAATTTTATGAATATTTAGCAAATGTTGTCTCTTTGGAGCAGGAATGATCTTTTGAGATAAAATAAGATGCTGTAAATAAGCACACATCGCAAACTCTAATGCTGGTTCCACAGAAATCTAAACAAAATACTATTTATTATTTTCTCCATTCCAGACACACTATGGCCTATAGGTGTCTGAGGCTTGGAGGAACGGAAAACAGGGTTTGCTCTTTCTCAAATTTACTTGATAATTGATATTTGGAACACTTTTTTAAAGCATACCTTTGAGGCTCTCAATAAACATAGAGTTGGCATAGTTCAGATGAGCTAATTTGTGTGTGTTTAAGGATGCTAGCCAAGCTATACATTTAGTAAGATTAGAAGAGTTTAGTAAGAAAAAGTATGCTAATTAGCATGAGCCCACATTTCCAGAATAAACATGGAATATTATTAGGCTATTTCACAACTGAGGTATTTTCCTTCTATTACATAGTTTGTGCATTTGATAGAATTTCAAGAACTTGGATTGTATCTTGGGATAGTGTTCAGGGGTTCAGAGAGAAGACACACCACAAGTATATTTGCTCAGTACCAAATGTACACAGATGGTACTCAGGGGTGGGGGTAGATAGCAGATAAAAAGACCTGTCCGTCTTTGAGTATCTGACAATATAAAAATGGACAAATTAAATTAGTCTACACCAAACAACTGGGAAATGATACGACAGTGCAATTAGTCTGAATAAATGAGAAGAAGAGATATGCAATGCATGTTCTAAAAATTAAACATCTTTCCTTCCACTCTTACTCTCAGGATGTTGCTATACGATTTGTATCTAAACTCTAACTATCTGTTCTTGTGTACTCATTTCTCTCACCATCCATGCTGTGCTGGAAAGCTCTTACTCACTTCTACTTGAGCCACTGCCAAGGCAGCTAATTTCATGTGGGCATCCGTCAACTTCGTTCCAATGCAATTGCACAGAGCCTTAAATCTGGCCCTGGGTATACACACAGAATGACTCTGTGCTCAAACACATCCACCCCAGAAGTGTGGGAGAGCTGACACTTACTGCGTGGCTCTTCACCACTGAGGGACAGAAGCCCAGGGTCTCCCAGGAAGATGGCTCCAAGAGGCATTGCCTAAAGCTCACTGGGTTGCTCAAGCAAGCACAGCTGGTGAGGACTGGAATGAGCCCTGGAACCTCGGATTATCTGACTTCCAAGTCTGCTATCTTTGGGCAGGCAGCAAAGAGAAGCAGAGGTTGGAGGGATTATAATTATCCTGATGTAATGTGAAATATTTGGATTTTATTTTATTTTATTTTGAGATGGAGTCTCACTCAGTCCCCTAGTCTGGAGTGCAATGGCGCATTCTTGGCTCACTGCAACCTCCACCTCTCAGGTTCAAGAGATTCTCCAGCCTCAGCCTCCCGAGTAGCTGGGAATACAGGCATGCACCACTACATCCAGCTAATTTTTTTGTATTTTTAGTAGAGACGGGGTTTCACCATGTTGGTCAGGCTGGTCTCAAACTCCTAACGTCAGGTAGTCTGCCCACGTCAGCCTCTCAAAGTGCTGGGATTACAGGTATGAGCCACTGCGCCCAGGTCTTGGATTCTTTTTAGCGCAGTGGTAACCCAATATACCAAAATTTTATTGCAAATGAAACATATACTCAAATAAATGAAAGATATTCAGTAATTGGATAGTTGGTTTATACTAAAACATTTTTGTGATTGTGTTTTTAATGAAAAGTTGAGTTGGTTCATATAAACAAGTTGTACTAGCTATCTTTGAGATATACACATAAGAATATATTGAGAATGAATCCAAATAAAAAATTTCTAGTTTCCTTATAATTAGATTGGAATCACATGTTGTAATAACCACTTGAAAAGTACTGTGTAACCATCATGAGGATGTCAAGAACTTCAAGAAACTTATCTAACTGTTTAACTAGAGTTCTCAAATTTATTTGAATATGGAACCGTTAATTGTTTTTAAAGAGTACCGATGGATAACATAATATTATTGATTATATTATTAATACAATACTAGCAACAATAATTACTGATACTAAATACCGATTAGGAAGTCCTGGTCTATTCCACTTATTCCAGAATCACGGACCTAGACTCACCTTCCTTTTCTAAAATTACTTACATTTTAGTTTATCTAGTTAGGAAGATCTTCCTAATGTCTAACTCCAAATTCTCATGCATAATCCCAACCTTTTTTCCTTATGATTTTTCCTCCAGAAGAACAGAGAATACTTGGTTGAACAGTCATGTGTACAGTAACTGCCTGGTAGTGAAAACTATTAAGAATTACTTATTTCATTTAAGTTAAAAGTATTTTGTTTCTATAGACTTTTTTATGTTTTCAATATTTTATCATTTTTACAGTTTTCTAAATACACGTCAAACTTTCCAGGTTTTCCTTCAGTTAAGAAAACAAACTGAAGAGTCTTACTCCAGACACTGATGAATGAGAAAGGGTTATTTCAAGGTTCCTGTTTACAGTCAGTGCTCCACATGGTGAAGACTCATCTTCAGCAAAATGATCTCCATCAAAATGGTTTCGGGACCAATGGGATCCCAGGGCAGTCTTTCAACAGAGCGTTGGGAAGCAGAAGAAATTGGTGGAGAATTGTATCATGCACAGAACCACAGAGCCGCTGATGAGAGCATGTCTCTTCTAATCACATGGGTGTGGGAACCCCTCTGTCACATTCTGGAGAACAAATACCTCGCTTTGTTTTGAGGCTTCTCGGAGCAGAATTCTCATTACCTTTATCCCACTGTTGGGGTGCTCCAGTGATTAAAAGATTCTCTGGGAAGACAACCTGAAATCAATTTGTCTTTCTAGGCTTTTCTCACTCAGGTGTTAGCAGTGCCTCCTGGGGCAACCCAGAACACATTCATGAAAGCCTTTCAAATATCTGCTAACATTTTTCTTTTATATGGGTGTGGAGATTATATTTTTGGTGGTTTTCCAGGGTGATGAAGGAAGCTGAAATAGTCTATGATCTGTGAACATCACACCCAGGTGCCTGAAGCTGAAAGAGGCAAGTTTAAGGCCGTGTCTACGTAATGCAGAGTCCCAAGCCTTTTAGAATGTCAAGTTCACCAACTGATCCCAGTCAAAGAGATAAAGATGCCCAATTGTTTCAAAGAATTTGGATAGAAAAAATGAAAACTTTTATAAAATCGATGTTTGAAAATGGAAAAATGGAAGACTGAAACACACTCCAAAAAATCTGTAGTTGGAAGAATAAGGTTGAAATCTCCAATAATCTAGTTGTCCAATCAACTTCTAAAAGAAAGTTTAAGAATTCAATAACAGACCTAAAGAGAGCCAAATCAAGAACAAACTTCCATTCACAATCGCCACAAAGAGAATAAAATACCTAGGAATACAACTAACAAGGAACGTAAAGGACCTCTTCAAGGAGAACTACAAGCCACTGCTCAATGAAATAAGAGAGGACACAAACAGATGGAGAAACATTCCATGTTCATGGTTAGGAAGAATCAATATCGTGAAAATGGCCATACTGCCCAAAGTAATTTACAGATTCAATGCTATCCCCATCAAGCTACCAATGACCTTCTTCCCAGAACTGGAAAAAACCACCTTAAACTTCATATGGAACCAAAAGAGAGCCCGCATAGCCAAGTCAATTCTAAGCAAAAAGAACAAAGCCGGAAGCATCACACTACTGGACTTCAAACTATACTACAGGGCTACAGTAATCAAAACAGCATGGTACTGATACCAAAACAGAGATATAGACCAATGGAACAGAACAGAGGTCTCGGAGGCAACACAACATATCTACAACCATCTGATCTTTGACAAACCAGACAAAAACAAGCAATGGGGAAAGGATTCCCTGTTCAATAAATGGTGTTGGGAAAGCTGGCTAGCCATGTGCAGAAAGCAGAAACTGGACCCCTTCCTGACACCTTACACTAAAATTAACTCCAGATGGATTAAAGACTTAAACATAAGACCTAACACCATAAAAACCCTAGAAGAAAATCTAGGCAAAACCATTCAGGACGTAGGCGTAGGCAAGGACTTCATGACTAAAACGCCAAAAGCATTGACAACAAAAGCCAAAATAGACAAATGGGACCTAATCAAACTCCACAGCTTCTGCACGGCAAAAGAAACAGTCATTAGAGTGAATCGGCAACCAACAGAATGCGAAAAAATTTTTGCAGTTTACTCATCTGACAAAGGGCTGATATCCAGAATTTACAAAGAACTAAACAGATTTACAAGAAAAAAACTAACAGGCCCATTCAAAAGTGGGCAAAGGATATGAACAGACACTTTACAAAAGAAGACATACACGAGGCCAACAAACATATGAAAAAATGCTCATCATCACTGGTCATCAGAGAGATGCAAATCAAAACTACATTGAGATACCATCTCACGCCAGTTAGAATGGCGATCATTAAAAACTCTGGAGACAACAGATGCTGGAGAGGATGTGGTGAAATAGGAACACTTTTGCACTGTTGGTGGGAGTGTAAATTAGTTCAACCATTGTGGAAGACAGTGTGGCGATTCCTCAAGGACCTAGAAATAGAAATTCCATTTGACCCAGCAATCCCATTACTGGGTATATATCCAAAGGATTACAAATCGTTCCACTATAAGGACACGTGCACACGAATGTTCATTGCAGCACTGTTTACAATAGCAAAGACCTGGAACCAACCCAAATGCCCATCGACGATAGACTGGATAGGGAAAATGTGGCACATATACACTATGGAATATTATGCAGCCATCAAAAACGATGAGTTTGGGTCCTTTGTAGGGACATGGATAAACCTGGAAACCATCATTCTCAGCAAACTGACAGAAGAGCAGATCAAACACCGCATGTTCTCACTCATAGGCAGGTGTTGAACAATGAGAACACATGGACACAGGGAGGGGAGCACTACACACTGGGGTCAGTTGGGGGGAAATAGGGGAGGGTCGGTGGGGGGTGGGGAGCTGGGGAGAGATAGCAAGGGGAGAGATGCCAGATGTAGGTGATGGGGAGGAAGGCAGCAAATCACACTGCCACGTGTGTACCTATGAAACAATTTTGCATGTTCTTCACATGTACCCCAAAACCTAAAATGCAATAAAATAAATGGGGAAAAAAGAAGAATTCAGAATTGAACTTGCATCTTCATGTAGACCAATACCCCAGCTTTCCCAGTGGATATAAAACAAAAAGTTTGCCCCTCTCATGCCAGAGAAGATTCTCTCAAACGCACCATAGAGCCATTCTGACCTGAATTAAAATGCAGGAATCATTATACCTCACAGACGCATAAAGAACCTGTAATTCGAATGGTCTCAGAAATGCTCAGAACTGCTCAGAACCTCTAATTCGAATGGTCTCAGAGCAGCAGTAGCAGACTCTATATTTTATTTGCCAGAGAGTAGAGTTCTTAAAACATACAATTCTAAAGTTGCTTATCTCTTACAAACTGAACATCTTCTTCAATTATATAAATTTCACCTTCTAGCTTATTTAAAATTAAAAAGCCAAAATGAAATTTGAAATACCAGCATGCTAAATGAAAAAAAAAAAAAAAAAAAGAAGAAGAAGAAGAAGAAGGAAGACCCCGGCCTAGGAAGTTTTAGACTCCCGCTGAAGCACAGTGAGATTTTACAGAAAATTCTGGTGAAATTTTATGGGAGGCTCATGTACACTTCCGTTACATGCCTTTATGTAACGGAAGTGATAGCTTCAGCTCTTCACTAGAACACTATGATGGCCAGGAGAAAATGAACGTATTATTTCAGTTTAAGGAGAACCCCAGTTGCTTTTTGTTCTTAGGATAAACTTTATGGTTTCATTGAAAAAAATGGCCAGAAAAATAATTGCACAAAAGGGCAAAATTCATGTGTATGAAGAGACAAGTTCTCACCATCTTCCTAAGAAAAGTCTATGAAAAAGCCTCTAAAGTATGTGACCTTTTTCCCCTGCCAACCATATTTTTATACCTTTCCTCTCTCCTAGATGGCAGTATGATATGCAAAAGAGACTTCCAGGATGCACAAAATATTTCAGGATTCAAAGATCACTAAGTATAGAAGATTCAAGGAAATATACTTAATGAGACATTCGCATAAAGACACAATTCTTTTGTAGGCAGAAAATGATAATACTCACCGGTTCCACATTGTACGAAAAAAGTGCATATTCTCTATCTGGAGATATTTCGTATTTGATGGCTCGTAATGATTCCTAAAAGAAAACACAGACACAGGATTTTAAAGCATTACATATAACAAGTCAGAATTTTATAATGAAATCGTGTCTGCTGGTGCCATTTTCAAAATGAATTAGCTATTAAAATGGCCATCTCCTTTCTTTGTTAGCTAAACAATGAAAGCTAATTGATGTTTTTCACATTTTATTTGTATTTTTGTTTTCAAATTTCAGCAAAACTTACTTATTGCATTTACTGAGACAAGCCAAAAGAAATAAGTAATAAAGGCCAGGCGCGGTGGCTCATGCCTGTAATCGCATCACTCTGGGAAGCCGAGGTGGGTGAATCACCTGAGGTCAGGGTTCGAGACCAGCCTGGCCAACATGGTGAAACCCTGTCACTACTAAAAAAAAAAAAATACAAAATTAGCCAGGTGTGGTGGCACATAGTCTCAGATACTTGGGAGGCTGAGGCGTGAGAATTGCTTGAGCTCAGGAGGTGGAGGTTGCAGTGAGCTGAGATCAGGCCATTGCACTCCAGCCTGGGCAACAAAAGTGAAACTTTCGTAGAAAGGAAGAAAAAGAAAGAAGAAAAGAAAGAAAGAAAGAAAAGAAAAGAAAGAAAGGAAGGAAGGAAGGAAGGAAGGAAGGAAGGAAGGAAGGATGGAAGGAGGGAAAGAAAGAAAGAAGAAAGAGAGAGAGAGAGAAAGAGAGAGAAAGAAAGAGAGAAAGAAAGGAAAGAGAGAGAGAGAGAGGCATTAAAAAGTAAATTTTTCTACAAGACTCTCAACCTGTTGATACGTTTAAAAACCTTCTCATTCATCTTAGAAGCACATAATAAGCAGAGCTGTTACTAGAATAGAATTGCATTAATACACATTATTTTGCAACTTGCTCTTTTTCCAACGCGGGCATCCCTACAAGTCAGGAGATAGAAGATAACTGTGAGTTTTTCCTTCAAATTTCTGCATAGTACAAACGTCATCCCACGTAAATGATACTGTCAATTGCGCTGTTTTATTTGCCCCTGCCCTCTGCACTGCAAGCACACTGCTACACAGATACCCACAGCCGCCCTCAGAGCCCCCGTTGCTGGCCTGGAGGACATCACTCTATGCATGCTCAGGCAACCACATGAAATCACAGAGAGGGTTGACGTGGTTAGAGATGACATCACATTATGCACCTCTGCACCTTAGCCTTCTCATGCAGTGATATCTTAGGGAAATGACTCCAAGGACTTGGGGTCCTTTGATTGAGTAGTGATCTTTAAAGATGTCATAATATCCCATGATGCACATCTTGGGAAATACTTTAATTCACTCACTCAGTTCTCACCAACGCAAGACAATCCATTCTTGTTATTAATGGTAGCTTTGTCCTCTAAAGTCATCATGAACACTAGTGCATGTGGAGCTCCCTAGCTTCTGGGAGACACTCAGGGTTAGGTTCCTTAGAACCTCTGGTCACAACATTTTAGTCAAATAGATAACCTTGTTTTATGTGTCTTCTTTTTCTTTTTTCTTTCTTTCTTTCTTTTTTTTTGAAATGGAGTCTCTGTTGCCAGGCTGGAGTGCAGTGGTGTGATCTCAGCTCACTGCAACTTCCGACCCCTTGGTTCAAGTGATTCTCCTGCCTCAGCCACCTGAGTAGCTGGGACTATAGGCACATGCCACTGAGCCCAGCTAATTTTTGTATTTTTAGTAGAGAGGGGGCTTCACCTTGTTGGCCAGGATAGTCTTGATCTCCTGACCTCGTGATCCCCCTGCCTTGACCTCCAAAAGTGCTGGGATTACAGGGGTGAGCCACCATGCCCAGCCTATGTGTCTTTCTTTTTAAAAACATCTTATTGAATAATGTTATTGATTCAGAAACACTGGACTCATGGCACTGGATTCAACAGCATATTACTTATGCCTAAGCAAAGCTTATCTCAAAGATGCATCTTCTCCATAAGGTGCTCCCAGCCTTCTTGCACTTAGGAACACGAGACAGTAATTCCTCCCTATGTCTGGGGCTGGCTTTCAACAGTGAGATCACCAGCATAAAGCACAAACATGCAAAAAATGGAGTGCAAAATAGAACAACAGAAAAGGACAGTCGTTCACAGCAGGAAAGTTGAAACAAGAAAGCAGAATAGTTCTTTGATCTGCTGCAGCTGGGAATGCCAACATTGGACAACTCAAATATTTTGCCACGATGCCTGAGAACGCAGGCAAAGGTGCTGTGATTAGCACCTTGGGGCTCACTAATACATTTGATCACAGGGGTGAATTTGGCAATACAGAGGTTGTGAATCATGAGAAGAGATTCTCAGCATTTCCAGCGAGCTGTTACTATAAACAATGTTGTAATAAAGACCTTGATCTATGTCTTTGTTGATGTATGTGTGATTTTCACATTTTTGTATAGGATAGATATCCAAGGGTGAAATGGACAAGTTTTAAAATTAAATAGGTATTGCCATTGTTTTTCAAAAATGTTTTTGGACTGCGCAGTCCCACTACAGATGTATGAATGGATGTTTTCTTTCCTTCTCTGGAAGCACAACATGTTTTTTCTTCAATTTTGACCCTCGTATAGATGTAAAGTGGTGCTCCATTGATAATTTAGTTTCTGTTTCCCTGCTTATGGGTACATTTGATCCTTACTACTCACGGCTTAGAAAATGTTGATTTTTTTCTTTAGAAAACTATTCACTTCCCCTTGAAAATATTCTCCGTGCTTCCATTTTTCTCCTCCTATTCATTCTTAAACTCCCGCCTGTCATGCTCTCAGCCTCACCACTTGACCACAATTGCTCTTCTCAAGGTTATCAGAGGCTCACTTTGCTAAATGTCATAATTTCTCAGCTGTCATCCTACTTGGCACAGCTGACCAGCCGCTCCTCCTCGAAGCCCTGACTGCACCTGGCTTCCAGGACACTCATCGCCTGCTTTTCTCCTACCTCCTTGCTGGTTCTTTTCATGCTATTTTGTGCTTTTTTCCCATTTCCCTGTGCTCTGAATGTTGGTGTGCTGAAGGATTGATATCTGGATCTCCTCACTCCCTAGATGGTGGTAACCAGTCTCACGGTTCTGAAAACCATCACCAGCTGAGGAGTCCAACATTCATGTCTCCAGACCACCTGAGCCTGCATTGGACCTGGGCTTGAACTTCAGACTTGTCTGGCCAACCGCCTCCCTGACATCTCGACTTGAGTGTCACACGGACACCTCAAGTCAATGGCAACAAGCCAAACCCCTTCTACTCCACTCCCACCCCGCCAGCTCCTGTAACCTTTTTCCTCTTCTCAGATAGGGGCAACCCCATTAGCTTGTTCGGCCAAAACCTTGGCTATCTTTTTTCTCGGTCCCTATGTTTTACACAGCCTACATCTAGGTGGTCAGAAAATACCATTGGTTCACCTTCAAAACAGGTTCGGAACCATTTCTTCCCTTTCCCACCACCATTACCCTCGTCTAATGTGTGTGCCTTCTTTTCTGAGGTACTGCAGTGGCCTTGTACCTGCTTTCCCAGGGGGTCAGGGCCGTCTCTCAAACAGGTAAATCACATCCCTCCCCTGGGGACGCCTCCCACAGCTTCCCGTCTCACCTCCGGTAAACACCAAAGCCCTGGCTGGCCAGGCAGCCCTGCTGGACCCAGTTCCCTCAGCTCTCTGTGTCCATCTCCCATTACTTTCCCCCCGTCCAGTCCCCTCCACTCCAGCTATGCTGGTCTCTGTCCACCCTAGAGCAGGCCACGCACACACCATTCTCAAGGTCCTTGCGCTTCCTCTGCCTTCTGCCTGCTATGCTCTTGACCTTTCATTTCTTTTGGCTTTTTTCTCAAGGCAGCTTCTAAAGTGAGGCCTTCCACGTCCTTCAATGGCTAATATATCTAGGTGTTAACAGCCTTGCCGCCAACATTGACAACCCCTTTCTCTGATTTATTGCTCTAGATCTAATCATATTAACACATATTTTACATTTTTAACCTATTTATCTTAAATATTGCCTGTTTTTTTCCTTAGAATGTAAACACCTTGAAAGGAAGATTGTTTTAATATTTAATTTCTCTCAGCAATGTTTCATAGTTTCGGCATACAGATTTTGCCCATATTTTGTTAAATTTATTCCCAAGTATTTACTATAACTGATGCTTTCTATATATAAAAATACATGTATATTTTAATCGAAATGTCCAATTGTTTAATACTAATATGCAAAATTCATTTGGGTATCTTGACCTTATTTTCTGTAGCATTGATAAATGTAATTATTTGTTCTGGTAGATATTTTTTGTATATTTCTTAGAATTTTCTACAAAATCATATTTTCTGTGTATACAGGTTTTTCCTTTCTTTTCTAACTAGATGCTTTTTTATTTCTTTTGGTTGCCTTATTGCTCTCTAGAGAAATGCCAGCATAATGCTGAATAGAAGCAGTGAGAGTGAACAGCCTTGCTTTGTCCCTAACCTTAAGGAGAAAGCCTTCATTCTTCTTGATTTAGTATGATATTTACAGAATTTTTAACAGATTTATTTTATCAGGTTAAAGATGTTCCTGTCTATTTCTAGTTTGCTCAGAGTTTTTATAATGAATGTGTGCTTTATTTTCTCAAATGCTTTTTCTGCATTTATTGAGATGATTACGTTGTTCACTTTTTTAGTCTTAGTCTGTCAGTATGGTAAATTACATTGTTTAATTTCAAATGTTAAGCCAACCTTGCATGCTGGGATAAGCTATTTGACCATGCTGTATTATCCCTTTCATATATTGTTGAACTCAATTTACTAATGCTTTGTTTAGGATTTTTGCATCTGTGTTCATAAGGGAAAGTCATGCATGGTTTTATTTTCTTTTAACTTCTTTGCGTGGTTTTCATTTCAGTGTAATACTGGCCTAAGAAATGGTCTTGGGAAATATGCCTTCCTTCTCTTCTATTTGTCTAATAAGTTTTTGGAGAATCGGTACTATTTCTTACATAAATGTTTGGTAAAATTGATCAGGTGAATCAGTTTGGGCCTTGAATTTTAATATGTGGGGCTTTTAAACTACTGAGTCAATTTATTATACCAACATCCAGTTATTCAGATTACTTGTTTCTTCACTGATGAACTGTAAAAATGTGTGTCTTTCGAGAACTTTTCTGTTTCATTTATGTTGTCAAATTATTAATATGTTTACTTGGTGTCTGATATTGTTTTTTTCTATTGTCTTTGCTCTTGATTCATTTTACCGGTCTTTTCCAAAAACCAGCTAGTCATTTTTTCTGATATTTTTCTGTATTCTATGCAGCTGATGTCTGCTCTTTCATTAATTTTCTTCTGTGTGCTTGGGGATTAAAATCTTCTTTTCTAGTTCTTTGAAGTGAAAGCTTAGATCTAATATGAACAGCTAAAGATATAAATTTCCCTTTAAGTACTGCTTAGTTGCATACCATAAATTTTGACATTATTTCTTTTATTTTCATTCATTTAAAATACATCCAGTTTCTTTTTTGGCTGATTTGTTGTTTAGAAATATGTTGTTCAATTTCCAATTATCAAGATATATTTCAGATATTTTTTCTGGTATTGATTTCTACTTTGTTTGTGTTAAAGAACATACTCTGTATGATTTCTATCCTTTGAAATATACTGAGACTTGTTTAATGGCTCAGCATATGATTTACCCTGGTGGATGTTTCACGTGCACTCAAAAGAATGTGCACTTTTCTATTGATGAGTGGTGTGATGCACAAATGTCAGTTCAGCTGACTTGGTTAATAGTGTTTTCAAGACTTTCGTATCCTTATTAATTTTTTTTACATGGTCTATCAATTACTCAGAGAGGATTGTTGGGATCTACAACTTTAATTACGGATTTGTCTATTTCCGCTTTTGGTTCAACCAATTATTGCTTCAAATGTTGTAGCTCAATGCTAGCTGCATATATCTTTAGGATTCTTAAGTATTCTTAATATATTTACTCCTTTATTATTATGAAACATTTTTTCTTATTTCTGGTAATATTCCTTGTTGTCTATTTTATCTAATATTAACATAGCTATTCAAGATTTTCATTGATTAGGGTTTGGATGGTATAGCTCTTAAAATCATTTATTTATTTATTTATTTACTTTTTGAGATGGAGTCTCACTCAGTCGCCCAGGCTGGAGTTCAGCGGCATGATCTCAGCTCGCTGCAACCTCTACCTCCTGGGTTCAAGCAATTCTTCTACCTCAGTCTCCTGAGCAGCTGGAATTACAGGCACCCACCATCACACCTGGCTAAGTTTTGTATTTTTAGTAGAAACAGGGTTTTACCATGTTGGCCAGGTTGGTCTTGAATTCCTGACCTCAGGTAATCCACCTGCCTCAGCCTTCCAAAGTGCTGGGATTACAGGCGTGAGCCACTGTATCCGGTCTTAAAATCCATTTAATTTTAATCTATGTCCTTATATTAAAATTAGATAACACAGATAGCTTATAATTGAAATCTTTCCTTTTAAACACAATTTAAAATTCTCCAGGGGTATTAAGAGAAGCTTATAGACATAATGATACAGGAAATCTGTCCTTTAAACTGTCAGTTGTATTCTACCCTATATTAGATCAAATTTCTTAATGTCACTACTGTTCAAGAAAGTTCTAACATGTTCCAACGGTTTTATATGTTTATATTTTCACTTTCCATGTCAGTGTTTCGAGTAGGACAAAGGTTCAGACAGAAGTCTTACATGAGATTACATTCAGAAGAGCTGGACGTATTTTATTATCTTTAAAGGACCCTTTGAGGAAAAGAGGAATATTTTAAAGAATTAATTAATTCAAAAAAAAAATTCCACCCAAAGCCTAGCCATATGTTGACAACACTTATCATTCCTGGCATACCTCCTTCTGTCATGTAGATGGTAACTTTTCATCTGGTATAATTTTTCTAACTCAAAAGAATTTCCCTTAAATTTCTCATAGTATAGGTTTATGGATAGCTATCTCATAGTATAGGTGTGTGTATATATATACATACTTAGAGAAAAACGTCTCCCTCTGTTACCCAGGCTGGGGTGAAGTGGTGTGATTATAGCTCACTGCAGCCTTGAACTCATAGGCTCAAGGGATCCTTCTGCCTCAGTCTCTTGAGTAGCTGGGTCTACACAAAATTCTTAATCTTTATTTTTGAGAGATATTTCTATGGCGTATAGAATTCTAGATTGATAGTGTTTTATCCCTCCCAGCACTTTAAATGATCTCACTCCAGTGTCCTCTGGCTCACAGCACTTCTGCTGAAGAGTCAGCTGTTTTTATTAGGTTTGTTCTTCCAAACTTGTTTCTTTTCTTTGGCTGCCATTAAGATGTTCTATTTGTCACTCATCTTAAGTAACTTGCTTATCACATTCTTTGTTATTGTATTTATGGAGTTTATCGAGTTCTTTACCAAAACTGGAAGAAATTCAGTCATTGTTTCTTCCAAAATTTGTTTTGTCTTCTTTTCTCTCTTCCCCTTCTGGAATGTTAATGACAGGTATATTCGTATACTTCATATTGTCCAACAGCTTACTGACATGCTGTTCAGGCTTTTTTTTTTTTTAAGTTTCTCTTTGTTCTTGGTTTTAAATAGTTTCTATTGATACTGCTTAACATTTAGTTGTTTTTTCTTTTCTTCTGTGATATCTAATCTGATGTTCATCTGGAGAACTTTTAAATAATTTTTAACTCTAGAAATTTTATCTGGGTGTTTTAGAATCTTTAATTTCTCTTATCATCATGTTCATGGTTTTCCTTATAGCCTTGAGTATTTGGGATACATTTATCTTAGCCGTTTTAATGTGTTTTTCTGCTAATTCCCTTATCTTCATTGTCTGCAGGTCTATTTCTATCAACTGATATTTCTCCTCATTTTGAATCACATTTACCTGCTCCTTTGTATATATTGTTTTATTTTTAAATTAACACCAGATATTTTTAATTCTCTCTTGTTGAATTAGGACTTTTTATTTTTCTTCAAAGACTGTTGGACTTTTAATGACAGACAATTACTTATTTGTGGATTAACTTGACTTATTCAAGGTTTTTTAAAAAGATGTTTTAAGGGTTGCTCCATAGTGGCCATTAGTCATGCATCACTTAACAATACATCTGATATGTTCTGAGAAATGTATCATTAGGTGATTCTGCCATTGTGCAAACAGTACAGAAGGTACTCACACAAACCTAGATGGTACAGCCTACTCCACACCTAGGCCATATGGCAGAACCTATTGCTCCAAGACTACAAACCTAAATAGCATGTTACTGGACTGAATACTGTAGGTAACTGCAACACAGTGGTAATTTTTGTAAAACTAAAAATATTTAAACATAGAAAAGATACAATAAAAATATGATATTATCAACTTAGGGACCACTATCCTATATCTATTGTTGACTAAGATGCCATTATGTGACACATGACAATTTTCTAGTGCTAATTGAGCCTCATCCCAAAGAAACTGCTTTCCTGGGGTCTCCATTTAAGGTCTCATGGTGAGAATAAACTTAAATAATTCCTGACAACATACGAGTGCTGGGAATTTTTCATCTAATAGAGTCCTGTAATTGTTATTTCCTTGGAGTTTTATTTTGTTCTGCCATTTGGTGTTTCATAAAGATCAATAATTAACCAAGGTCTCAAAGGGAAGCCTATGTATTAGGCCGGTGCAAAAGTAATTGCAGTTTTTGCTGTTAAAAGTAATTACTTAAATAGATTTTATGAGTATTCTCTAGTTAGTTTCTTCCTTTGGGGTACTCTGTCTCATAAACGGTAGCCATCTTCTTTCATATCCTTTTCCTGAATTCTGATGTCTGTCTTCTTCACTTGGCAAGATTGCTGGTCTCGAATTTTTCCTCTTTGTGCTACAGTCCAGCATTCATGCAGAAAGCCCACAGGATGGCATGGTTCATTCATTTGCTTTTCTTTTCTCAGGGATTGCTGTGCACTGCCTGTTGTCTCATATATGAAAACTAATTTTTTCTCCACATTTTATCCCATTTTATAGTTGTTTATGTTAGGAGGGTTATTCCAATCCTCTTACAGTCTCATGGCTAGGACCAGATGCCACGAAACAAATTTTAGTTTGTTTTGCCGCTGCTGAATTCCCAGTGCCTAACAGTGACTGGGTTATCATAGATGCTGCCTAGATGTTTGCTGAAGAAATGAATGATTGCATCCTCAGGTGTTACAGGGGTGGCAACATGGGGCTGATATCAAATAATACCAACAGAAACCAGGAAAGAATGCAACTTTCCACAGTTTGAAAGAAATCAGTCTGGGTCACATTCTTTGATGGAGGGTCAAATGCTAATGATACCACCTGTGACAGTGAGAATTTTGGTGCTAAATTTACCACTGCCATGGCCAGGTGTGGTTCCATGCATTTCACCACCCCAGTCTCCATGCACCCAGCGGTTGTAGAAATTTTGAGCTGTACGTCTACCTTCTCACCAAGTGCAAATAATGAATGCAGAAAACATCTAGCACATTCCTAAACATTTGCTCTCTGAATCAAAGATCAATTTTCCAAGCAAAGCAGGCCTTGGTTTCAGGTTTGACTGAACTAATTAATTCTAAAATATTTTTGTTCATTTTCTATTATTTATTTGTCTTTTTGTGCCCAATTTGAAAGAGTTCCCTGTCAGTTATAGATGTACTCCTTTTACTTGTTACCTGGATTGTAAATATTGTCCATTGTTTGTCTATTAATTCTGTCTTTTTAAAGTTAAAATTGTATATGGCAAAATAAATATGGCTATCTTTTACAGCTTCAGGATTTCCTATTTTGATTTAAAAGTTCTTTTTATGAAACTGAATTATAGACTTTTAAAAAAGTTTAAGCCTTTAATCCAATTGGAACTTAATTTTGCATATTTGTACAATGAAACTGACATTACGTCTTTGTAGATGAAGCGTTAGTCATGCCAGCACTGTGTTCTAAGTGTGTCACCCTGCCCCTGGTGTTTCTTATGTCAAATACTTATTTATATTGGAAGCTTCTTCCAAATTCTCCAGTTTTTCACCACTCTCTTTGGTCCTCCTATGCAAAGTTTGATGGTTTTAAGCTTGGACTACGGATTCAGAAAGCCTGTGATTCATGTCCTGTGTATACCATTCACCATGACAGACGTTGAAAATTTCTCAATTTTTTTTGTCTCTGTAAAGTGTAGCTAACATTTGTACCTATCTCATAATTGATACACAAATTTAATAAAGTAATGACAATACCTGGTACAAGTACTCAAAGTGTTAGCTATTATTGTTGTTGAGTTGAATATAATGTCTTTCTTATGTGTTTTCACTTCAGGTGAAAAAGTATACATTACTATGCATTTTGAAATGCTTCATGGCTACACTCAGGTGTTTATTCTTATATATGACAATTCAGATCATTTTGCCAAGTGTTTAACACTAATGTTGTTTCAGAGATCAAATTAGGATTGTATTAAAGTTTGATATCAATTTTCAAATAATTGACATTTTAAATATTGTTTTCTTATTTAATAGTACACCATTTCCTTAATTTTTTCAAATCTTTAACAAGATCTTATAGTTTGCTTTATTCAGTCTTCTGGAGTTCTTGTCAGATTTATTTTAAGTCTTTTTATATTTTTGATCTTATTGTGAATGAAATATTTTCTCCATTTTCACTTCAAGGTATTTTTATTGGTAAAGAGAAAAGCTATGGATTTCATAATATATTTCTTGTATTTAGCCATATTAAGATATGTTATTATTAGTTTCTCAAAAGCTAATGTCTTTTGGGTTTTTCATGAATAAAATTCTATTATGAGAAAAAGGATGTAGTTTTAAATGTTATTATATAGTTATCATTCCAATGATTTGATTTGGTTGCAACTTCTTCAAGAATGTATTAAATATTAATGGTGATGGTGAGCATTCTTGCCTGATACCTGACTATAATCGAAACGGTTTTATTTGCCATTTAGAATGGTTTTCACTGATGGTTAGTTCTTGGTAAATAACCTTTAGCATATTTAAGCAATTATTTATTATTACATTACCAAGGATTTTTATTAGGAGCTGCTGATAAACTTTATCAGATCCCCTTTTCAGCATCTAGTGACTTAATCATAAGGATTTCTGTATCATTTTGTAGTTGTAATGAATTTTGTTGATTGATTTCCTGATATCTAAATGCTGCTGGAATCATTAAACCTCACTTTAGCATATTATGATTTTGGTACATAGCTGAGCTCCACTTGTTCATATTTTGCTTACAACTTTTATACTTACTACAGAGATGGGTTTACACAGTATTTCACATTTTGCATTACTTGGGCTCCCAGTTATATCGATAACACAACTTTTAATAACATTATGCTGACTTTAAAAAAATTTTCTACATGTCTGCTGATCCCTATAAAATTCTAGGCATGTTTCTGATGAGATACGTATCCAAAGGATTGGTTTGTTTTTCCTGTAATAGATAAATACCTATGCGATAATAAATAGAAGAAAAGGTGGCTGTTGGTGGAGGAAAGATATAAAATAATGAATACCCCCAATTTATCAAGGAATATAAAAGAAATGAATGGTAGAAAGCATACATATATCCAGAGGCTGTTATTTTGAATACAGCCTCTACATGAAACTCAATAAAAAAACTAAATATACAAGATGAATAATGATCAACAAAAGATGAACACTGAAAAGGCTGTTATAGGAGGGAGCATGTGCAACTCTGGGTGCGCACAGCAAATCTAACATGAATAGATGATCGTGTTCCCCCTTCCTGGTCAATGAGAAAGACACAGGGGCCTGGTGGTGCTGTCAGTGACAGTGGCTGCAGCCTGTCTCTGGGCCCTGAACTCACCTAAGAATAATTTAATTTGGAATCAGACAGACCTGGGTGCTGCTCCCAGCACTGCACTGATTGAGTCAGGGAAAACCTGAAGACACAGATGCCATAGAGTAGAGTGGAAAGATGATTAAATATCCACATCGAAAAAGTGTCCAGATGCTTTACAGCTCAGTTCTCTCTAACCTTGAAATAGATCATTCCACAGGACTCAGCTGTGTCAGCATTTTTTGCATTAGGCTAAACTGACTCAATATTTTGCATTTCTAGTCTTTATTTTAGGGCAAATGCAGTGGCCACCAGGAGTACCAGGTGATATTAATGATGGACTCACAGACATGAACACGGCGTATGAAGCCGTGGCATCCTGATCAGTAATGGAATGACGGCCTCAGCCCCATCTTACAACTGCAGTGACAAGGCTACAGCTGGATCCTGTATGCAGTCTAGAAATTATTTAGTTTGGAATTTGACACAGCTGAGTTCAGCTCTCAGGACTACCTGCTACCAGCTACGTGACTTACAAAAAGGTTTTTTAACCTCCTTTTTCCGATCTTTAAAATAATAATAAAGTACTCAAGTTCACAGTGTTTCTAAGGATTTCAGTTAAATAAGATAATGAATGTAGAGTGTTAGGATGCATCTAGTCATACCGCAAGCACTCAAATATCAACTATTAGTGAATTAACTCTACATATACCTTGCAATATGTTCTTCCTCAAAGTGGCTTTGGTTTTCTGCTCCACAATCTGTGACTCTCCCACTTCAGTTTCTCAGTTTGACATCTCCCTACCCAGGGGCAAGGCTTGAAAAACCCCCAACAACAGAGACAATTGCTTTCATCCCATCTGCCTGTACACAATGAAGCCAAGTGTTATCAATTCAATTCCTGTAATGTAACTTAAAGCAAATTCTCTGTGTCTTCAAAGCCATTGCCTTAATTTAAGACCTCCATCACATTCACCTGCACATGAAGCAGCCACTGTAGATGTTTCGTCTATAATCTTTACTTTCTGCAAGCCCCTTTCTTATTGGCTACAGTTATGTTCCTAAAGAATAGTGGCTTGGTCCAGCTCAAGAATTCTAACCCAGGTCTTGTGATGCATGGTGAAATCTCATCCCTGGGTAAAGAATCTTGCTATGAGTCCCTCAAATTGTTGATGTGGCTGATTATTGTATGACTTACTAACGTTGAAAAAATGCTGATCTGTTTCTGAATCAAGTTTTACTCATTTTCTTGCATATAGACATTGCAGCCTGTTTGTTGCAATTGGTAGCCAATGATTGTAGGCCCTGTATCACACCCTCCAATGAAAAAGACAGCTCAGATATGAGGAGGCCCCTCCCTTCTCTTAAGCTTTCTTATAAAAGACTTCCAACTTGTAACAGACTCTGGGACACTCCCAACTTTGATGGTATGTCTTCCTGGGATGATCCTCACATGTGGCTTCCAATAAACCTTTTATCAAATTATTTCTGCCTCAACAGCCTCAATTTCCACCAACATTATAGTGTAGCCAGCAGGCTTTGGAGTGACCTCCCTGGACCATCAGCACGACTTCCAACCTTCATGCAGATCCTGGCAACAAACCCATTGTGAACATGATGCCCTGGGAGCTACAGATGAGTTCTTCCTGAAATCAACAAACTTCCTGTCTGGGTCGAAGTTGTGATTTTGTTGAAGCTGGCTTTCTCCTTGGCTAGAAAGTACAATGTTTTTCTCAGAATGAGCGCTGTTACAAATTCCAGGTAAGGGTTTTTGTTGAATTCTAGGGCAGGGTAAAATAGCGCTGTGAATTTTTCCCTGGAGGTTTCTGGCGAAAGCACCTTCCCTTAGTGATTGCAGGAGGGGCACTTTTGCTCCACTACTTAGCTGGTCTCTCCCAAAACAATCACGATGGAAAGGAGGTCTTCTCACACTGAGAGGGCACTGCCTCTAATCAACACCAGCTGGTCTTATGCACAACGCTTTTGGCCCTTTTACCTGCAAGTGCTTAGATAAGTGGACCCACCTAACCTGGCATGGTCATAAGCAGCAACATCCAAAATGGGGATCTTCTGAAATGCCTAAAATGATTTATTTGGGCACACAATTGGAAAAAGCTTGATTTAGAATCAGGCAAATTGAATGGGACACTTACTTCCAATAGCGCCTAGAAGCTTCTAAAAGAAATTTTAAAAGAAAAAATTGTCTCCATTCAAGAGGTAAACAAAAGGATATTCACCACCATCTCTGCACTGAAAAAGACTTCAGAGACATCGTCCCTTTCACCTCCAGCTGCGCCTCATCCCTCTCTGCTCGTTCCCTCAGCTCCCATACATTGCTTAGGTAGAGATTTTTGGAATTTCACAATGCACACATTTCCTTCTCTCTCAAAAGAGAGAAATATATAAAGTTGGAACAGAAGGAGCAAATGGAACGACTACAGTATGAGAATGAAAATACTGAGATGATAAAAATACAGATCCAACAAGTCTTTTGTAAACTGAGACTAATGAATGATACCAACTGATTTATCGCAAGCCTTGCCACACACCATTTAAGATCCCAACCTTCCGCTGGCTTTGGTAAAATAGATTCAGCCGCTCGAATTAAAATGGAATGCTTAATTGGACAATTAATAATCTAAAAGAAAAAGACAGATAAATGGTTAGAAAAATTAGGCTCTCAGGTCAAATAAGTCAGAACCTCGGGCTCCGAACAACCATGTACCTGTGTCTAGCACAAAACTTTTGCTTTTTCTGCTACAAAGGCTGAAAGAAAAAGGCACCCCCCTCTGAAGAAGAGAAAAACTGCTAAAATGTTTTCCCCACCTGCATTTGCTAATCAAACAAGACGAGCAAACAAAAGATAGGTATATTACTAATTCAAGACCACTTGGAGATTTTGTCTTTATTATATAATCTGGTCAGTTTTTAGCTAAAATATAAACATTAAAACTTTAAGTCATTTGAAACTTATAAAAAATGGTAAAAGAAGTTTTGAAAAACCAAACTTCCATGAGAACGGCTCTAACCAAACTTTTGGTCCGCAGCTTTCATTAGATTACCCATAAGGGCAAAAAAAGTTTAGCCATATGAATATGTTCCAATTTTGTCAGAAATATAATTTGGATCCAGCTGTCTTTTATCGATTGTTGAGTTTGTATTACTGTCTCAGAACTAAAATTCTAAAATGAAAGCGAAGAAATCTTTGTGTATGTTTAGATGTATTTATGCTTATTTACATGTATTAAATGTTGTGTTTATTAGTACCAAATCTACATAAACAAATGAGCACTCATAAATTAGTAAACACAAATAGTTTCCAAGTTCACAGGACTTAAGTAAATCTTTAATAAATAAGCTGGCTTTTAAATTATTGATAAAATAAAAGTAGAAATGTCTTCAAAATTGTCAGCACACCTTTTTGCCTTGTTACACTTGGAAGACATTTTGATGCTTGTCTCTGCTAGGTATTTTTAAATGTCAGGGTTTGGCACAAAGGTTATAAAACTACAAGCTCAGCCAAAACCAGAATGATTTTTGTGTAATTTTTTGATAGGTAAGACTAATTTAATCTTGTTGGTTAAATGAAAACAGCTGTGTCTTCTGAGTTGTTGGTGAAATATCCATACATTTAACCTTAAACTTCTTCCTTAAGCGAATATCTGACATTTGCAGCCCATAAAAATGGTTAGCAAGGAAATAACTTGAAATAATGGCTAGCTTTGCCTAATACTCAATTTTCATGAGCAATCCAGGTAAACTATTAAAAATAAATAAATTAGATAAATACAAGTGGGATAAACTTTTATAAATAATTTTTAATGTAATTTTCAATCAAAGTTATGTTCAATTTAAATAATGGATACTCATTAAATCGATGGTTATTTCCAAATAAGAAAACTATACTACAGCAAAATACATTTCTAAATATTATAAATAAAGGAGCTATTTGTATTTTAAAACAATTGGGTATGCTTTTGTGAATAAAATGGAAACATTTACCTTTCTCTGTACCTAAATTCTCCAGATTTTGTAAACTATACCTCAACAGTTAAGGCCAAAATAATGATCATCCAGAGACTGGAGAATGATTTATTATTCAGGAGAAGAGCATGTAACTTCATGCCATGATCTACCCTGCGTTGCTTCCAATCTGGCCCACATGCAATGACAAGGTTTGTTCTCCCCACTCAGGGACATGGCTACTTGGGAATGAGCCTTCCCAAAGGGAGGGAGGGAGGGAGGGAAGGAAGAAAGGAAGGAAGGGAGGGCAGAAGGAAGGAAGGAAGGAAGGAAGGAAGTCTACCCCTGTAACCTAAGCAGAGATTGATCATCAATGCTTCCATGATTAGATTTTTTTAATCAAAAGAGGGGAATGATACCCTACAGGTCACATTTGGCAAACTTCCAAATTAAGTCACTGGGGAAGAAATCTTTTGTGTTATGGTAACATCTTGAGGCTAAGTAAATAGTCTTATTGTGAGCTTGAAACTATTCATGTGCTGATTACTATGTGATCTACTGACATTAAAAAGGATGCTGATTTGTCTGTGACTCACGAAGTTTTACTGATTGTCTCGCATGCAGGCATTCTAGACGGTGTGTTGCAATGTGTAGTCAATGACTGTAACCTCTTTACTGTACTCCTTAATGACAAAGGACAACTCTGATGTGAGGAGTCCCCTTCTCTTCTCCTAAACTTTCTTATAAAAGCCTTCTGGCTTGTAACAGATTCTGGCACATGTCCAACTTTGTTGGTGTGTTTTCCCAGGTAGATTCTCACATGTGGCTTCCAATAAACCTTTATTACATTATTTCTGCTTCAATAGCTTTAATTTTGGTGGATACCTTTCCATTTGCTACAAACTAAAGACTACACCACAGTGGAATTTTCCTGAACACCTCTCTCCATATTTTCTCTAGACCTTCCAGCCAAAATTTTTCAAGCCCCTCCCAAAACAACCTGCTAACCACACTGTCTACCCCTAAAATGTGGATTTATCCACACTTTTCATTTTGCCTGTTACGCCATTTCCTACTTTTCTCCCATATTCAAGGACTGCTGAAACGTTCCTTCTGCAAGCCTCTGTCTAGAGTTCATGGCCATCCTCTTTCTTTCTCACCTTGTTCTCATTGTACATTATATTACCTGTTGCAAAATGTATTACGTTGAAACAACTACCTCTTTTATATGCAGGCGGAAAGCTACATAAGAGTAGAAATCTGTTTTATTAATCACTGTATCCACCCACCACCTTGTGTAGTCAGGGCCTTTCCAGAGAAGGCCTTCCCTGACTGTCACATGGCAGAACATACCTGTGGTGGAGGAGTGACCATACGTCACCCTTAGCCTGCAGGAAATAGTAGCTCTGGAGCCAGAAAGATTAAATCACGACTGTATTTCTTCTCAGATCTTTTAAAGACATAAGTATAAATACTCATCTGCTGTACTTATTTATTATTTTATTTTATTTTGAGATGGAGTTTCTCTCTGTTGCCCAAGCTGGAGTGCTGTGGTGTGATCTCAGCTCACTGCAGCTTCCACCTCCTGGGTTCAAGCGATTCTCCTGCCTCAGCCTCCTGAGTAGCTGGGATTACAGGCATGTGCCATCATGTCTAGCTACTTTTTGTATTTTTAGTGGAGACTAGGTTTCATCATGTTGGCCAGGCTGGTCTTGAACTCCTGACATCAAGTGATCTGGCTGCCTCAGCCTCCCAAAGTGTTGGCTTTATAGGCATGAGCCACTGCACCTGGCCTCATCCACTTTAAAAAATAAAATCATAGACTATGAGGTAAAAGTTAGAATAAAAGTAAGTAAAAAATACTTGGTTTTCTGTTCTGTCTTGTAGTAAGAGAAGTAGAAAAAGAAAGGGCAGGAGAGAGAAAAGCAGGGCAAGAAAGAGAAAATTACCAAAAAAAGGGAGAGAGAAAGACCATCTAAGACCCAGGAATAAAATGAAATAACGACGCAGGGGGACAGAGAGGATCCCGGGAATGGTAGAGACAGAAGCGGATACAGAGATACAGGGACAGTCTGTGCCACAGCGTCTCACAATGTGCAATGTTCTTGCAGGAGACATTGAGGTTTTATGCCACCCTTTTGTTCCTGGACTCAAAGGGTTTCAAATTCAGAGGTTAGTCTGGTAAGAAGTCAGAGTGTGGGTCACTGCAGGACTGGTCAGCCATGTCCTGTCTGAGGGGCCAGCTGCCTCCTAGCTCTAGCCAAATTTTGCTCTGCGAGAAAATGAGGATCTTGCTGCTGCCAGACCTTTGTGTTTTTCAAGAGGTGCCAGAAATCTGGGTTTTAGTTTGTAAAAACCACTCTGTGGGCCAAACAAAACATTTCAGTGGGCACCACGAGCTGCCAGTTTCTGCCCTCTCAACCGTACACAAAAACACGGCTGTTTCCCTCCACGGCTCACACTGACGTGCTAAGTGAAATCCAGCCTCAGATTAGAGATGGCCCATGGGCCATTGCTGGCCCACTCCAGTTGCAGCCACTGTCCCGGTTATCAGCAGTCAGTGAACTCAGGACAACAGGAGACCCGGGCCGACTCCACTTCCCCGGGGCCAGCCTGCTCCTGGCTGAGATGACACCTCAGAGCACCCTCTGCTCCCTATCCAGCAGTGCACGGGGCTCTGTGCAGAACAGAAAAGAGAAAGACGCAAAAAAGTGGGCTGCTTTTTCCTCCCAAAGTTACCCCATTTCAGGGCAGAGAGGACTAGTGCATGAGGCACTTGAAAGAAATTGAATAAAACAGAATGAATTGAGAATGATTGATGGTGAGGTCAAGGGTCCAGTGGAGTTTACTTGAAGAAGTGAAAAGAAACTCGTCCTGAGTTCTGATCTTACCCACATTCTGCAGTTCCTCTGGTAGCACAAACAGACCTATCATTTTGAATGAGTCTAATAATACTTGCCTATTTATGTCTCTTTCTGTGAGGAGTCAGAATTAATCAATTTTTAGAGATGGAGATAAAAATTCAAATTCTACATCTATGATTATATAAAATCAAGAGGGATACAAATTAGAGAAAATACATTTCATTTAGATGTTAATTTAGTCATTAAAATAAGCAATTAAATAAATTAGTAATTAAAACAAGACATAAAAATGGAGAAAGCCTGACACAAGCATAACAACGGAATGCTTTTTTTTAAAAATAATCGGCTTATTTTCTCTTTCAAGATTTTCCAGGAACTGTCTATGGCTCTTACATATTCATTGTGAGAGGGAGTCTGCTGTTTTTTGAAAGATGAAGCCAAAAATTTTAAATCCTGATTAAAATTGTTGAATAAATGGCATTGAAATGGCAATTATGAAAATCACTGTGCTAGAAAATAATACACAAAATTTCACCACCCAACAAGATTATTTTCATGGTTCAGTGTTCACTTTCTAGCCTTTCGATGTATAAAGTTGTTAATCCAAGTATGATATTGTATTTTTAAACTTTAATGTAATATCATACATATTTTTCATATCATTACATACCCATCATAGCTATTATTTAAATTAATACATCATATTTTATCTTTTTAAAAAAGTTATGTCATTTTCCTAGCTTCAAGTACTTTCACTATTGTATTAATAAATAATGCTGCAACTTTGTACATTTTAGATTATCTACTTACGAAGCATTCCCTGGAGCAAATGAAAATGCATCAATATTGTTTTTGCTCCTGAAATGTACTGCCAAGTTGCTTTCCACATACCTGGCAGCATTTAAATGATACAATGAATGACTATATAAATCTTAACGCTTCTTGTCACCACTAGCATTATAAATAAAATGGGCCTATACAGTATGAGTGACACAGGTGAATACAGTGATTCGTGCTGAACTGGCGTGTTGGATCCACAGCACTACCAATGGAGGTTAAGCCAGAGGATTATTCCTAGAAATTCTTAGTTTCCTCATCTCATAAAAGAAGAGTTTGAAAGATACAATCTCTAAAGACTATTTCAGCTTTAAATATCTAAATCTTAAGCACTGGTGAAACACTTTATCCTTCTGATAATTTTTGCTCTATTATGTTTTAGAAGAATTGGAGAGACGGCATTATATTTTCATAAGAATTAAGTCCCCAAGAAATCTATTTAATTACATTCACAAAAATGTATTAAGGCTACTTTAGGTTTACTTCTACTGGAAAGGAGGGAAAGAAGGAAGGAGGGAAGGAAGGAACGAACGAAGGAAGGAGGGAGGGAGGGAGGGAAGGAAGGAAGGAAGGAAGAAAGGAAGGAAGGAAGGAAGGTAAGAAGGAAGGAGAAAATGAGGGAGGGAGGGAAAGAGAAAAGAAGTCAGTGTTCTACTCAGAAGAGAAAAATTCATGAGAACTTTAGGAACCAGGCAACCATTGGTCAAATGTCCAAAGACCCAATTTTGGGTCATGAGATATACTTGTGGTGGTTCAGTTTTCAGGAAAAAAAGAACAAGATACATGACAGAACAAAGGCCATTCTATAATATGTGTTAACTTGTTGACAAGAGTCTTATAAGGAGCATAAAAATAAAATAACATTGTTTGACATTTAAAATATTGTTTTAAAAGGCTAAAGTGTAATGCCCCAGAATTTCTGTGACATCAAACATATAATTCAAGTAAAAGTGAGCTTAGGGTTGATTTTTTATCTATGTTTAGAATTCTGAGTGCCTCTTGCTGTAATTACTAGCTCTGGGTGACTCTGCCCCACTGTGGGATGCAGGCTATGTCCAGCTTTGTGGGGGATGGACCTCAGCACTAAAGTGGTATGCATTCCACTGTCTGCTACTGCTGCCTGGACCACGCAGCCGCCCACATGTGGCAGCATCCTTGTCATGCTCCTTTGAACTTGGTCATCCTCTGTGGCTTCCTTCGTGGAATCGCCCCACTCCTCCTGCCTGAGCCTTGAGCCTGGCCCAGGCTCTCCTGTCTAGCCTAATGCTCTGGAATCCACATGTGGCATATTCCCACGTTCCAGCTGTTCCATCTCTAATTCAGTTCTACAACACGCCTGAGGGGTAAGACTGGGCATTCAGAACTTGTACAACTGGCTGGGGTCCTGCTGTTCCTGAGAAGAGAACAATGCCAATACTGGGAGGTAGATCCGAAGCTCAAAGTCATGACCCCAGTGCTGAGTGCCCCTCCACACCTCTCAGTCACATGGATATTTCTGGAAAACTGCTCAACTGTATTATTTTGTTATTCTAGGACAGTCATTCATAAAACACATAGCAATGGAGAGCCTACTATGTGCAGGTCATGGTGCTGAGAGCTATGTGGGAGACAAAGTTAAATCCCCATCAGAACCTGCTCCAATGAGCCTAGAACTGGACGCAGCCTTGATAGCTGAGGATAGCTCCTTCAGAGGCAATGCATTTGTGCTTTGGGGACAGCTGCACTTGTGCTTTGGGGACAGCTGCACTTTCATTTGGTTCCTTTTCCATAGAAATGTAAACAAACACTTCAACATTTTTCAAAAGAGGAAATGGATCAAGACATTCTGATAAATGTTTCCTAAACATCAATTCCTAGCTACCGTCAAATATGATATGCTATCAAATAATAGAGATCAGAAAATAGTCCACTATCAAAATATATGTGTATATATATAAAACAAAAGATGTCCCCCAAATTGTGAACCATTATACAATCATCATAGAACTTTAAATGTATACACATGTAGAAACTCTCTCCCTCTGTTTTTTTTTTTTTGAGATGAAGTCTCACTGTGTCCCCAGGCTGGAGTGCAGTGGCACAGTCTTCACTCACTGGAACCTCCACCTCTCAGGTTCAAGCAATTCTTCTGCCTCAGCTTCCCATGTAGCTGGGAGTATAGGCATGCTCCACCATACATGACTAACTTTTTTATTTTTAGTAGATGGGGTTTCACCACATTGGCCAAGCTGGTTTCGAACTCCTGACCTCAAGTGATTGCCTGCCTCGTCCTCCCAAAGTGCTGGGATTACAGGCATGAGCCACCACGCCCAGCCTGAACTCAACAATCTAACATGTTTGTGGTGTTGTGAAATATTTCATGATTTCTACCATTTAGAGGCACGATAAAGGATGACTGAATTAGCAAATTTAGTCAAAAGAAGTTGTTTGGGTAAGGCAAGGTGAAACACGTTCATGTAAATACAGAACGTAGTACAAGTTCTGAATTTGCTTATTCGCCAGCGATCTTAAAAGCTTTCCTGCTGGATTGACAATGTTTGCAGTGATTTGCAGGCTCTTCCATCCACCTGTCCCAGGTAAGAGCCGATCACAGGAAGCACAGGAGCCAAGAAGAAGATGGCTTTGGTACTTTTCAGTGACCAGTTATGAGGAGGCTCTGTTTTTATTGGCTGGGGAAGAAGAATGAGGTCACAGTTGTAGGGAATATTTTAAAATTCTGTTGACTACAGAATTTACCACTTTCTTTCCATTTCTCAACTAGTTTAAGGCTGTTTTATAACCCAACTTAAAAATTACAGTTGACCTCAGATTGCTTTTTATCATTTATACAAGCTCACAGCTTCTGGAATTCAAATAAGCGCTCCCCATTCCCAGTCCACCATCCTCTTCTGGGCTGTGGATGATCCTCCAAGCTCCGGCCCCTGTGGAAAACCAGGCTTCACCTTCTCAATTCTTGCTCATGAAAACACACAGAGCATACCCATATTCTATTGCTGGATCTCACAGAGTACCCGTGTTCTGGGCTGGCAGAAGAAATCAGCTTTAATATGGAGATAGAGCCACTGAGGCACAATAATAATAATAATTATTATTATTTTTCTTTGAGATGGAGTCTCTGTCATCAGGCTGGGGTGCAGTGGCACAATCTCAGCTCACTGCAACCTCCGCCTCTCGGGTTCAAGCGATTCTCCTGCCTTGGCCTCACGAGTAGCTGGAACTACAGGTGCGCACCACCATGCCCGGCTAACTTTTTTTTTTGTATTTTTAGTAAAGGCTGGTTTTCACCATGTTGGCCAGGATGTTCTCGATCATTTGACCTCATGATCTGCCTACTTCGGCCTCCCAAAGTGCTGGGATTACAGGCATGAGCCACCACACCTGGCTGAGGCACAAGAATTTTAAATGACTAAGTGGCTCTGGAAATTAAATCCAGAACTGTGTTCTCATTTAGGATGGAGACTGCCAAATGACATTTCTTGTTTTCTTTACTTTGAGTCTGTTTACAGGAGCACTTAAAAGTAGCTTTGAGAAAAAAATAATGAACCCATTAGGTTGTATACATTTGGTGCTCAATAACTGTTTGCAAAATGAATGGAAAAATGACATTTTAAGGAAAAAATATTATATTATATAGAATAAGCCAGCGAATTTGTGAGATGAGGATTTTTCTGTACCTACGGTGTTTTCTGAAGTCACCTTATTAAAGGTGACTTGGCTAAAATAACTTCAGTTAAAATATATGATCTGTCACAAGCTATTGATTTTAGAAAGAGAAGGTGGTTCAAATTCATGTATTTCATTGCTAAGTGTAGCTGTTATGTACAACACCCTGCCTTTACTAAACTGACATCCTCACAGGAAATACTGATAACATTCTGACATTAAAATGTGCTCATGCTCAGCAACGGTGTCATCATTTTATCCTCTTTATTAATATTAGAAAACCATTTCTGCAACGTTAGTATTTCTAAGTGAGTTGAATCACATTCTCTTAAGGGAGTAATTCTACTGAGGATGATTTTTTTAATGCAAGAATGCATGCATACTCATTTGTCCTGGGTCCTACTTTGCAGAATACTATTTAATTCAATCAAGTGATTGTTTTTGGAACTACGCCATCATCCAACAGCACAAGGCCTCCCTTACACCTGCAGTCTATGTTAAGGGCAGCATCCACTTAATACTAAACCTCAGCAAACCTTTTAATAAAAAGGCATCTTTACGCAAAAAAGAAATGAAAGAAATTAAATAGCAAGTTACATGTTCTTTAGGAGGGAAAGAAGGCAGAATGGCATTTCTGTGGGTCTGGGGATGGGGTGAGGTAAAGAAGCCATCCTTCCTTCTCCCTGGGATGTGGGCTTCTGGGACCCCGCCTGAATGCTCCCACAGCCACCAGTGATCTGCAAGACTGAAAAGCTCATGCTCTAAGTCTGGGCTCAGGATCCTTATCTGGAAAACCAGGGAACCAATTAGTTTTTTTTACAACCTTCTATAATCCCGGATTATAGGATTCTAGGATTTCTGTGTTTCTGATTCATACCAGAGCACTGCTATGATCCCTCTAACTCGGGATTCACGGCTGGTTTCAATTCTTGGTTTTTAACATAGATTTAGCCTACGTTCTGTCCTTTGATTTCCCCAGCGTCTCAAACAAGAAAAGAATCAACTGCTTAGAGTTGGAGATTTATTTATTCTAATAGACTCTGAACATTTTGTAAACAGACAAAATATCAATTCTCTTTAAACTGATTTTTGTCGTATAACTCCAGTCAATGTTTCTAATACATATCTTTAGCCATACATGAACATCAAATCTTAATGTCATTTAAATTTCTGGGGTTGGGTACAGTGGCTCAGGCCTGTACTCCCAGCACTTTTCAAGGCTAAGGCAAGAGGATTGCTTGAGTGCAGGAGTTCGAGACCAGCCTGGACAACACAATTAAGACCATATCTCTACAAACAAACAAACAAAAAAATTAGCCGGGCATGGTGGTACATGCCTGTAGTCCCAGCTACTCAGGAGGCTAGGGTGGGAGGATTGCCTGAGCTTGGGAGGTCAAGGCTGCAATGAGCCATAATTGCACCACTTCACTCCAGCCTTGACAAGAGTGAGATCCGGTCTCAAAAAATATATACATTTGGAAAAACAAATTTTCCCTAATCATAAAGCAGTGGCATTCATATTGACTCAGTATTTGTTTTAAAGCTTAAACATCGCTTAATATAATTAGGGTATGGATAGTCACAGTGTCTAAGTTAATACTTCCTATGCACGTGGAGATGAGCTTTTTTTTTAAATGGGATTGAGCAAATTCTCCTGAAGTATTCTACATGCATTATTGCAATTGTTCTGTAAATGTGTAAAAGCCTTAGGACTTTATCTTTTAATTATATATGATATGCAACACTTGTTTCCAACACCTGCAGAGAAATTTCCCGGACACTGAAAGAAACAGTGCTTTCATCTTATTAAATTAGCGTGGTTTCGATTTCACATTATCTTTGGTTGCTCAGCCTGCAGTATTACAAGTTTATTGCTTCTCCTTGGCTATGCTAAAAGTTGAAACCAAAAGTCATTTTCTGCTTTATTGACTTGCAGGAGGAAAAACCGAAATTATCCTGGTCATTAAAGAGAGTACTTACAATTTTTTTGCCTTCTATTAAGACAGTAGAAATATTTGTCTCAACATTCCACAGTCTCACTGTTCCTTTCTGTTCTCTGTAGATGAATTCTGTATCTGTAAGAGAGGAAATAGAAAAAACACCATGAAACATCAAGAAACTCACTTGGCTTTTGACAAATACTTATGTAAAATAAAATCACTAATTTTGAAAAAAAAAAAAAGGCTCCCGTTCATCAAAGGGCCCTTTCAATATGGTGCAATATGCTCAGCTCTTCTTAATCCAGCCTCACGTGATGCTTCTCTCCTACTTTACACACTGACATAAAAAGCACAGGCGCACACAGAGAAAACCTTTGGAACAGCTAGAATGTTCTTGGGCAGAACATGAAGAGCAGATTAAGAAAGCAGCTATTCCAAGGGGCCAAGACAATTGCTAGTAAAGGGACTAATTTCCTATATCCGACTTTGGAATAAATCTGTATGCAGAATGCCTCTGGCCCACATCCACATCCTGCAAAACATGCTTTCATCTGCTCCACGGGCTCCGGTAGCTGCTCTTGCCTGGAGGAGTTAGCTACTTCGCTGCCGTGAATACCTGTGAATCTATACATATCATAGATTCTGAGTCTGGCCTCTTGTATATAAACAACCAAGATTTCAAGTATCCCCTTAGAAAATTAGTAAAAACGCTTACTCAAAATAGTATGCATATGGGTATGTGCATATCTATCTCCTACGAATGAAAGGGTATATTTCTGAAAGGTAGGGTTGTATTAAAAACAAACAAACAAACAAAACAAATCAATGAGATAAAAACACTCCAACAGAAAAAAAAACTGGCAAAATGAATAGACCAAGGAATTTTGTAAAACAAGACAAAAATAGCCACGTGAATAGACTCTTAAAATCATTAACATTCTGATGATGCAAAATAAAATCGGAGATATCATTTTGCAGCCACTATATTAGAAGAGAGTAAGAAAATTTCATATGGGAAAATTACTTTCTGAAATGTAGGGCTGTAGGTGGAGAGGCAGGGCCAACAGTGGGGGAAGAAAAACACTATCTTTCTGAGTGAAGGAGGGAACATTGAGCCAGTTTGGTGGTAAAGGCATTTCACACTATAATAGTTGATGACTGAAAAACATTATGCAGACGGGATTAATTCAAAAGCAGAGTCGTTATAATTTAAGTATGTGTAGATTTTATGAGGAAAATGAAAGTCTATCAATATAATGAAAATTTCATCATCTATATGGTCCTAGATCAATCTATTTTATGCATTATGTAAATTATATCCAAAAGTTCACTGCTAAAGTTGCTAACAGATGTTTAGGTGAAATTGTTTTATTTTCCTGGTAATACTTTCATGTACAAATCAAATGAATCATGCTTTTCTGTTTCTTAAGCAAACATACCAAGGTGCACCTATCAAATGAGCTATCTCCCATTAAAAGCACTCATGTGGAAGCCTCTGCAATCATTTCCGTGAAGTTGTCCTTATATAGCAAATTTTAGAATATCTTTTTTTAGAAAGCACTTAAGTTTGTTAGTTATAGAAGTTGCAGAAAAGGTCATGACTTAATTGGATTGTCGTCTTCTCTTCCGTTGTTCACTAGCTTTTGCTTTCAATGAATTTCTAAAACTCAAGTCTGCCATCAGTGGATGAAGATTTACTGCCTTTGACACCCCCCAAGGAGTTCCAAGTTCTCTGCTTTTACCCCACCCCAACATTACTGTTCACAGTGAAACAATGATTGTTTAAGATTATGCAGTGGGAGCTGAAAAATGAGAACACAGGAAAGGGAACAACATACACTGGGGCCTGTTGCAGAGGGGCAGGAGGAGGGAAGAGCATCAGGATAAATAGCTAATGCATGCCGGGCTTAATACCTAGGTAATGGGTTGATAGGTGCAGCAAACCACCATGGCACATGTTTACCTATGTTACAAACCTGCACATCCATACCGGAACTTAAAATAAAATAATACATTAAAAAGATTATGTAGTTCTGCATTTGATGTACATAAAACCAGCTTGTTTCAATGGAAACCAGTAAGACCACTTCCGAATGAGAACATATGATTGCTTTTCTTTCTCCTGCATTTGATCATTCCACTACTTTTAATGGTTTTATCACATACTGATGTATTCTTAAATACTATGGTGTTTAGTTTTCTTTGCATTTGAGCTTAATAAGGTGATATTTACTGTGTTTCTCAGTAATTTATATTATATCGTATTTCTAAGGTGAGTAGTCCACACGGTCTTGGGTCTTAGTTCTCACTGATGTACATGATTCAAGTGTATATCACAATGGATGCCAGTCATTTCTAGCTTTATTGTTATTACAAACCATTCTACCATGAATATTCTCCTTTACATCTTTTGCTACAAACATACAAGGCTTTTTCTCTTTTTTTCCCCTTTTTTTAAATAATTTTTGAGATGGAATTTTGCTCTTGTCGCCCAGGCTGGAGTGCAATGACATGAGAGCTTGACTCACTGCAACCTCCACCTCCCCAGTTCAAGTGATTCTCCTGCCTCAGCCTCCCCATTAGCTGGGATTACAGGTTTGTGCCACCACACCCAGCTAATTTTTGTATTTTTAGTAGAGACGGTGTTTTGCCTGTGTTATGGGAATTCTTAACAAGTTATTTTCAAGTGTTTACAGCACTTTTACAGGCACCAATATTGAGTGAGTTCTCATAACTCACATCCTCTCTAAAACTTGCTGGTTTCAAACTTCTTACTATCTTCCAATATATCTTCGATATAATATCAAAGATACCACTTTGCACCATCAGAGTGTTAATGAAGAGACTTTGAGTCTCTTCAGGTGCTTATTTACTATTTTTGTTGTATTTTATACAATTCATTGGTTTATTTATTTATTTTGCCTACATTTTTCTGTTGGAATGTTTTTATCTAATTGATTTGTAAGCAATTTTTTAATACATCACATATGAAATTTTTATTAGTTTTATGTGTTGAAAGTGTATTTTCTTAGCTGTGGTTTTCATTTTCTTTATGAAACATTATGATAATAGTCAAAAATGTTTACTTTTATTGTGTTTGATATGACATATATAATAAATACTTTCCTATTACGAAGTCATAGTAATAGTCTCCTATATTTTTTCTGAAACGTTTTTTCCTTTTCCTTTAAAAAATTAAGCTTTAATTCACTAGGAAATGACATGAATGTATGGTGTGAGGTAGGAATCTAATTTTGTATGTTTATATGTGTAATAATTTGTTCCAGTACAATTTGAGAAGGTGATTATTTGCTCAGTAAGATATGATGTGATCAATATTTCAGCAATAATACCTGCAGTCATTGGGTCATATGGAACTTTTTTATGTGTCCACTGATAAGTTGGCTCATTCCTGCATCAATACTACACTGTGAAATTATGTACCTTTGTAGTAAATCTTGCTATCTGGAAGTTTTCCCTTATGATTTTCCCTCAGGAAGTGTTTGGTGTTCCTTGGGATTTTGCTGCTGATTACATATGCTAGATTCAGCCCTCTATGCATTAGATTCAGCCTGTTAAATTAAACAAGAATTCTTCCCAGAAACTGATTGAGATTTCATTAAATTGAAAGGTCCATTTGGAGGAAATTGGACACCTTTACAACACTGAATCTTCCTTCTGTGTACTTGGTCTACCTTACCACTTATTTAGGTTTTTTTATTTTCAGCATTTTCCCATGAGTTTTTATGTTTTTCCATGGACAAAAATAACACAAAACATAACCCATCTAGAAATGAATCTAACAAAGGATGTGAAAGACATCTATGACCCTTTGCTGTGGATCATCCACTCCATCAAGAACCCCAGGAAACAAGCGATTTGTTTTATCATTACATAGGTTTGCCTCTCCTAGAATTTCTTGCAAACAGAATCACACATTAAATAGTCTTTTGTGTTTCTCTCCTTTCACTTATAATAATGATTTTGAGATTTATTCATGTTATTCCATGTATTAATGTTTTATTCCCTTATACTGCAAAGGAATAGTCTATAGGACTGATATACCTCAATTTTCATGCATTCTAATTCATGCATTTGTGACAATTTAGATTGCTGCCAGGTTGTAGCTATTATATTGCTGGGTCATATGGTATGTTTGCGCTTAACTTTATGGGAAACTGCCAAACTATTTTCCAAAGTGTCTATACCATTTTGCATTTCCACCATCGTATAAGAGTCGCATGCACACCACTTCTTTGCTATCAGTTGTCAAAATCAGTCTTTTAAACATTAGCCACTCTAGCAGGTGTGTAGTGGTATCTCACTGAGGTTTTAATTTGTATTTGCATTTTGATGATAACTAATAACAATAAACATCTTTTCATGTGAATACGGGTCATTTGCAGGGTTTTTCTTGTCCATTATTATTATTATTATTATTTGTTTACAATTTATTACCAAGTCTTTTAAACATTCTAGATATAAGCCTTTGTCTGATATGTATTTTTAAAAATTCTCTACCAAGTATGGCTTTCCTTATTTTCCCAATTGAATTTTTAAAGAGAAAATCATTTATGAAGTGAGTGAAAGCTTTTTTTTTTGCATTTTTCTTTTATGTCTATTCTTTTGCCAATGCTACACTGTGTTGATTACGGTAACTTTAAAGTAAGTCTTGAAATCAAGTAATATAAGGCCTCAAATTTTGTTTTACTTTCTCAAAACTATTGGGTAGTTTAGTCCTTTGTATTTCAATATAATTTTTTTTTTTTTTTAACCAGAGGAAGCAGCTTTTATTGATGAGTTATCTCCAGAAACCAGAAAGACTATGTACTCACTTTCAGTTACTCCCCATGCCTCCAGGATCGCATGTTGCTCCACCTGGGGCGGATATAAATTGCCTCTAGATTTTCCAAAGCCCAGTCTTTCCCTTCCCTGTGCAGCCTTGGAAACTAAGTAGGATGCTGTTTGGTGTTTGCTTCTCCCCAGCAATGCCTGCTGCAGCTACTTAGTAACAACTAGAGGTGGAGGGTGTTCAGGGAAGCAGTTACGTGAGTAAGTGTGATGCACAGGAAAACAGGATCATAGCCTATAAAAGGTCCCTCTGCCCTGCCCCCGTGGCCTGATCCTTCAGTAGTTGCATTTCTCTTTGTGTTGGATGACGCCCTTCTGAATCAGATCAGGGATTTCCACTGCCAGCCATGGACCCAGCCCCAGAGCCATGAGATGAGCTAGTCCAAATCTGGGCACGTTCCTGGCCCACAAAGGTTGAAGTGATCCGTCAGGCATATTTTTCCACCCCTGTACATCTTTGCTGTCTTTCCATCAAGCTCAGGGACTGCCATTTCTGGGGCGGTAGTAGGATATGTGATAGGAACATGAAACTCGGTGTCAAACTCGTGTTTCAGGAGGTCATGGATATGCCAGCATTTTCCAAACCACCGAGTCCCTTCCTTGGACTCCAGTCGGAACCAGTCGTTGTGCATTCTTGCTATTCTCCACACACCGGATAAGGGACTGATATTCCCCCTTCAGTCGCTGCACCCGTAACTCCCGATCTCGGGGTCCGGCGTTTGTCTTCAGCACCGGGATCTCAGACACAACACGTCGCGTGGCCTCATCCGCCGTCTTGGGCCAGGGCGCCTCAATGTAAATTTTTAAATTATCTTGTTTATTTCTTCAAACAAGCATCTGGGATTAGGATTGGTATTACATTGAATCTGTAGTTCAATTTGAGGAGGATGGCCATCTTAAAAATATTGATTCTTCCAATCCATGAACAAAATATGTATCTCTACTTGTTTAGATCTTTCTTAGCTTCACTTGGAAATTTTAGTAGTTTTCATGTGCAGATTTTGAATTTCTTTTTAATAATTCCAAAATTTCCTAATATTTTTCCATTATTGCAAATGATATTACTGTTTAATTTCATTATTTGTTAGTTGGTAATGTATAAAAGTAAAATTAATTTGTCTATTGATGTTGCGTCCTGCAAATTTGATCAATGCACTTTTTAGTTCTAGTTCACTTAAAAAATACACTTCTTAAGGTTTTAACATACACAATCATGTTATGCAAATAAGAACAGGTCTACTCCTTCCTTTCAAATCTATCTTTTATTTCTTTTTGGCTTTATTGCACTCACCAGGACCTTTATTACAATGCTACATAAAATCAGTGTTAGAGGACATCTTTTTATTGTTCCCAATGTCAGGCAGAAATCATTGAGCTTTTCACCATTGAATATAACGTAGGCATAATTTTTTTTTTTCATAAATGACCTTAATACATTTGAGGAAGTTCCCTTCTATTCCTAGGATGTTGAAAGATTTTGTCATAAAACATTGACTATAATGAAATGCTTTATGTGCAGCTATTGCAATTATCTTATGGAGTTTCTCTTTTATTGTCATTAATATACTGAGCTATGTTCACTGATTTTCAGATGTTAAACCAACTTTGCATTCCTAAGATAAACCCATTGATCATGATGTATTACCATGTTTTATATATTATTATTATCATTAACATTATTTTGCGACAGGGTCTTGCTCTGTTACCCAGGCTGAAGTACAGTGGCATAATCATGGCTGACTTCATCCTTGACTTCCTGGGCTCAACCAATCCTCCCCACTCAGCCTCCAAAGTAGCTGGGATCACAGGCACCTGCCACCATACATGGCTAATTTTTTAAATTTGTGTAGACATTGAATCTCAATTTGTTGTCCAGGTTGGTCTCAAACTCTTGGGCTCACGCAATTCTCCTGCCTCAGCCTCCCAAATTGCTAGAATTACAGGTGTGAGCCACCATGCCAAGCCTATTGTTGATTTTTATTTGTTAATATTTTGTCAGGCATTTTTGTCTCATGATCATGAAGGATCTTAGCTCTTTTGAGTCTTAGTTATTTTATCTTAGTTCTTTTTTCTTGTGATATCTTTATCTGGCTTTAAAGTGAGAGTATCACTGCTTCATAAAATAAGCTGGGAAGTGTTCCATCTTATTCTATTTTCTGAAAGAATTTATGTGGGATTTTTATTATTTTTGCCTTAAATATTTGATAGAATTAATGAAGCCAACTGGGCATGAAGTTTTCTTTGTGGGGAGGCTTCAAATTACAGATGCAAGTTCTTTAATTGATACAGAGCTGCTTCAGTTTCCTATTTCTTCCTAGGTTGGTGTTGAAAATAGGAGTCATTTGATAATTTATCCATGTCATCTAGCTTTTGAAATTTATTGGTATTGTAGGAGGGAAAGGATCTTTTCTCACCCATTGTCAGGGTCATGGGTGAGGCACCTACAACAAAATATCAAAACAAGAAAAGCATACACATTTATTTAACGTGTAAGTTTTATGTGACATGGGAACCTTTAGACATGAACATCCAAAGAAATGGGAAAACCTGTGTATTTTTATGCTTCGATTTGATGAATGGTGGACAGTTATGGAGAAGTACAACTAGAGAAAGGTGGTGTGATCTAATGGTAATAAACAGGGGAACTTAGCAAGGCCTGTTGGTTGACATTCTTCTTCATGTCCCTGTGTCTTCTGAGATAAGGAGATTCCTTTCCTCTGAGTACTAGAAGGATACGTCTAGAATGCAAGTCTTATAACCTGCTTCAGAAGAAAGTCAGAGGATTCTTGCATGGCCTGCTTTAGGGCAGAAGTGTGGAGGAAGGGCAGAGACACCTTTCTGTTTCTGCTATTTCCTCCACTGTCAAGGTGCCATATTTTGCAGTAGTATGTTCTGAACCACATCAGTATAAATTTTATTTTAAAAATAATTTATTTAAAAGTATTTATTAATTTTAAAATATGCATGCATTTTAATTGTGTATCGTTTTAGGACGACAATCGGTTATGCTTTAGCAGGATGGTAGGATCTGCATTTATGTCTCTATTTCCTTAATTGGTAATTTATATCTTTTTTCTTGATGAAACTGGATATTTACCAATTTTATTGACCTTTCAGAGAACAAACTCTTGGCATTATCATGTGTATTATTTCTGTATTCTACTTCATAAAGTTATTTTCTTTTCCTTGTTATTCCTTCCTTCTGCCTTCTTCAGCTTTAATTTACTTCTTTTCTTCTAGCTTGTTAAGATGAAAGCCTAGGTCTTTGATTTAATATTTTTTTTCCTTTCTAATTAAACTATTAAAGCTAAAATGTTTCCTGTATAGATACCATTAGCAACATGTCACAAATTTTGACATGGTGAATCTTCCTCTTGAGGCCTTCCCAATTACCTGCCTTCTTCATTTGCCGCGCTTCTGCCTTGGTTGTGATTGTCATCTCCTTCACCATAGACGACTCCAGCAGCCTCCCGATGGGTCTCTCTTCTTACTTCCATTCTCTATGCAGACAAAGCCATACCTCTCTTTTAAAACTCCTTTTTCATCCCCTTGGCAGAAACTATTTTGGTCAAATTTCTTAGCCTGACGTTTATGGTCCTTCTGATTCTGGCCTGGGCCCCTCTTCCCATTTGAATGCCTATCACCCCCATAAAGCACCCTGAGCACCACCGTGTCTCCCAATCCTCTGCACTTCCTCCCACTGCTCCCTGCACCTGAAATATCCTTCTCCCACTACCGGGTAGGATCTTCCTGAGATCTCATAAAGGTCAGCTCCCTTGTTAAGTTTGATATCTTTTCCAGGCAGAATTCATCTCTCTCTGCTTTCAGTCCACATTTCATTCATCCTGTTTCACACACATCACAGCATGATAGAGTTATGTGTCTGTTACAGCTCGCTGTGTTCTGCACTAGAGTGCATGATTCTCAAGAGAAGAAGCCACACCTTCCTGATTTTCTATCTCTAATACCTAGCATAAGGACTGGTACAAAGTTATGCTAAATACATGTATGATGACTTAAGCCAATTAATACTATCATAAGTCTGATTCACCAAATATCTACCTGACATACAAAACAATGGGCAGAACCACCAGTGAAAGAGTAACTGCTCTGGAATGAGGAGGCCATGGCAGAGGTGGAGTAAGGATGTAGGCATGGGCATGGTGTGCTTTTTTTCTGTCAGATTATACCTTTTATGCCTCTTCATGAGATTCAATGATCGTTATGTTATCCTCACCACTGCAAAGCAATGAGATGTTACACAGGGGCGTGTACAGTGCATTTTAATGCGATGTGGATAGGAAGATAAAGTTGAAAAGACATGCTCAGTGGAGTTCTAAGAAACACAGAGTGTCAGATTCCTAGGAGAAAATGTTCCAAAGGAAAGCTTACAGCACCACCAATTGCTAGTTACTTTTCATGTGCAAAATATCTAGTGCTTTGCATTTAAAACAGATCACCAATTTCATTTTTCTGTGTACTCATGCAATTCTTCAAAGCTAAAAATATTACTAATTGGGAAAAAATTGCATTGGTAGCTAGGACTAGGAAGATGATTGCTTTTTTGTTTTATTTTGTTTTTTCAAACTGTGATAAAAGAATAACAAATTATTTTTCTGACTGTCAGTAATAAGATGAAATTCCAGTTACTCATAGCATCAGCTGTCAGCTGATTTTATATGTTGTTTACTTTTGCTTGACAATAACGCATTTTTAAAAAGCCTTTCAAAGGCCATGCATATGTTAAAAATTTACATAATGCTATGGCATCTTATGGTACTACAGATACCTTAACAATTGAACTAATAGATCTCATTAGTAAGTGTAATTTGTGTATGCTGTTTGGTTTTAAAGAGTACACTAGTCCCTGATTGTATAAATATCACAAAGAATCCTTGCATAGTAATAGATTTTAATTTCTGGAACAAAGAATGTACACAATGAATGTAGTAAATTTAATTTTTCTCATATCATCTTTTTAATTTTAAATAACTAGCAATAGAAGCAGTAATATATTACCTATTTTATTTCTAGTTATAATTTACTTGTATTTATGTATGTTCTGATAACAAATAGCACATAATATACACATATCTTAAGACAGTCAACATCAATATAATGGTCATGAAATATTAATATGTAACCTCTAATACCCAAATCGCAGTCTAGAAATATTTCCCACCAAACGAAACCCAAATTCTCTCTGGAAATAGCTAATTCCAAGTCTGTAATAAGATATATCTGAGCCAAAAGGTCAAAGTTTATTAGGATCATGTCAAAATGACTCAGAAGCCATCCTGGAGAGTCTCCCACTGGCCAAGAATAGAACTTTCGAAGCATTGATAAAACTAGTAACTGTAAAAGATTGAAGCTCATCAACTATGCATAAGTTCTTGAACTTAAAATGATACTTAAAAACCAAACAGATTTGGAGGTTTATTTACTATTCTTTCTACTTCTGTTTAACATTTTCTATGATGTTACAATTCAAGAAGTTTTAAAAACATCATGAAGCTATAATGTGAATAAATATGTGTTGCACTAGTCTTTCATTTCATCCCTTTGGGACTTTCGCAGTCATTTGCATTTATAGAATTAATCTGATATTTTGTTTGCAGGCTACTAGTGATTGTGTTTTTACCATGTTTATGCAGTAATCACTGGGCCACAAGCTCCAGTTCTGAAATTGTTCCCTGCAAAGTCAGGAGCTAGGAGCCTGTGAAGTTACAGCAGCCAAATGGGAGTCTTCAGTCCAGATGCAGACACGCTGCCTCTCCTGAAGAGTGACTTTTCCTTTGGCCCTTAAACAGTAAGGTGTGTTTGGCAAGTTATAAGAAGAATAAAAAATGATTAGAAAGCTGACATTAATTCCTACTGCTAGTTTCTTTTAAGAAATATGAGTCAAATGCAAATGTTTTAGTTGGACCATATTTATAATCTAGAACTACACTGCTAATGTGTAGCCTCTAGCCACATGTTTCTATTAATATTAAAATTAAATTAAAATTAAATAACATTAACAATTTAGTTCCTCATTTATCCTAGACACATTTCAAGTGCTCGAAAGCCACATATGGTTGGTGGCTGCTGTGCTGGAGGCTGTGGGTGCAGAATATTTCCAATACTGCAGAAAGTTCTTTTGGACAGCACTATCCACAAGGTTATATTAAGTGAGCATATTTCATTTGGAATCAAATATATTAGTTTACACCACAGCCTATCTTTCACCTGGAAAAATCACCCTTCTCAGGCCATGGCTATGGAAGAGAACACCAAAGGGTGTCCTCGAAGGTGGTAAGCAGACCTCCACAACTTCCTCTTGCCAATAATGTCTTCGTGCTTAAAGATAATGAAGACTATCATTGTCAGACGAATTAGGAAATTTTTAAATAGTTAAAAACGAATTCCAGAATAATCCAAATGTCACAAGACCTAAAAAAATACAGGCTTATATTGTATCAGGAGCCTCCGTAATCATCAGAATCAATGGATTAAAAAGTAGAAGTTTAAATGGCATGAAAATGCCAAAGGGACTTTCGGTTTCTAGTTTTGCTAAAACTCATGATGTTAAAAAAAATACCCAACATGAGAACATCCTTTTCTTTGAGATTATGAGAACTTCACACAGCCCTTTAGCGTATCAGGGAAATACTACACCTAGAGATGGTGAAGAAATGCAAAAGAAATTATGTGCATTCTGCTTAAAGTAGATCAGTAACTCATTTGCATGAGAATATGCATAAATGGGTGTTGAACAATGAGAACACATGGACACAGGGAGGGGAACATCACACACCGAGGCCTGTCGAGGAGGGTGCGGGGGCTAAGGGAGGGGTGTTAGGGAGTGGAGGGATTGGGGAGGGCTAACATTAGAAACACCTAATGTAGATGATGGGGGGATGGATGCAGCAAACCACATGGCACATGTATACCTATGCAACAAACCTGCATGATCTGCACATGTACCCCAGAACTTAAAGTATAATAAATAAATAAATAAATAAAAGGTAGATGTTTCCAAAAAGAGAAATGATGGGTATAAAAAGCAAAACTCAAAAAAAAAAATCCCCACAAAAGCAATAGATATTTTATCCTTTAAAAAATATTTACAATGTATGGGATACTCTGCTAGATATTTGGTATGTACCATGTGTTAGCCACATTCCCTGACTTACTGAAACTTACAGTTCAATGACAGTTACTGCATACTGGCTGTAGTAACTTTCCATGTTAATCACAGCACTGTGCTCTCAGACATGGTTCCAAGTAAATAAATAATTCTGTTAATGTTATTAAGAATTAAGATTTTCTGTACAAGAGAAAAGAGATCCACATTTTTAATCGTGGACATTCAGACCAGGCGCAGTGGTTCATGCCTATAATCCCAGGACTTTGGAAGGCCAAGGCATGAGAACAGCTTGAGCCCAGGAGTTTGAGAGCCTGAAAAATTAGATGGGCAGCATAGCCAGATCCCATGCCTTCAAAACAATAATTTAAAAGTTAGCTGGGCATGGTGGTATATGTCTATAGTCCCAGATGCTCAAGAGGGTGAAGCAGAAGGATTTTTTGAGCTCAGGAGTTCACAGTTGCAATGAGCTGTGACTACACCACTGCACTCCAGCCTGGGTAACAGAGTGAGATCCTGTCTTTAAAAAAGAAAAAGAAAAAAAAAAAAATCGCCAGGAAATTCAGTTAAGATTTAAAACCTTGTGATGTCGAATTTGCATCAGAATTATGAACAGAAACCAGTGTTTCTTTATTGTTCAAAACTATATACTTGCTAGTTTTGTTCTCGAAAAGGGGCTAAAAGCATGATTATCCTAGACACCCAGATTTTTGTCTCTAAGTACTATTCTCCCTAAAATGAGCCAGGGATCTTTTAAAAACTAGATGTTTCCAGGTCTGAGGCACACAAAGCATAGCATAAATCTAAACTATTTTACTGGCCAGAAAGCAAAGACTAGTGGGGAAGATAAGGGATTGGTAAGGACATGTCAATAAAACCGTGGTAGATTGCAAAATGGCTCCAATTCGTCACCCCACCCTTTACCACCTAATTTCTCAGGACCCTCTCTCATGACTCTAGGCTCAGACACAGGTCTGGAGTTGGGCAGCGGAGTATCAGTAAATAGAAGCAGGCTGGTGCTTGAAAAGCTCTCGCACAGTGGACATGCTCTCTCTTGGCTTCTGCTATTGCCCTGAGACAACATGCCTGGCCTAGTGTCCTGTCCTAAGAGAGGGATCAAAGGCATGAAGGGCAAGCTGGTTGTTCCAGTCATCCAACAAGAGGCCATTCCAGATCAGCCAACACCTAGCTGGGCGTCTGGCCATGTGAGCACATCAGCCATGAGATAGGCAGAGTTCCCTAACCGCCACCTGCCAACAGCCAGGTTTGTGAAAAATGACTTATTCTGTGTCCCAGAAGGCTGCTGGTTGTTTATTACACAGCACTCTGTGGCATTAGATAACTGACATAAGGACAGAAGAACCAGCTGGAGGGGCTCTCCATGGTCAAAGCTAGGACAATCTGAACACTAAAAGAATAATGCTGTCAGTGATTAAGACACAGTGAATACACTTTTAAAAGCACGAGTCCATAGTTAGACTAACAAAACATTAAAGAAAACGAAACTCTTTATTTTTCATAGCTGGACATCACTACGATACCAACTTCTTAATCTGAAAACTAGGAATTAAAAACAATTAGGGATTCAGCTGCCTGCTTTGTTGGTATTTCAGGTACAACAAATAGCCTGTTTACAAAGGAGAGTTCCACCTTTCAGAAGATTGTCAACTTGTAAATGTAGAAGGGGTGATTAATTCAGAAAATCACCACTCGGTAGCCCTTGCTGAAAAATGTGTGCAGGTAAGGATCATCGATAGACGCTATTCATTTGGAGAAAAGTTAGTGGGATATTATCCCACAGAAAATATGCCACTCTCAATGGAAAAAACATGTTTATATTACGGAAATTTGGTGGTCACCTTTTTTTTACCCACGAATCTCCCCTTCGAATCACCAATCGTGGGACAAGTGAACATTATAGATAAACGTAAAATCACCTCACAAGAAAGCAGTCAGACAAGTTCAGAAGGCAGGAGAGCCTCCAAAACAGCTAGCCTCATCCAGGCGTATTGTGAAACAGCATATATCACAAAAGGAGGGGAGTTGTTCTACCATTGAGAGAAATTTAAAAGACATAATCAAGAACAATGATGATTTTTAATTTGATCTAGGCTCAAAAAAATAAAATAAAAAAAGCTATGTAGAAAACATTTTGAGACTGAATACGGAAAGTTGAAGATGGCGTGGGAATTTAACGATATTTGGGACTTATGGTCATTTTTGTCAGACATGATGATTGGATGTATGGAATATACTTCGGAGATGCATGTTTTAGTATTCGGGGATGAAAGAAAATGATAGTATAATTTATGTTTACATATTTTCTCCACAGAAAAGAAATGATGGGGGACACATAAATGGACAAGGCATTGAAATTAATTGGTATTTGTATTGGTTATACAGGTGTTCACTGAACTATGTTTTCGACTTTTCCGTAACTTAAAAAATTTCATAAAAAAATGAAGCAGAAAATAAAACCCCATAATCCCTGATTTCTAGGAATGTACACTAGGGTTGGAGCTCTTGTCCACAGGAAGGCACCGCTTGGGAATCCCTCGGTCAGTGAGGGGCAGTCACTTGGAAGAGCCTGGATGCTTCTCCCTGGACTATCAGGAAGGTGCTCCCCCCAGAGGTGGGTTTTGGGGCTCCTGGGGTGAGGGTAGAATTGAGAAAGGCTAAACTGTGAGCAACTAACGTCATGCTTAGGTAAAACAAGTACAGGAAATGGGAGGTACCGCAGGTGGGACGCCAGAGGGGCAGGACCCCCAGAACACCCACTGTTTGTAAAGATGAAGACAGCTCAGGGAGCTCCTGAGCAGAGGCTGGGCAGCTCCACAGCAGGGCTGCAGTTTAGTTCATATGTTTCGGCCTGGAGGAGAAAAAGAATTCCTTTTTTTTTTTTTTTTAATTTTCCTTGTCTGGGTTTTCTTCTTTCTGGATTTATATCACAAAAATTGTCAGAGGAAAGTAATGTGGGTTCAAAAGAGGTACAACTCTTTCTTTCAAAAGAGCACGTTTTCTAATGATATTTCTTTCATTCTAAATACAAACAGCATTCAGCAGCCCTGCCAGAAAGCACTTAACCGAAACAGTTCAGCCTTGACATCTGTGAGACTTGCTCTGGAGACCTGGGGAATTCCCAGCTTCTCTAGGACCCTAAGTGAGATGTGAACATTGGAACCACTGGCTGGTTAATTAGCTCTCTCTGGCTCAAGGGCTTCACGCAGGCCTCTTGATTCCAACTTACACTGGAAACTTTAACATACATGGCAGGATAACCTGACAGCGAGGTTAACTACATCTGATTTTCCTGTAAGATCCTGAGAATAAGGAAGAGTTAGAAAGACCACAGTAATGTTTTCCTTCCCCCTTTCAAGAATGCAACCAGGTGCTGTATTGTGTAAGTCAGAGGGTATTAACAGGCATTTGCTTTAGAAAACCTGAATCTTGGAAACAAAGTTGAAGAATTGTCTGGGGCGGAAATGAGTTAAGTGTGTGTGGATAGACAGGTGAGTTATTAAATTCTGTGGACTTCAAACTATGGTAAAATGATACCACAATATCTATCTTTACGAGGTCAGTAATGACAGAGATAAGTACTTTCAAAAAAATAATAATCACTACTTGGAAATTACTTGGGAAACAGCTACATTTCAACGATGACTTTAGTGGCTTTCAATTTCACTTAATTTTTAATCATAAGATCTGAGACTGTCCAGTTTGTCTTTGATTAATGCACTGCCTAAATAACTTTTAAAATGTTTTAAATTTCCATTATTTTCCATTCAATTTTTTATGTGCCCAACAGCGTCCTGTTCAGAGTTTTAAACAGCTTGTTACACTGAAACCCCACTAAAAACAACAAAGCCCCTCTTTCTGTATTTAATATTGTCTGTATTAATATTTTCTGCCCCACTCCACTCCCATAGAAAACACTAGTTTTGCAGTAAATTCCTTTCAGCATTTTTAATGGAGCCAAGTCCTCCAGGTTACATTAATCTACGCATCCCTGAGAACAATGACCTCCTACCAGCAAAGACTAATGGATAGGCTGAGAGACAGAAACTTGACCGGACGATGACATCAACACAAGGGTGCTGAAAACCTCCAGGGTAAGGTATGGATGGCTGGAAAGGGCTTGGCCCAAAAGTCTGGACATTTGGCCTCTATTTTAGGCTTTGCCACAGACTGGCTATGCCAGAGGTATGCAGTGCAACCTCTAAAGCAGTGTCCTTAAAGGGACAGAGCATGATAGTCCCCTCTCCTTTTTCATATCTGCTAGCAGGAAGGCTTTTATAATGGCTGGGGCTAGAGCAGCCATTCTGTTCCTTTAGGTGATTTTGGAAATGGAAGATAAAATGAAAATAGAAGGTAGATTCCACCTCTGGACTTCTATGTGGAAATAAGTAAGTTTGAAAGACAAATAAATTTCCATCTTTCTTTTTTTTTTTTTTTTTTTGAGATGGAGTTTCGCTCTTGTTACCCAGGCTGGAGTGCAATGGCGCGATCTCGGCTCACCGCAACCTCCGCCTCCTGGGTTCAGGCAATTCTCCTGCCTCAGCCTCCTGAGTAGCTGGGATTACAGGCACGCACCACCATGCCCAGCTAATTTTTTGTATTTTTAGTAGAGACGGGGTTTCACCATGTTGACCAGGATGGTATCGATCTTTTGACCTCGTGATCCACCCGCCTCGGCCTCCCAAAGTGCTGGGATTACAGGCTTGAGCCACCGTGCCCGGCCAAATTTCCATCTTTCTTAAACTAGCATTATTTTGATCTTTCTGTTGCTGAGGGCTGACTTTAATCCTAATAAAGAAATACAATCATACTCTGACTGTAACTTCTGGATTTAGAATCAGGAGAATTTGGTTCTAATCCCATTGCAGTGTTTTTTGAGGCCTGTTACTTTACCTAGCAGTTTTTCATTTTCAGTAATAGAATTTCTTATTTTTCTGAAAGGGTTGCTGTGCTGATTAATTAAGATCAGCTATGTTCAGGCATTTTGAAAGTATGAAAAGAAAGAGCATGTTTTATAAATACGAGATCTCACTTCCACCAGTGACACTCAGATCTCTGAAAGGGGAAAACCAACTATCCCTTTTGACCACACATTCACCTATGATTTTATTTACCAAAAAAAAAAAAAAAAAACTGAATCATATTCCAGAAGAGTTTTAGATGGAATCTATGAAAAAGCTTGCCTGTACACAACTCTTGTCCTTTTGACTTGAAAGCAAATAAAATAATCCAAAATGCAAACAGCAGGCAGGCCAGTGTCTTATACAGAGAGAAGAAAAAGCATTACACAGAACAATTCTGTCTACTCATTGGGCTGGAAAAACAGAGAAACAAATGATTAGAGGTTTCTCCCGTCTCCCAGGAAAAGTAGGCAGGCCCTCTTAGATGGAATCACTCACTCCTTCCCACTTGCCCATTTCTGTCTGTGAGCCTCAAAGTGCCTGATGGCACAGTGGCTATGGGGGTTATTTCTTTTTGAGAAGATTTCGCATGTGTCACAAACGTGGGACGTCAAAGGCAGACGTCTCCAGGTGGCGTGTGGCTGTCTGTGTCCCTCTGCTTCAGGCAGAATGTGAGTCTGAATTTGGCTGGCTCCAGGGGGCTGTCTGTGCCACCAGGGCCAGGCAGCCTCCCAGGCTCCTCCTACATGACATGCTGGAAGTTTAGCAAGTGGCATCACTGGTATAAATTCACTTGTGTCTTATGACTCTGGCTCTGACCAGAGACTCTTTCCCTTCTGACGTGGACCCATACAGACTTTGCTGGGATTATTAGAGAAAGTCCAGTCAATTAAAGAGGTAGAGCCCACCATCTGAAAGCTGCAAGATAACAGGGGTATGACTCTAAGCTCCGAGGGGGTGGAGGTCTCATCGCACAGTAGTCGTTCACATATTGTAGTAAGTGGAAGTAAGAACATCCTCACGTTTGTTTCCTGGTGAAGTGAGAACCTGTGTCTGATGAAGTCCCAGAAAATCCGCACCTTTACTAGCTATTAACTGTGGAGTCTCAGACAGGTTATAGGGCTTTTCTGTGCCTGGATACTCCCATCTGGAAAAAACTGGGGATATTAATAATGTCAATGACAGTAGAACTGTATCTGGGTTCACCTAGTAGGTCCTGCTAAGTATGAAGCATAAAAACCACTAATGCTATTAGCAGAAGCAACCAGAGACAACTCAGCCATCTGAGTGACTGAGGCCTTCCTGTGAAAACCCACAGGGCTTACGGGGATGCTTTACCTGCAGGGCCGCATAAAAGTGTACCCGGGAGATCAAGTGTGGCTACAGTCCTTCCACCTCATATGTTCCCAATAAGACTACGCAGTTCATCTTCTGGACTACGACACTTGGCCGTGTGAGGGGCTGCGTTAACAATCACAGCAGAGCAGGTGATGTCACCTGGGCATGAACACCGGTTTGTTCTCAAAGTCAGTGTTGTTTTGCCTAAAAATTGGCAAAACCAAATTTTTCTATGTACGCAAAGCTTCAAAAATTCAAAATCCTGACTTACTTTAATGGCTATAAGTTTCACATTAACGTACGTGGAACAAATGGCTATCTAAGCTTGAATTGTCAGGACTGCAAATCTGACAATTTATTCCATGCACGCCATCAATAAAGGTTCTAATTTAAGAAACAACAAATCAACTCTCTCAAAAAAGAGCAAATTGATCTCAACCACAATTTAACATACAATCAGACTCAGCTAATCTTTAGAGGTTGTTATTGCAGTTATCCACAAAAATCAATGAATGGTATATCAGGTCTTCTGCGGTGTAGGACGTTGTATTCAACGAGTGAAGCAGCATTCATTTTAATGATACACATCTCAGTCAAAGCATCGTAGCAATCTTCGGTCAGTAATGAGTTCTGTCCTGTTAGGTGATGGGAATGTTCAGCTCAATGTATAGCTATTGGTGGAGCTGGTAAAGGTCATCGCTGCATCTCATTTATTAGAGCTGCCTCTCGGAATGGTGGAGGCATAGGGTAAATGGTGTTGAAAACTGTAACTTGCAGTGCAATATCTGTTTACTCCATTAGAAATAGATTTTTTAAGTGCCCAAGTTTGGTTAGTTTCCTTTTTTCTTGTTTTTGCTTGCTTTTGCTTTTAGGGCACAAAACTGCTGTGATTTCCATGTGTATACTGCTGTGTATTTAAAGGCAAAATAGTTCTTTCCCTACTTTCAACACCACAGAATTACAAAGTAAAGTTTCTTCCCTTTAACAATATCATTTTACTTTATTTATTCTAGGAACTAACAATGTCAACTAGATCAACATTAGTAACTCTCATACAAGCACGGAAACAACTGCATGTGAGTACACACGCGCGCACACACAGACACACGCGCGCGTGCGCCTACCTCACTAATGCCAAAGTGTCTGACTTCATGAACAATGAGTTCACCTTCCACACCCTGTCCTAGGTTTGCTTATTCTACTCAATTCATTCATTAAATATCGTTGTCATCCTCTGTGCAGACACTGCGCTGGGTGCTCACTCTCACCCTGCACAGAAGCTCGTCTGTGGGATCTTCCCCTTCTCCCAGCAGAATCGCTGGACACACCTGCCTCAGACTCAAGGAAAATGCTGCAATGAGTGTGACAAGGGGATCTGATTTTGTTCCTTTCCCTTTAATGGAATCACACTATGTTTCCAACCTAGAGCATCAAATAAATAGTGACGGAGGGGGTGCCTCCTACCTGTCCAGTCCTGCCAGGGGAACTACAGAGGCAGGTGGTGGCCTCGGTCCACACTCAGCACTTGCTTCCCCATCGCCCAGCCCTTGGCTTGTGTTTTTCTTTCCCCAAAACCTGCCCCCATGTGTCGCTCTCCTTTGACAAGAGAGACCATGTCATGCTATGCTTTCCTATGGCAAACATAATGGGTATTTCAAAAGAAGAAAACATGTGACAGAAAAGACTGAAGGCCTGTGAGTGAAATCGGAAAATCTGCGATGGCGTTCAGCTGCTGTGCACTATCCCACTGCTGTGGGCCAAGGCAAAAACACACCAAAGTGCTGGAATAAACCACCCCAAAGAGACATTCAAGCCGAGTCCTTTTAGTGAGGCTATCCTTCGCTGTTCAGAAAGAAGAGCAGATTCTGTATGTTTGACCATTTGATTTCTGCTTACGCTTCTATTCCATGTAATTTAACCATTAGCAAATAAATATTTTCATTTTATTTATTTTTTGAAATTCATGCATCTTACATTTCTCATCCCAGTCCTGACTCTTAAGTCATCACTCCATATGTTAAATCCAAGGATAGAGTCTTACTCAAGTGAATAAATATTATAATCGTGCTTCCCAAATAGATTTGCCTGCTTGTTTTTCCCTTTCATAGGAATCAGCCATGGAATGTATAATATATGTCTTTCCTGATTATACGTCTTATTTTCTTGAATCAGTGCATGTGGGACCTTTCTCCTGGGAGACCGCAGACGCCTCCCTGGGGGCTCGCCTCTCATTCTCCTTTTAGTGGCACCGTGTCCTCGGCGCCTTCCTGCGTGGCTAAGCATGGTCTCATGACATTCCCAGTCCTTTGTACTCCCTGCATCTTGGAATGCTGCGCCTCCCTTTTCATGTTTCTGACTGGACCAAAAACCCCAGAGTTCTAAGTAGGTATTGAGGAAGTCCTTCTGGTCATCGGGGAAAGCAGGAAAACACCCTTCCAGGAGGTCAGGCTGTGGAGCAGTTTTGTGAGGTGAGATGAAACAGAGCTGGTGCATGACACTGTCTGGCCCCTGAAGAGATCTCGAAGATTCTGTCTGAAATTCACTAGACTATCCCCAGACCTGAAAAAGAGTGACTATTTGTAGAGAAAGTAGAGAAAAGAAAGCAGAAAAGGCAGTAGGTGTAACATATACCATGAGCTGAATTTGGTAAAATTTTCTGAGCACCAGTGACCATCTAGGCTTCTGTGCATGGTGGGAATTTAGAGCTGGAAGAGCATGGGGTTGTCTTTGCATGCAAGCTTATTCATTTTACTCATAAACAAACAGACTCAGAAACAGTAAATGTCCAAAGTCAGGAATCTGGTCCATGGCCCGGGACCAGGTCCCCCCGCCTCTCATGCATTGTGGGCCCTGATTGTTGTTGAAGGCACACCAGGGAGGACAGCACAATTGTCCCATGAGGAAGGAACAATCCACTTCTTCAATCTCAATCTCATAGTATTCCAGAGAATGGTGGCTGACCTGTTGAAGTGCCATACCAGAGTCCTCAAAAGCAAACTTTACGACAGGCCATCCTAAAGAGACTTTGCAAGCCAGATAAACTCTTCAGCCACTTCCACAGAAGGTAGTCACAGACCCATACACAGGAATGACTCTATTTCCATGGAAGAAAGATAAGTTTATGTTATTTACTCTTTTGTACATTAAGCATGTTTAGACCTAATTTCTTGGGTGTCAAAATGGCATTGAAATGACATTGTCTCCTTGGCTCATCCACTATTTGGGATGGTTACTGGAAATATTAGGAGCTCCTTATAAATGTTACGACAGTTTCTCAAAAGATTAAGCGTAGAATTACCACTTGATCCAGCAATTCCACTGCTAGACGTAGTCTTAAAAGAAGTGAAAGCAGAGACGTGAGCAGACATTTGTACACTGATGTGCATAGCAGCATCATTCACAATGGCCAAAAGACAGGTGCCATCCAAGATTCCACTGAAGATAAATGGGTAAACAAAATGTTGTCTGTCTCTATAATGGAATATCATTCAGCCTTAAAAGAGAAGGAAGTTCTGACAGAGGCTGCAACATGGACGAACCCTTACGATGTTATGATAAATGAAATAAGCCAGTCACAAAAGGACAAATACTGCATGATTCCACTTATGTGAGGTCCCTAGGGGAGTCAGGTTCACAGAGACAGGAAGCAGAAAGGTGGGTGCAGGGGCTGCGGAATTTTTCGTGAGGACAGAGTTTCAGTTTGGAAAGCAGAAAAGGTCTGGAGATGGACGGTGAAGACGGGTGCACAGCAATGTGAATGGATCTCTACAGTGTATACTCTAACACGATTCAAATGACGAATTTCATATTATATATATTCAACAACAATTGAAAAAAAACTTCCTGAGAAAGAAGAATGGGTTTGATGGGAAGTCTAAGAAACAGAGGGTCTGAAATAGTGTCTAGCTGTATCTCGAATCCTTTTTCTTTCTTTCTTTTTGAGAGGGAATCTCACTCTGTCACCCAGGCTGGAGTGCAGTGGGGCATGATCTTGGTTCACCACGACCTCTGCCTGCCAAGTTCAAGGGATTCTCCTGCCTCAGCCTACTGAGTAGCTGCGATTACAGGTGCCTGCCACCATGCCTGGCTATTATTATTTTTAGTAGAGATAAGGTTTCACCATCTTGGTCAGGCTGTTCTTGAGCTCCTGACCTCAGGTAATCCACCCTCCTTGGCCTCCCAAAGTGCTGGGATTACAGGTGTGAGCCACTGTGCCTGGCCCTCTAACCCTTCGTAATTTCACTGAGACCCAAAGTTTATGGCTTTGGAAATCACAGGTTTAGAAATAAAAATCAGCAGGAAAGAAATTGCTTATGGCTGATTTAAGAGAGATTTATGGGCGTAAGCAGGTGTTCACTTCATCTCTCTCCTCAGTGCCATATTCTGAATTGCTGCTGGTAGCATGTGCCCAGGGTTGGACAGTTGTTCCTGGGGTTGACTCCAAGGTCTGGTGGGAAGGAGACGGTCCTCATACAGCGACGGTTATGTTGTTGTGCTGACACACGAGGCCCAGACACCACTGGGAGCTCGTGGTGAAATCAGTGCAGGACTTTAGGTTGTGTGAAGTTTTTCCCATGTTTTAGGGTGGACAGCTCTACTGGATGATCAGAGCTGATGGAAAAGCAGAGAGAGTCCTTGTTTCACCCCTAGAGCGCCTGCTTTGGGTCAGTCCACACTTACATTCCGCCATGAAAGGGGAAGGTAGGGTGAGAGATTGTCATCCTTTCATCTGAAATCTTCTTGTTAGTCTCAACATTTGTCCCACAATAAAAGATTAACTGGGCACATTAAAAACAAGCAAACAAAAACTCAACTCTAATTCTAAGAGGAAAGTTTGGGGCAATTAACCTTTCTGGTAAAGCCTCTGCCAACTACATTTGAGTGACTACCCACAGCAATGCAGACGTCTGGGACTGTGAGGTTGGTAGGAGTTCTGCTGGACATTTATTATTTCATAAAAAGTAGTGGTCTTTAGGTTAACTCAAGTTTGGTAGGATGGAACAGAAGATATGGAAAATCACTCCGTTCCTAGCAAAAATGGCCCTATAAGGCATTTACAAAGAAATTCTATAATTGGGTAGACTTATGGGCTTCAGGATAAAGAGAAGAATGAAGAAACCAATGAATGAACTAGTGTATTTGGGATGTCACGCTTTTAGAGTACTGGAAGGATGCTCTTAAAATATTTTCAATAGAATAAACTGTATTTTTGTTGTCACTGTTTAGACACAGTCACTCCTGGACTATGAAATTGATGATGGTTTTTCCGATTCCTGTAAGAAAGTCATCGTAGTCTGCGGTCTCCCGCAGTTGTGCCTAGAGTATGTCCCCTTGAGTCTAGTCTAATGACGGAATTCTCAATCTAGAACTACTTCTGTCCTCACAAAATTTATTATCAATCAAGGGATGAAAATTTGTTCATCTACAGGTCTGTAAACTGCAAGAAGTCCAGCATGAAGTCATCCTTCTCAATAAGAACTTGTCATCCCTCAGATGGTGATTTCACTCCGTTCCCATTACACATGATTTCCGTTTTGTAGTGTGTGACTTGAGATTCTATTTATGGGACCTATTGATCGTGCACAAAAGATCTGATGGTTCTCATCACCTTCATTATATTCCTCATAGAAGACGTCCCTCTTCCACAAATGAGAACAACTCATTGCAATGTAAATGAGGAGTAAGTCATTATTTTTAACTTGCCGTTCTCTTTTCTTCACCCATGAGCAAAGAGCTTCAACAGTCGAAGCTTTAGTGATGTGTCATTATGCCTGGAAGCTACCAAGTGTGAAGGAAAAATTACCATTAGAATGATCAATGATGCTCTCATGAAACATAATACAGCGTCCTTTAAAGTACTTTATATAACATTACATGTAGAAGCACATGGGGGCACTTTGATTTACCAGGAATAGAGAAAAATAATCCTTTCTGTGATTATCTGAAAGCCATTATATATGTCGTTATGCTTTTATAAAGAAACTGGTTTAAAGCTTTTCTGATTAACTAGGCAATCAAAACTGAAACACAATTAGATATAAAAGTATATACAGGTCAGAAGAAAAATGAATCATGTTTATGAATTGAGTGCCATGATTTTAGAAGAAAACATAGCCTTCTGTCAATGGCCTCAAGGACTTTTATTTAATCTTTATCATTAGTTACTAGACCAATTTTATGTAAGCGGGTTTCAGGTCCATAAAGCATCAAGGAACTGATTACAGGACAGCTTATGGCAAATGTTGGTGAGCACACACCTAGGAAACTGTGTTGCACTCATAATTTCAGTGTTTTCACAAATTCTATTAAGATCATTTACAGCATAAAATAAAAAGTGTATCACCAACTACTGTGTGAATAAATCTGTTTCATTTGAAAGTACAAAAGCTATTAAGACAACATTATGGCAGGATCATAATAGATTCTCGAGAAATAAGTTAGGGAAATAGAATATGTGTATGGCCTACAGTTAGGTGTTATCAGCATGCAACGCACTGTACAGGACATACCTGTATTTATCAATTAGTTCCAGAATCTGGCTAGTTATGAACTAGTCCTGTAGATTTTACCCTTTTGTCAACTAAAACATTCATCTCCTTTTCCCAGCCTTTTAGCTCCTTTCTTGTTTATCTGTACATTTCTACAGATTATTTGTAATGGTTCTTTAATTTCATTAACAAGGCAGCTAGTATGCCTTCGGAACAAGGTATTTGACTACTGAACAAAATACCACTGATGCAAAACACGCTTCTTTACCTGCTCTGAATTCCCAAACACATGGCGTGGTTTTCACCTTGCCTCCAGAGCCAGAGAGAGGGGTTTTCAAACTGGTGTTCGTCCTGTCTAGATGTGTGACTTAGAATAAGTTACTTAACCTCTCTGAATGGTGCTAATGCTACCACCTACTTCACCGGGTCACTAAACAATTAGAAGAGAGAACGCACGCCAGGTGTTTGGTGCCAGGGCCTTAAACCTGGCTATTTTTATTGTTATCCTAGCTAAACTTGACCTTAGATTAAGGTGAATCTTCCTGAGCAGCTAGGTGTTCTCTCACTATTTCCTGAACAATCTTCCCTCCCTTCCTGAGAATGAGATATCTAATTTTCCTTTTTGATTTTGAAAAGTACATTCCTTACTGGAGAACATGTAAGAATATTCACTGCATGATTATCCTGCATACGTCCTTCACACCAGGATCTATCTTTCTTTGCATGCTCTCTCTCTCTCTCTCTCTCTCTGTGTGTGTGTGTGTGTGTGTAAGACAGTAGTAGAGAGCACAAGAGTGAGAGCAAGAGCAAGCACATGCTTTATCAAGATATAATTCACATACTAATAAATTCACCTATTTAGGTATAGAATTCAGTGGTTTTTAGTGTATTCAGAGTTGTTCAACCTCCTTACCCTTTTACTTGCTCCAATATTACTTTGCAACTTGGTAGTTCTGTTCAACGCCCTTTACACTTTTTTTTTTTTTGAGTCGGGGTCTCACACTGTCATCAGGCTGGAGTGCAACGGTGTGATCTTCTGCCTTCTGGGTTCAAGCGATTCTCCTGCCTCAGCCTCCTGAGTAGCTGGGATTACAGGTGCCTGCCACCACGTCTGACTAATTTTTTTGTATTTTTAGTAGAGATGGGGTCTCACTATGTTGGCTCGAACTCCTGACCTCATCATCCACTCGCCTCCGCCACCCAAAGTGCTGGGATGACATGCGTGAGCCACCGCACCAGCCACTTTACACTTTTTACAAGCTTTACATCAGCCTGGATCTTGGTCATCTTGGCATGATTCCTAAGTTTTGAGCTTACCTCCATTTTTATACACATTTTCCTTAGTCGAACTAATCAGAAAGCTGTCCAGACTACAACGCTGGTTGCTGGGGATGCTTGTTCTGTTTCTTCCTCGTTAGCATTTCTCATGGCTGTGTGGTCACAGTTGGTTTCTAAGGGCCTCCTGCCATGAGTGTTGCACATTGTTTCATCTGGGTAGGACAGAGCCTTAATAACAATAATGCATATATTATCCCTCATTTTTAACACCTTTATTGAGATACAATTCACACCATACAATTCATCCATTTAAAGCACACAACTTAATGGTCTTTAACATATTCACGGACATGTGAACCCAGTATCATAATTAATTTTAGAACATTCTCATAATCTCAGAAAGAACCCCCCAACTTTGAGCTACAACTCTTCTTGCCCCCATGTCCCTCATCCCAGTTCTAAGCAACCACTATCCTACTTTCTGTCTCTGTAGAGTTCTCTGCTCCAGATAGTTCACATAAAAGAAATCATATATGTTGTGGTCTTTTGTGACTGTCTTCTTTTACAGTTTTCAAAATTCCTCAGTGTGTAGCAGGTGTCAGTATTTTGTTGTATTCTTATGGCCAAATAATGTTCCACTATATGGATCTACATTTGGCTTGTTTGTACTTTTTAGCTATTATGAATAATATTGTTATAAACATTAATGTAATTATTTTTATATGGTTATATGGTTTCATTTTTCTTGGGGATATAGCTATGAATGAAATTCCTGGGTCAAGGGGTAACTCTATGTTTATTTGTTTGGGAAAATGCCCAGCTACTTTCCAAGGTGGTTACACCATTTCTCCTTCCCACAAGTAGGACATGAAGGCTCTGTTTTTTCCACATTCTCACCAACACTTGCTATTTGACTTTTATTGCAGCCATTCTAGGAGGTAGAAAGTAGTATTTCATTGTGGTTTTGATTTGCATTTTCCTGCTGAATGATGATGTTAAGTATCTTTTCATGTACATATTGCTGTTTGTAAATCTTACTTGGAGATATGTCACCTCTGATTCTGTGCCCATTTTTAAATTGGAATAATTGTCTTTTTACTATTGAGGTTAAGAGTTTTTATATAGTCTGGGTATAAGTTCCTTAACAGGTAAATTATTTGTAAATATTTCCTCCCGTTTGATAGGTTGCCTTTTCACTTGCTTCATGGTGTCCTTTGAAACACAAAACTTAATTTTGATGAAGTTCAATTTATCTATTTTTTCTTTTGTTGTTTTTATTTTTGTACTATATCTAAGAATCTTGCCAAATCCAATGTTATGAAGGTTTACCCCTATTTTCTTCTAAAAATTATTAAGTTTTAGTTCTTACATTTAGGTTTTTGATCCACTTTGAGTTAATTTTTGTCTATGGTGTGAGGTAAGGGTCCAGCTTCATTACTTTGCATATGGCTGTCTAATTGTCCCAGAACTATTTGTAGAAAAAAGATATTAACATTCATTTTTATGTCACATTACCAGATTCTAAGCATTTTATTATTTATTATCTTATTCAACCTTACTCTACAACATAGAAAATTAGGCTATTTTCTATTCTCTAAAGCTGATAAGCTTGGAAAGTGTAATTAGCACCTTTTCTTTCTTAGCCTTCAACCAGACTACATTTTCCAAATTTCTCTGAGGTTAGTTGGGGACTGTGTGCCTCAATTCTAGCACAAGTGGAAGCAGAAATGACACGCACTGCTTTTATATTTGGTCTTCCCTCCTAGGCACTCAGCTCGGCTACATTTCCTCATCTCTCTGGCAGTTAGATGGGATCGAGTGACCGACTGTGAATTAATGGGAAATATAGGCAGAAGAGATGCATACCTCTTTTAGGCCCAGCCCCTGTAAACTTCCTGTGTCAGCCTCACCATTCTCTTCTTGAGTCTGCCATCAAGATACAGAGTATCCAATGGAGAAATTTGAGCACTTATAGATACCACAGCCACTAGCTAGAAGGAACCCCAGTCCCTGAAAGGCTGCATGGAGGAACCCCCACCTCCTACCCCATCCTCATAATTGCAATGTGAGAAAGAAATACAAGTATCCAAAATATTGTAGTGTCTGGGCAGAGGTGGAGGATCCAGGCATAAGATAATAAGATGGAACTGGACAAGAGATAGGAGTTCACTCAAGGGGGGCTATCTTGGAGAAGTGTCCCAGGCTAGAAAGAGTTCAAGTTGCTTTTCATAGAGCCAAGACCTGGATAGGGAAGTAACGGAGGGAAATTGATGCTATACATGAATAGTAGTTCAGACAGTTTAACTGTTCTTTGCTTACAAAGCAGATAATACATAGCAGAGTTGGGGCTAGAACCTCTTTTCTCAAATTTCTAATCAGAGACTCTTTCAATTAAGGTGAATGGGGGAAAGAGATTAATAGTAAGTTCTTCCTCTAAGATCTGAAAAACTGTCACTTCCCCAAAATATTAGATTGATTCTGAGTTGCTCCAAAAGAAATAACTGAACCCAAGCATAGAGCATTCTGGGAATAAATTTTATCTTAATATCGTAGAGAGCTGTGTTACAATCATCACTGGCTTCCTCACTGAGAGCACTGAACTATTACTTGATCAATATGTTCAGACACAGATTGGCTGACCACAGGCCAGGGATTGCTGAGATATTTCTTTATTGGGTTGATGATTGCTGAGATGATATCAAACCCTTTCCAGTCCTGCTCTTGCCTGCTGCTTCCTCATATAACTGCCTTATGTTCATGTCAGAGCCCTGGTTTGGAATATCTGAGGCTCCTGCTAATTTATGCCCATATATTCCGTTAACATCTGATTTTCAAATCACCTCTCCAGAGTCTTAAAAGACTAACCCTTCTCTGTATTTTCCATCTTACTTTGACTTAAAATTTATTATGGTTTCTTAACGGGGCCTGTTGCAGGTAGGGGACAAGGGGAGGAAGAGCATTTAGACAAATATGTAATATATGCGGTGCTTAAAATCTACATGATGGGTGATGGGTGCATAAAACTACCATGGTACGTGTATGCCTATGTAACAAACCTGCACGTTCTGCACATGTACCCCAGAACTTAAAGTAAAAAAAAAAATTATTATGCCTTCTTAAAACTCTTTATTTGGTTATGCTTTCTAAATATTCTCTACATGCACTAATGTGCATTTCTTCAGAACTTCTCTGTCATTCCACAAGTATCAAGAGCCTTCAATGACTCAACTTAAAGTGCTTTTTATTATGAAGGGCATATTGTTGCTGCTTAACACACTCAATGGTCATCAAAGAAAAAAATGCCTCAGGAGATAGAATAATATACTTTGTTCACTTGGAAACTAATTTATCTATCTGCTGGAGGCTTTGGAAAACTCACAGTGACCCAGGGCTAAAAACGTATGATGTGAAATTTCCCGGCTCTCAGAAAACTTTCTAGGGGAATCATTCCCAACAGTGTTAATCCATTAATCCTCGAAAGGGAAAATGTATATGTACACATTCATTATTCTCCTAACTGAAAGTGTAGAAAAATGCGTTTGATAATGTTTCTCTATAGTTACTCCCTGATCACACCAAGTAGCTTCTAAAAGGTGGGGAGAGAAGCACCTTACTTTTGCTATCATATATATAGAAGCTAATTTTAAGAGAGAAAGGAGAAATCCTATTTTTCTCTTTCAGGTATTATGGGTCATCATCTGTTTATGCCTTCAGTATTATATCCAGAAAATAATAAAAGAGAAGTTGTTTTAAAATAGGTTATTTGGAGGAACTTAATGAAACACTCTGTATCACATTAATTTCTTACTAAATAAGTCAAACAAGACAGCACACATTTTATTACAGAGGATGTTCCTTCTCAAAGTATTAGCCATTTGAATAATGCAGAGTAAATATGCCAATGTGATTCTTAAGATAGTTGTATTATTATGAAATATACCATTAAACACACACAAAAAAGTCAGGAATATGGGTTTCTATATGTTCAATACCTACGCTCTAAAAACACATTGCTCCTGGTAGCACAAAAATTGTGAAAATTAAAAAAATATTTCCTAAAAGTTATTGAAAGCATTGAAAGGGATATGACTATCATTCAATATTAACAGTGTCAGAGTTCAGCCCATTCTGAACACAACAGGGAAAAGACCTGTGTGTAAAATCCTACAAAAAAAGGAGCTACATCCATAGTAGCAGATTTAAGATCTCCAAAAATCTCCTCTTCCAGAAAAGCAATGAGATAGCAAACATTGTCAAAATCAACTTCTTCAAATCTCGGCAATTAAACAATGACTTCCAACAGTCTGCAGAGCATTTGTTCAAGAAAAACCACTGACTCTCAGTGGAAGAATGAGCTTTTGGCCTTTTAACTTTCCCTATGTCCATCTCCCTCTCCTCAGGTCCACAGCAGTCTTGAAAACCAACAGCCTCACAATTATGGTAACCATGAAAAGTATCAGCCTACATACTACGTAAGGGGGGAAGAACAGCTTTATAGCTTTCTAAAAACACCACGTCAAAATAATTGTAATTATTTGACCTGTCTGGCAGTTCTTTGGAAACCCACACCTAAAGGACTTGTCTTTGTTTGATCTGACTCAGAGCTCAATCACTGTAAACAGCCTTTTCCTTAGGGCATTTGTTGATAACAATCAGTGACAATTATTTAACATAGCAGAAAATGGAAAAAAACAAGATGTTGATAAAACTATTTAAAAGGAGAAACATGGAATGAGATGTCCATGAAGGCTGTGAAAAGCTTGAACATGTTGCTGAGAATCTAGAAGGCCACTTGCAGGTACAGGGCTGTATGAATGCCCAGGAAAGACTTGAGAAGGTCCCAGTTGTTCACCTCTGTCTGACATTGAGACCTTCAGCAAGTAGGAAATGAGGACTACATCAGGGTTGTAAACTTCCTGGCTATGTGTGGAAGCTGTGCCTTAGAATGCATACAGAACTTGCTAGCAGAAGCTTATAGATTTATTGGTTCAAGGTATTTTTAAAAAGATCTCTGTAATCATTATCTGACACCCAAGTTAACCATGCAGAGTCCTTAGTGGCCAGCACGAAAGAAGGAAAGTTTTATTTCATTAGTTCAGCCATTAAAGAAGTAAATAACAACAAGAAGAACAAACAGCAACTACAAAACCTGGGGAGAAGGGTAGCTTGATTTTCAGAGTTGCCAGACTATATAATTTAAAATATTCACTATTTAATATAAAATTGAGACACACAAAGAAAAAGGAAAGTATGGTTTATACACAGGAAAAAACATAGTTAATAAACTGCTTTATAATTTTTTGAAGTCATTGAACACGCTAAGAAAAAGACCTTAACTTGGCTATGATAAACATGTTCAAATAACTAAAGAAAACCATGTCTACAAGTTCTATAGAAAAGTATAAAAACTATGCCTTATCAAATAGAGAATATCAATAAAGACATTAAAATTATTTTAAAAGAACCAACTTGAAATTCTAGAGTTAAAAAGGGTATTAAAACAGGCCAGGTGCGGTGGGTCATGCCTGTAATCCCAGCACTTTGGGAAGCTGAGGTGGGTGAATCATTTGAGGCCAGGAGTTCAAGATCAGCCTGGTCAATGTGGTGAAACCCAGCCTCAACTAAAAATAAAAAAAATTATGGCATGGGGGCATGCACCTGTAACACCAACTACTCGAGAGGCTGAGACATGAGAATCACCTGAACCTGGGAGGCGGAGGCTGCAGTGAGCTGGGATCATACCACTGCACTCCAGAGCAAGACTGTCTCAACTTAAAAAAAAAGTATAATAAATGGAAAATTTACTAGAGAGGTGCAAAATAATATTTTACTTGGCAGAAGAAAGAAGCAATGGACTTCATGATTGATAAAGATTGCCTAGTCTGAGGAACTGAAAAAACATGAAGAAAAAGAAGCAGAGCGACAGAGATCTGTAGAATATCAAGTGTATCAACATACGGATAATGGGAATACCAAAAGGAAAGGGGAGACAGAGAAGGAAAGAAATAATATTGAAGAAAAAATGACAAAAAACTTCTAAAATTTGATTAAAGGCGTGAAGCCACACAACCAAGAAACTAAAAAAATTCAAGTATAATAAACGAAGAGATTCACACCTAGACACATCAAAATCAAGCTGTCAAAAGACAAAGACAAAAAGAGAAGCCTGAAAGCAGTAAGAGCAAAGGGATTCATCATGCACACAGGACCCTTTGTGCAATTAACAGCTGATTTCTCATCAGACACCAGCAAGGTCATAAGGCAGTGAGATTACATTTAAAATGCTGAGAGCAAACAACCGTCAACTAAGAATTAAGTCCAGCAAAATGATCCCTCAGAAATGATCCTTTCAAACATGAAGATATTCCCAGATAAAATCAAGTTCATTGCTAGAAGAACTGCCTTAAGATAAACAACCAAAGAAGTCTTCTAGTCTGAAAGGAAAGTTTGACAGTAACTCAAATCCACATGAAAAATTAGGGCACATCAGTAAAGATAACTACATAGATAAATATAAAAGCACAAAAGTGTTGTTGTTTGCAACACTTTTTTTTCCTCCAATAAAAGCTATGCTGGTAGAATTATGAGGTATAAAGATGTAAAGTATATAATAAAACAGCACAAAGGGGACACAGAGGACAGAGCTATACAGAAGCAAAACTTTCGTATACTAGGAAATTAGGTTGGTATTCATTTGAATTGTGTGCTAAAAATTAAGATATTTGCAATACCAATGGCAATAACTAAGAAAATAACAGGCCGGGCATGGTGGCTCAAGCCTGTAATCCCAGCACTTTGGGAGGCCGAGGCGGGTGGATCACGGGGTCAAGAGATCGAGACCATCCTGGTCAACACGGTGAAACCCCGTCTCTACTAAAAATACAAAAAATCAGCTGGGCATGGTGGCGCGTGCCTGTAATCCCAGCTACTCAGGAGGCTGAGGCAGGAGAATTGCCTGAACCCAGGAGGCGGAGGTTGCGGTGAGCCGAGATCGCGCCATTGCACTCCAGCCTGGGTAACAAGAGCGAAACTCCATCTCAAAAAAAAAAAAAAAGAAAAGAAAATAACATACAAAATAGAGTAAAAGGACGACAAGGGAATAAAACAATGCCTTAAAAATATCCGTTTCACATTAAAGAAAGCAGTAGTGGAGAAACGGAGAAACAAAACTATACAAGACCTATAGAAAACAAACAGCAAAATGGCAGACATAAGTTCTATCTTATTGTTAATAACATTAAATATAAATGGATTAAAGTCTCAAATCAAAAGAGAGGGTTTGGAAGAATGGATAAGAATGGATGATAAGTCTATACAAAGTCTACAAATGACAATTTTTATATAATTGATACAAATAAATTGAAATTAATAGAATAGAGAAAGATACAACATGCAAACAGTAACCAAAAGTGAGCTGGGTTTGCTATAGTAACATCAGACAAATGCTTTTTAAGACAAAAAAAATTGTTGCTAGAGACAAGGAGGGACATAAATAATAAGGATAGGGTCAATCCATCAAGAAGACAAAACAGTTATAAACATAAATATACCTAAAACAGAACAGCAAAATACATAAAACAATCACTGAAAAAACTGAAGGGGAAAATAGACAATTCAGCTACATTTATTAGACTTCAAATAATGGAAGAACAACTAGAAAATCTGCGAGAAAATAGGTTAAGTAAATAACATTATAAACCAACCAGATCTAAAAGATATCTTAAGTGGACTCTGTTCAATAACAGCAAAATATACATTTTTCTCAAGTGCGCACGAAACATTCTCCAGAATAGGTGACAATTGGGCCATAAAACAAGCATCAGTAAATTAAAAGGACGGAAATTATATCGGGTCTGTTCTCCAATCACAATGGAATGAAATAGGAAATCAGTAACAGAGGGATTTTGGAAACTCAAAAAGATGTGGAAATTAAATAACACATTCTTGACTAGCAAATACGACAAAGAAGAAATCACAAAAGAAATTAGAAAATAGCTTGAGATAAAGAAATTCAATGAATAACTTTCTACCTAATGAAGGTAGCAAAATAAGAGCAAACTAAACCTAAACCAAGTAGAAGGAAGAAAATGGTAAAGGTTAGGTGGAAGTAAGTGAAATGAACAACACAACAATAGAGAAAATCAAATATATAAAAATTTTGTTCAATGAAAAGATCAACCCAAGTGACACACTTTCAGCTGTGTCTATGAAGAAAAACAGAGAAGATTCAAATTATAAAAATTATAAATCAAAAAGGTAATATTACTCCTAAGTTTATGCAAACAACAACGACTTATGCAGGAATGTGTTGAAAAACTATATGCCAACACACCCAATAATGGACAATTGCTAGACTCACTCAAACTACTGATATTGAGTAAAAAAATAGAAAATCTAAATATTCTTATAACAATTAAAGAGATTCACTTGGTACGCAAAATACTACCTCAAAAGAAAGACCCTGCTCCAGAGAGCTGCACTTGTGAATTCTACCAATCATTTAAAGTAAAATTAACACCAATTCTTAAAAAATTCTTCCAAAATATAGAAGAGGAGGGAATCCTTTTCAGTTTATTCCATGAGTCCAATATTATCTTAATACAAAAATATCAAGACAAAGACATCAAAAGGAAACTACAGACCAGTAACTTTTATGAATATAAATACAAAAATCTTTAATAAAATATTAGCAAACCAGATCCAGCAACCTAAAAAGAATCATATAGCATGATTGAGTGCAATTTATCTGAAAAACACAAGACTAGTTAAACATAGGAAATCAATATAATGCACCATATTAATAGAGTAAAGGACAAAAATTGCATGATGATTTCAATGGATGAAGAAACGGCATTTGACAAAACCCATCACCTTTCATGATAAAACCCCTGAACACCCTAGGAACAAATGGAAACTTCCTCAACCTGATATGGGGTATCTATGAAAAGCCCATGGATAATATCGTATTTAACATTGAAAGACTAGCTGCCGTCTTCTTAAGATCACAAGACAATATGTATGTCTGTTCTCACTACTTTTATTCAACATTGTACTGGAGATAGTAGCCAGGACAATTAGACAAGAAAAAGAAAGAAAAGGCAGCCAATTTCAAAAGGAATTTCTAGTCGTAGATGGCATGAATATAGCAAAAAGAAAACACTGATTAATAGGTTTACACAAGACTAAAAATGCAAACAAATACTTGTACACCAAAGTCCATGTCAGTTTTATTTAAAAAAAAAAAGGCAGAAACAAGAAAAGTGCATCAACAGAGAATAGGTAAACAAAATGTGGTATACACACAAGAGAATATTATTCAGCCTTAAAAAGGAATAAAATGCTGATGCACTTTATAATATAGATGAATTCTGAAAACATTACACTAAATGAAACATCACACATACACACACACACATACACACACACACACATGTCAAATGGTACAGCAGTCAACTGAAAGGGCTCCTGATGGACAAAGCTGGAATCAACTGATGAAAAATAAAAGCAGTATTGAATTATAACACAAAGTATAGGATAAATATCTATAAGTTTATACTGATAAAAATAAATGATTCAATAAATAAAGAAAGTGGGGAGAGTAGACAAATCTCCCACATGGAAGACTCTAAGTAATTTCTATAGATATCCTGCTTTAAAGAAGAAAGAGCGTAGCCTTCCACTCCAAGTGAGGGCTATGCCTAGTAATTCCTTCCAAAAAGCACAGTATAGAAAAAGAGATTTAAAAAAATGTTGTTACAGTAGAGAAATGTGACAAGTACAACCTTAGCCACGGATCAAGGTCAACATCAATGGCTATAAATCATGTTGATAGCATGTTCCTTAGATAAGTGATGAGAAAGGCATTTTACTTCTGCAGTCCTCCTCCCAAAGCCCTATAAACCCAGTCTAATCAAGAAAGAATATGAAACAAAACGGAAATAATGCAGTTGAAGAATATTCTATAAAAGACATGATCCATATTCCTCAAGTACCCTTTTGTCGAGGTCACCAAAGACAAGGAACAGGAACATCTGCGAAGCTGTCACAGCAAGAGGAGCCTCAAGAGACTCACTGTGGTGTCCTGGATGGGGTCCTTGGGAGAAAAAGGGGGCATGAGGTGAAAGCTAAGGAAATCTGAATTCAGTACAGATGTTGGTTAACAGTTACATCAATACTGCTTCATTCATTGTGTCAAACATTGCATAATATGTAAGATGGTAGTAATAGAGGAAAATGGGTGTGGGGTACACGGAAACTTTCCGTACTATCTTTGCAACTTTGCTGTATATGTAAATCTATTCTAAAATGTAAAAAGCATATTTTAAAAAGTCTTTCAGAATAAAATCAAGCCGAGGATTAGTATGGGATGAGAGGACTATGCCAGACTACAGGAGAACCTGCCAGCTCTGGAATCCCAGGAAGCTGAGTTGGAAGTCTCTGAAGAGACTACACTGTTTAGACCTTCGGATGCTGCCATCCAGAACACAAGTGTAAATCATACATTCCTGGTAGTCCAGAGACAGTCTCCTAGTTCTGATTCTGCAGTTACAAAATGGAATCGTTTTTGTCAGCTTACGTCACCAAACATTTATGATTCTTACTTTCCTAAACTGCAAAGTCTCTTTCAGCATGGTAACTTTGACTGCATGAGCCCAGATGTGCATATGTTAGTTAATGCATGATTCAGGATTTAAAACCACAACTACAAGTTTCAAAAATATATAATTTTAATAGCATTCCACAGCACGCACACCCACACACACACACACACACACACAACTGGTATTGTATATTTTCCATTACTGTTTTGCATTTTTAACCTAAAACTGCCTAAATATTTAAAAGATAAACTTGGATTTTTTAGTTAAGAAAGGCTATTTTGAGAGGCAGTATTTAATTTGCATTTTGAGGAATATGGTATTGCGCTTTTGGGTTGTAATGATCTGTTGGACAAAAAAAGAAGAATGAGACAGGAGTGATTTTTCATAATAATTAGGTCCCATACGTTGATCCTTATCTATTCCTGTACTCACATCTCTTTTAAATCACACCTAACTACAGTTTAAAAATAATTATTGAGGCTCCTGGCTTTGGCAGAAAGCAGTGCTCCTGCTCAAATGATCACATGTCATATCGCTAATGTTATTATAAATGACAGACCGCTAAATTTACACTCAGGATAAGATTATATATTAACAAGTGATTTAATAGGTCGGTGATCAAGAAATCACACACCCAGTTAACAAGCCACATAGTAGCTGTCTTCATGCTTATTTGCTACATATATACAATATATACATCTGCCACTAGATCGTAAATCTCTTTAAATTCCGGCCTGGCCATCAGTTCTCCTGCAAGCTAAAAATAGCACCTGTGATTGCAATTTTAAAGTGTATCCTTAGCCACTGGAGGGCACTGTTTCATAAAATGCTCTAAGCACATTAAGGCTGCTAAGAAAACTAATTTTAACAGTGAGCAGAGGTCAACTGAAGATACATTTCTAAGTTCATCAATGTTGGCAAGCTGGGATCACTCAGCTAAAATGATACTTTGTTGTTTTTATTCTTTATCCAAAAATCAGGAGCTTTTTTTGTTTTTCGTCAACTTTCAAGTTCCAGGGTACACGTGTAGGACGTGCAGGTTTGTTACACGGGTAAACACGTGCCATGACAGTTTGCTGCACAGATCAACCCATCATCTAGGTATTAAGCCCAGCATCCATTAGTTATTCCTCCTGATGCAGGAGCATTGGGTTTGAATCTCAGTTTAGAGACTGATGTGTCCATTCATTAAGTCTCAAAAACATCGGTGAACCTCAGTTTCCTCACCCCCCAAAATCAAACATCTGTGGAAACGTTACACAGAATATTTGATGCTGATCTTAAATGTAATGGCTATTAGTGCCACAGGTTTCTTGAAACACTCCTTTATTTAGAAGTTTTTCCTGTTGGATTTGACCAAATGCTTAGCTAAAGTCAAACAATAACAGCAGATTCCAAAGCAAAACTTTCATTCTTCAATGTCATTTATGGTGGCCAAGATTGTGTGTTCGCAGAGTGCTTTCAGTCAAGAGATCTCACCTTGCCTCAAGTAATTATATAAGAAAATCCTGGTGAGGCACATGGTAGAGATGAAGAAATGAACAGCTGAGGCAGCGATCCATTGAGAAGAAAACACGGAACGTGGGCCTGGAGTCCCTGTCCACTGGCTTCAAACCACATGCTCTTGTGATTTTACTGTGAGGCTCTGTTTCCTTAGGAATCACCTGCCCTGGCAGGTAGAAGATGCTCTGTGAATACTTGTTGAATAAGCAAATATAAAGACAAACATACAAAGGGCTAAGGCTATCGCTTTGTCCATTTGGCCATGGGGCTTTAATAGTGTAAATAAAGCCTGCACTGTATTACAATGAGTAGCTTAAACTCTCTGATCCGCAATTTTCCCTGCTAGAAAAGAAACAGAGGAAACAAGGATCAGTGGAGTTCTCGGGAAGTCCAGGACCACATATAGAACAGTCCATGGGGGCTGCTGTTCTGCTGTTGACCAGACAGAGGCTTTAAAAGACAAGTTCAGGTTTTTTGATGATGAGCATTAAAGCCATCATCAGAACTGAGTCACAGGCATGTGCAGCATTTTCACCAGAGTCTTTAAAAGACTCTTTTGCGTGTTCTTTTTCCTCCTAGCTGCAATTTACATCCTCTTGTCAGACCAGTCTCCATGAAGCGCAATTTTTCCCTCCATAAAGATTCCCTAGGCTGGCCTTCCTATGAGCTACAGAATAGAGTTTGGTCTCCTTACCTGACATTCAATATAATTAAATTCACCCCAAATTCAACTCATAAGTTGTATTAGTCCATTTTCATGCTGCTGATAAAGACACACCTCAGACTGGGTAATTTACAAACGAAAGAGTTTTACTGGACTTACAGTTCCATGTGTGTGGGGAAGCCTCACAATCAAGGTAGAAGGTGAAAGGCACGTCTCACATGGCAACAGACAAGAAGAGAGCTGGTGCAGGGAAACTCCCCTTTTTAAAACCATCAGTGAGACTCATTCACTAACATGAGAACAGCGCAGGAAAGGCCCGCCCCCCAGCCCCCATAATCTGATCACTTCCTGCTGAGTTCCTCCCATGATAGGTAGGAATTGTGGAAGGTACAATTCAAGATGAGATTTGGGTGGGGACACAGCCAAGCCATATTATTCCACTCTAGCCCCTCCAAAATCTCATGTCCTTATATTTCAAAACCAATCATGCCTGCCGAGCAGTACCCCAAAGTCTTAACTCATTTCAGCATTAACTGAAAAGTCCAGTCTGATGTCTCATCTGAGACAAGGCAAGTCCCTTTTGCCTATAAGCCTGTAAAATCAAAAGCACGTTAATTACTTCCTACATACAATGGGGGTACAGGCATTGGGTAAATACAGCTGTTCCAAATGGGAGAAATTAGCCCAAACAAAGGGGCTACAGGCCCCACACAAGTCCAAAATCCACCAGGGCAGTCAAATCTTAAAGCTCCACAATGATCTTTGCTGACTCCGTGTCTCACATCCAGGTCATGCTGATGCAAGAGGTGGGTTCCCACGGTTTTGAGTAGCTCTGTCCCTGTGGCTCTGCAGTGAACAGCCTCCCTGTTGCTTTCACAGGCTGGCACTGAGTGTCTGCAGCTTTGACACAATCTCTCAGGGGATCTACCATTCTGGGGTTTGGAGGACAGTGGCCGTCCTCTCACGGTTCCACTAGGCAGTGCCCCAGTAGGGACTCTGTGTCGGGGGTCCAACCCCACATTTCCTTTCCATACCACCCTAGCAGAGGCTCTCCATGAGAGCCCCATCCCTGCAGCAAACTTCTTCCTGGGAATCCAGGTGTTTCCATACATCTTCTGAAATCTAGGCAGAGGTTCCCAAACTCCAATTCTTGACTTCTGTGCACCCACAGGCTCAACACCACATGGAAGCTGCGAAGACTTGGGGCCTGCACCCTCTGAAGCTACGGCCCAAGCTCTAACTTGGCTCCTTTCAGCCACAGCTGGAGTGCCTGGGACACAGGGCACCAAGTCCCTACACTGCACACAGCACAGGAGCCCTGGGCCCCACCCAACAAACCACATTTTCCTCCTAAGCCTCCCAGCCTGTGATGAGAGGGGCTGCTGTGAAGACTCTGACATGGCCTGGAGACATTTTCCTCACAGTCCTGGGGATTAACATTTAACTCCTCATTACATATGCAAATTTCTGCAGCTGGCTTGAACTGCACTTCAGAAAATGGGATTTTCTTTTCTATCACATTGTCAGGCTGCAAATTTCCCAAACTAGCATGCTCTCCTTTTTTAAAACTAAATGCCTTTAACGGCATCCAAGTCACCACTTGAATGCTTAGCTGCTTAGAAATTTCTTCGAGCTGATGCCCTACATCATCTCTCTCAAGTTCAAAGTTCCACAAATTTCTAGGGCAGGGGCAAAATGCCACCAGTCTCTTTGCTAAAAGATAACAAGAGTCACGTTATGACTCTTTGCTCCAGTTCCCAACAAGTTCCTCTTCTCCATCTGAGACCACCTCAGCCTAGATTTCCTGGTCCATATCGCTAACAGCATTTTGGGCAAAGCCATTTAACAAGTATTTAGATACCATCTCACACGAGTTAGAATGGCGATCATTAAAAAATCTGGACACAATAGATGCTGGAGAGGATGTGGAGAAATAGGAACACTTTTACACTGTTGGTGGGAGTGCAAATTAGTTCAACCATTGTGGAAGACAGTGTGGCGATTCCTCAAGGACCTAGACATAGAAATTCCATTTGACCCAGCAATCCCATTACTGGGTATATATCCAAAGGATTACAAATCGTTCTACTGTAAGGACACGTGCACACGAATATTCATTGCAGAACTGTTTACAATAGCAAAGACCTGGAACCAACCCAAATGCCCATCGATGATAGACTGGACAGGGAAAATGTGGCACATATACACCATGGAATATTATGCAGCCATCAAAAACGATGAGTTCATGTCCTTTGTATGGACATGGATGAACCTGGAAACCATCATTCTCAGCAAACTGACACAAGAGCAGAAAATCAAACACCACATGTTCTAACTCATAGGTGGGTATTGAACAATGAGAACACATGGACACAGGGAGGGGAGCATCACACACTGGGGTCTGTCGGGGGAAATAGGGGAGGGACAGCAGGGGGTGGAGAGTTGGGGAGAGAGAGCATGGGGAGAAATGCCAGATATAGGTGAAGGGGAGGAAGGCAGCAAATCACACTGCCATGTGTGTGCCTATGCAACAATCTTGCATGTTCTTCACATGTGCCCCAAAACCTAAAATGCAATAAAAACAAAACAAAACAAAACAAGTATCTAGGAAGTTCCAAACTTTACCATATTTTCGTGTCTTCTTCTGAGCCCTCCAAACTGTTCCAGCCTCTGCCTGTTTCCCAGTTCCAAAGTCGCTTCCACATTTTCAGGTATCTTTTCAGCAGCACCCCACTCTACTGATACCAATTCTGTATTAGTTCATTTCCATGCTGCTGATAAAGATAAACCTGAGATTGGGCACTTTACAAAAGAAAGAGGTTTATTGGACTTACAGTTCCATGTGGCTGGGGAGGCCTCACAATCATGGCTAAAGGTAAAAGGCACATCTCACATGGCAGCAGTCAAGAGAAGAGAACTGGTACAAGGAAACTCCCCTTTTTAAAACCATCAGATCTCGTGAGACTCACTCACCATCAGCAGAACAGCGCAGGAAAGACCCGCCCCATAACTCAGTCACCTCCCACGGCACACGGGAACTGTGAGAAATATAATTCAAGATGAGATTTGGGTGGAGACGCAGCCAAACCATATCGTAAGCTTTATCTCTCACTATTCCTTCTTATAGAAACAGTGCCAAGTGGGAGGTACTGCTCTTAGGTCAAATTCCCATAATAAAAGTCATCATTTTAACTCTTGTACAGTATGCAATCAATGCTTTTTAGCAGAGTCACACAGCTGTGCAACATCACCACTATCTGTAATATTTCCTGGACATTTTTCTTTAAATGGATCAAAGCGGCCTTCTGTGACTGAGCTACTTGCACAGTGTGCCTTTTGCTGGCCACCTGCCTTCCTGCTGAAAGTCTAGAACATAGTATGACCAGCCACCTACAAAACCCACGGGCACTGAGTCTCCAGTGAGGTTCCCTGGTAGATGACATTCCACCCATGCCCATGCTATACAACTCGCCGGGGACATTAGGCATGTACTGCGTTTAGAGAGGGTCCTTGGACGTTTATGATGGTTTCCTCTGGGCTTCACCCATGTGACCTTTCCTCTTGATAATTTTGTTCTGCATCCTGTCATGATAATAACTCACAGCCATAATTGTGTCTAAATGTTGAGTCCTGTGAGTCTCTCAGTGAGGACCCCCCGACACACACTGAAATATCTGTAGATGGGATGACGGTGTACGGCACCCGGTGGGCGTATGCTGAGTGCTGGAGATACAGAGGAAACAGGGATTCACTATGACTTGTTACTTCTTCAAGATAAGGGTGAGGTTACACAGGGACTTTTAAAAAATCATTATTCTCTAAGTTTAAAAATCATTGAATTTATTTTTACCGAAATATGCTAAAATGAATGAAAAGATGTAGTGTTCTAAAGGACCTGTAAACATTTAAAAACATTTAAAACAGAAAGCCAAACACCGCATGTTCTCACTCATAGGTGGGTGTTGAACAATGAGAACACGTGGCCTCGGGGAGAGGAGCATCACATACTGGGGGCAGTTGAGGGGGCGGAGAGGGTGGGGAGGGAGAACATGGGGAGAAATGCCAGATATAGTATGCACCTAAAGTTAAATAAATAAATTTTAAAAATATTTAAAACCCATGAGACGAGAAAAATGAAGGGACTCTTAAGCAATGGCAAACGGTGCTGCTGCATCTCAAGACTTACTGCTGGCCTCACACAGCTGCGGTGCTCACAGACACGCTGTGGTCCTGGATGGCGGGGGGGCAGTGCTTGAATGGCCATGCTTCACACCGCAAGGGAGCCCTGTTTTTGTATCCATGAAATGCTGTATCATTGAGGCACTGAAATACCTGTTTAACTCCTTTCTTTCCCAACATCTTCTTGTAGAGCCTGCTGGTCACCTGCCCAAACCCATTCTGTCCTCCTCAGAACCCTAATGTTGTGTAGGAATTCAATCTGTCCACATAAAAATATTCCCCTCCCTGACTTCTGTGCAAGTAGTAAGAGGCGAGTCACATGGCCAAGTTCAGGGCCATGAGACAGACATGAGCTGAAAGCCACCACAAGGCTTCCGTACAGCTGTGACTGCCAACAAACTCACCTGCCTACTTTTCTTTTGTGAATCTAAAGAGAAAAGCCATGTGTTACTGATGGCAGAGCTGGGATCTAGAATAGTAGTTTCTCAACCAGGGCTGACATTGCCCACCCAGGGGACATTTGACAACGTCTGGAGACTTTTTAAATTTTACAGCATGGGTGGTGGGAGCTACTGGCATGGAGTGGGTAGAGGGCAGGGATGGTATATCCTACAGTGCACGGGGCAGCTGCTGCGACAAAGAATCAGCTGGTGTAAACATCAACAGTGCTGGCGCTGGAACGCTCTAGGAGAAGCCTGGGTCCTTGATTTTTGAGGGCAGTTACCCTAACCATAATAGATGGTCTACCTGGCTGGGCGCGGTGGTCACTCCTGTAGTCCCAGCACTTTGGGAGGCCAAGGCAGGTGGATCACTTGAGTTCAGGAGTTTGAGACCAGCCTGGCCGACATGGTGAAACTCCATCTCTACCAAAAATACAAAAATTAGCTGGGCATGGTGGCCTGCGCCTGTAATCCCAGCTACGCGGGACGCTGAGGCAGAGAATCGCTTGAACCCGGGAGGCGGAGGCTACAGTGACTCGAGATTGTACCACTGCACTCCAGCCTGGGCGATAGAGCCAGGCTCCATTGCACAAGAAAAGAAAAGATGGCCTATCTCTGATTGCTTGTATGTGAGGAAAATTACTCGTGTATTTGGTTAAGCCACTTATTTGGGATTATATTACCTTCCGCCTCGTTCTTTCCATTCTCAACTAGTTCTCAACTCCTTCTAACCTTAGAATTTTCAGAAGGCTCTATTCTGAGCCGTATCAACTGTGACAATCTCACGTAAGCGGCATGTCGGTTCAGAGGTTTTTCTGTAACTGCCTCTGATATTCTGTCCCGTGCTCTGTTTCACACCTTCCCTGACGACAGAATATCTTCTTTTTCTGAGTGCCATGATAGAGACACTTTGCATCCTCCCCCATCCTCCCGCTGAACAGGAAAGACCTCTTGTGGCCTGGTAGAGTGGGCTGGTTTCTGGCATAAAGATAAAATGGTGAGTCCAGTTGTCAGGGATGCTATAAGGAGATAAGTGAAATGAAAGAAAAACAGCAAGCCTGATCCTAGAAGAGAAATATTGATGATGCTTTGTTTTATTCTCCCAGGCTTTTCCCCCTAAGCATACGCAGGAAATGCATGTCATTTGCTTTTTACTGTACTCTGGGCTCTGGGGTACATGTGCACGTCCTGCATCCTGCAGGATTGCTGCATAGGTGCAGACATGCCATGGTGGTTTGCTGTCTCCATCCGCCACCCCATCCCCTGTCGCCTCCTACATCAGGCATTTCTCCCGGTATTACCCCTCCCCATCCTCCCTGCCCTCCCGCTGGCCCTCCCCCTCTCCCCTCTGCACCCCACCTAGCCCAGTGAGTGTGGTTCTCTTCCCTGTGCCCAGGTGTTCTCATTGTCCATCGCCTGCCTGTGAGTGAAAACAATGCATGCCAGTTTTTTAAAAATTGGCATATATTTATGCTATTTTCAATTTTTTTCATTTGATACTATTGTGAATATCCTGCTGTGAATGATAATCTAATTTGTCCTAGCTCTTTTTTCTTTTTGAGATGGAGTCTCGCTTGGTCATCCAGGTTGGAGTGCAACGGTGCGATCTCGGCTCACCGCAACCTCTACCGCCCGGGTTCAAGCAATTATCCTGCCTCAGCCTCCCGAGTATAAGGGATTACAGGCACCTGTCACCATGCCCTGCTAATTTTTGTATTTTTAGTAGAGATGGGGTTTCACCATGTTGGCCAGGCTAGTCTTGAACTCTTGACCTCAAGTGATCTGCCCGCCTCAGTCTCCCGAAGTGCTGGGATTACAAAGGTGTAAGTCACCACACCCACCTAGTTCTTTTCTTGAGGACGGACCAATACTCCCTCTCACCTTCCTCCCCTCCCTCAGTCTCAACTTCAGGTTGAAAAAGTCTCTTAAAAGATAGAGTACAAACCAGAAGGGACTCTAACTGGGCAGGCTGCTCTAGTGATTTTAGTTTTTCAGTCTGTCGAACATAAGGGGGAACTACAGGTTTGTGAAGTTTATGTCCAAACCTGTAGTTCGAGCTCTGAAAAATACCACTGGGCTGACCTACAGTGATTCATGGGGGACGAAGTTTGCCTTCTTTACCTTTTTATCCCAGTGCCCAAAATAGTCCCTGCCACACGGTAGGTCCTCGACACAATGCTGCCTGAGTGAATGGATGAGCCAGAATGTAACCTCCTTAAAGATAGGAGTAAATCTTTCATAGTCCCTAAATGTATTCTAGGCTAGACAATAAAAACATATCCAAGACTCTAGCTGCAGTCATGGAGGGTTGAGCTACATCCGTCACCTAAAGCAGCGGGTGTCAGTGTACACTTCCTCGTTATGGAGTGACACTGGGGAAGGCCTCGATCCTGTTTCCTGGCACACATTTCCAAGTGGTTCCAAGCACAGGTGTTAGGTCCGTTCTCCTTTGTTCCACGGCAGGCTGGATGGTAACAACGAGGCAGAACTGAATGAACTCCCTCCCATTTCTGTTAAAGAGGCCCCTTCACAAAGCCTCTTCCAGAGAGTTGAAGCCACCAGCACACTGTGGGTTCAAGGAGCGTGACCTTCCTGCAGGGTCTATCCACAGGTGCACGCCAGTCATCGTGCTCAGGGGACATCTGCCGTGGCGGAGTAATGCCCCAGTTAAACATGCTGAAAATGACGGGATAAATATATGACACTTGTTAATAGGATCGTCTCACATAGCCAAAAAAAAAAAAAATCTTAAGTCTCTGGGCTCACATAGCTCCCCTTTGGGTCAAGTTAATTATATTAAGTGAATTCTTATAACTTTAATGTCATAACATCTTCACTCTGCTTTTCCAAAAGTAATTCATTCCTTTTAGGCAGGAGATCTGCAGTTTCAGATTCTGAGACTATGGAGTGTATGGAGTAGGTTTAAGAGGGGCATTTGTATTCTTCTTGATATAAATTAATTTCACTAGTATTTATTCCAGAGAGGAAAAAAAGATCTTAGAAACATATCATAGGCAACTCATTAAAAATTAAGATACACAGTATGTGTGAAATCTCCAACGCTTAAGAGATTCTTCTTTAAGAAAATGTAAGATTTTGCCTACTAAATTGTCTATTACTGATCTGTAGACTGGATGTGGTATTTCTTATTGTTGAATCCCAGTGGAGGAGAGGCTCTTTCTGGCAGGTATTTGTCACAGCACCCAGCTCTGACAGTCCCTGGCTCAATGCACTGCTGTGCCAAATGTCCAGTGTGTCTTTTCCCCTCCTGTGTCCCCTTCTGCATCTGGACACTCACAGCCGTTGGTGTTTGTGACTGACTCACCCACTTGCTGTTGGACTCCAAGCTTATGAAAAGAAGTGGCCTGGTTTAAGTCATTCTTATCTTCCCTCATTGTTTCCTGCAAATAACTTTTTATGTACAAAGTGATTTATTAAAACATATATACAGGCCAGGCGTGGTGGTTCACACCTGTAATCCCAGCACTCTGGGAGGCCAAGGCGGGTGGATCACTTGAGGTCAGGAGTTCAAGACCAGCCTGGCCAACATGGTGAAACCCCATCTCTAGCAAAAATACAAAGTCAGCTGGGTATGGTGGTACATGCCTGTAGTCCCAGCTACTCAGGAGGCTGAGGCACGAGAATCGTTTGAACCCGGGGAAGCGGAGGTTGCAGTGAGCCGAGATTGCGCCTCTACACTTCAGCCGGGGTGACCAAGCGAGATTCTGTCTCAAAAACAAACAAACCAACAACAACCCCTCCAAAAAACCTAATATATATACACGTCCTTTTCCTAGCCTTATATCTACACTGCCCTCTCAACATTTAAGAAATAAAACAGGGAAGCTCTCACCATTCAGAGACCACCATGGCCCCAGCTGCTCAGAAAGGGGCCTGCAGAAAGGCGCTGAGGGTCTGTCCCTTCCCCAAGCTCATGGCCCCATTTCCTACCAGACGCCAAATATTCCAGGCTTAAGCCAAATCTATATTCTGATCAGTTTCTGGATATGCCACAGCTCTTTTCCTAACCCTTTCATCTCCAATATTTAAAGACATTCCCTACTCCCTCCTCACACCAGTCGCCCCAACTTGGCAATGTCCTAGTTACGTGCGAATGTCACTTTAGTTCAGATGCCACCTCCACAGGACTCTCTCTAAGCTCCTAGTACCTGAGGACGAGGTCTACATGTGCCTGATTTATTTTCATACTATTTTCTCGATTATTAACCGAATGAATTTGATTGACTTGGAGGAGGCAAAGTCATGGAAAAACACGGGGTTGGGTAAGACGGGGCCTGATGTTAAACTTGGATAAAGTACTCAGCATCTTTTCTCTTGAAGAAAAGAGCCTTGTTAATGAGGTATCAGGGAAATCAATAATGCGGCATTTGCAATAAGAAGAGAATATTCTTTAATTTCCTAGGGAAAAAGGCATCATGAAATTTAGGAATCTGAGTTTTATCTGAAATGCAGAAAGGAAGAAAATTTTAAGAACATATTCATCCCAGATTTTAAGTTTTCGGGTGCTGAGATCATTGGTAATGCGTCACTGTAAGTTTGTTAGTAATATTAAACTACTGAGATTTACAAGTGATAGAACTTTTTTTTTTTGAGACAGTGTCCTTCTCTGTTGCCTAGAATGTACTACAGTGGTACCATCTCAGCTCACCACAGCCTGTGCCTCACAGGCTCAAGTGATCCTCCATCCCCAGCCTCCTGAGTAGCTAGGACTACAGGTGTGCACCACCACCCTTGGCTAATTTTTAAAATGTTTTTGTAGAAATAATGTCTCACTCTTTTGCTCAGGCTCGTCTCAAACTCCAGAGTTTAAGCAACGTTCCTGCTTTGGCCTCCCAAAGGGCTGGGATTACAGGTGTAAGCCACAGTGCCTGGAATATATCTTTTAATAAATAAGAACCATTACCAAGAAAGAAATTCTAGTTTCCAAGAGGCTTCCAGTTTCCATCTAAGTAATATAGGAACTATCAGATGGTCCTCTTACTTCTTGGCTTATCTCACGTGCTACAATTCTTAGGAGAAGTCTGGCAACTCCATGTTTGAACGGATCTACAAAATTGGATAGTTTCTGCAGATCTATGACACATTTTGCTCACACATGAAACTAACCAAATCAAAACAAAACTCCCTGCTTGCACCTATATACAGAGGCTTAGCAATCACAGTGTGGCCTACTTGTAATTCCCTTGAATCTTTAAAAAAGTCACAACTTTTTGCACAGTTCAAGTAAGTCAAATAACAAGGCAACAGCATAAATGAATAATTACAGGCATTTTAATTTCATAGAATGAATAAGATTCCATATCATTAAATGGTGTTTTCATTTATGTAAGATGACCATCATCATACGATAACTATTTTCTCTCTGTAGGCATTCAAAACACAAAGACAAGTCTTTTTTCAGAACAAAAGAAATCCAAATATTTTAGTTTTGCTGTCTATATCTTCAAATAAAACAACAGGCCACCAATCCTCAATTCTTTGTCAATGTGAATAAAATCTCCCCAGAGGCCTGTCATGGGTGCACGTGCCCAGGGTCTCAGTGTCAGGGAACCATGGGAAGTGGCAGGTCTGTGCTCACAGATGACATCGTAAGTATGGACAGATAATTAGATTCCTATCATCGTTTGTTTCACTTACAAAATGACCCTTATCCAACGTATAATTCATTTACTAAAGTCATGCCTGAGCCAAAGCACAAAAGGGGCTTAAAAAAGTTATTGAAGCATAAACTTCAAGAAGATCTGGCTCTAGCTCAAACATGGCTCCTGCCACAGCCTCCGGGGGTCATTATCCTCAGGGTGAATGACATCTTTGATGGGTCCCGTATCAAACTGTGCGCTCATTTCCAGGCTGCTTTCATTAGCCCTAGTTATATAAGGAGTGCAATCTTCCAAAGGAATCTCAAGTTTCACCTGCACAGTGGGGTCACTGGGCCACGTTTAAGAAGATGGATGTAGAAGCTTCGTGGATTTTTACTGTTTTTCTATTTGGGTCACATCTTAGTTCTGGACTAGTTTAAAATAAGCCTCAACCCTTAAGTGAGATTTTACTGCTGATCTTCAGAACAAATCCTCAGATGCTGAGGAAAAGGGAAAACAGGAAGAACAAGAGCTTCATCCCAGATTAGAGAACCATGTCCTTGTGGCATGCGTAGGGTCCACATCAAAGGCTTCTGGAGACAGACAAGCCTGAAGTCATATCTGCTCTCTTATGATACTAGCCATGAGACTTGTGACCCTCAGTAGCCTCTCTAAGCTGAAGTTTTCTCCTATGTAAAGTGGAGACACCACCAGCCACCAGGCATGATTGTGAACGTCAAATGAGCTCATGGACATACAACAGCTGGTGCAGTATCCCGCCAGAATAGGGAATGGGTGGAAAGAGTGTGAGCTCCAGAAGCCAGCAGAGGTGAGTGAGAAGGAGGAAGCAGGTTTTAGATATTCCTGGCCACGGCCGTCCTTTTTCCCTCTGAAATTTCTATTAAATCAATATGTACTATGGGCACAAATCTGATCTTTTCTCCTATTTTCTTTCTGTTGTAATTGTCGGGATTTGGGATATTATGACCTGATGTTTACACCAAGCTGCCCAAAATACTTTCCGGAACTACAACGTATTTGAGCATTCATGTAACTAATACTTCTTGGGTGCCATGCAAGGTGTTATGAGATTCAGCCCCCAGCATAATCAAGCAAATACAAATAAACTGATGCCTTTTAAGTTCACGTTTAAAATTTACCTGTTGTTCTACATACAAGGTACGCTCCCAGGGTGCAACTTGACCTGTTTACATTGCTGAATACAGCTAGAACCATGGAGAGCTTAGTCTTTTTTGGTAACATGATGGAATCCTTGCACTACTGAGCTTGGACAGACATCACTTAAAAAGATTAGGTTCCTGGAACTTAATGCTGGAAGGGAAGTCACGAAAAGACACATTAGTAGATGATTTCTAAGGGTCATGGCAAGCAGAGAAGAGGAGCTTGCCAAAATCCGCATGGGAGCCCAAATGAAAATCCTCCTTCGTATGCTGGGGGCATGATCACAGTGGTGTCAGTTTCAAATTCAAGTCCCTACGCCGGGCACAGTGGCTCATGCCTGTAATCCCAGCACTTTGGGAGGCCGGGGTGGAGCGGATCACGAGGTCAGGAGATCGAAACCATCCTGGCCAACATGGTGAAACCCCGTCTCTACTAAAATACAAAAAATTAGCTGGGTGTGGTGGCCTGCGCCTGCAGTCCCAGCTACTCAGGAGGCCGAGGCAGAGGAATCACTTGAACCTGAGACTTGGAGGTTGCAGTGAGCCAAGATCATGTCACTGCACTCCAGCTTGGTGACAGAGCAAAGCTCCATCTCAAAAATAAATAAAGAAAAATTCAAGTCCCCCCATAAAAATTAGAAAATCACCATGCTACCCCATCTTATTTACCTTCTCTCCTTCCGGTATATAAGACAGGTGGCTGGGGATGGTATAAGCTGGAGCTTTTGTTCTTTTAAGCTCTATCTAGGGCGGATTCAAAAGCGGGAGAAGGAAAGGATTTTGGATGAATTATAGGTTCCACTGGCAAAGGAAGATGATGGGAAGAGAAAAGGGGGAGATGGGTTTACTTGAGCCTCAAAGTGAAATCGAAACATCTTTCTAACCTTGAATATGCTGTGTCTTTTCTTGGACTTTCAATAATTTCTTCTAGGCTCGTCTGTGGGATCTAAGGGATCAGGGAGGAAGGATTTTACAAGCTTAACAAAGAATCGCTGGGCGGGGGAGGGGAGGGGGGGAGGGGGGGGGGGGAGGGGGAGGGGTGGGGGGACAATGGGGCCATTGTTGCTAACACCCATCAGCTGGTAAATTGGCACTCTCTAATTTTATTTCCAACCCCCTTATTTGTTTGTTTAACCTTGCTTATTAGGAGATCTTAACCCAACATTAAGTTTTTAAAACACAACAATTTGGTTTAATGAGAAACATAAGTACTTTATATTCAGTAAAAACCTATTTTAATGTCAGAAGCCATTGAGAAGAAAGTTGGAAAAGAAAACATCCCATGAGAGACTGGGGTGACATTTTGTTGCCATGTACTCCTCTGATGTCAGCCAGAAAGGGGCATTCTCACTCGCTGACCGTGGCACGCCCATTCTCTCCTCTGTGCACTGCATGTGCGTGCTCTCGGGTGTGTCTCATATCAGCACCTACAGTATAGTCAGGCAGGGCTCTCCTTCCTCAGGCAATTTAAAAGTGATATCAAATGATTAAAATGACTTACAAGGCTTCATTCCTGGTCTCTGGCTGTCACTCTGTAAACTATGTTATCACTGGTGAGAACTAAGCAGCGTAGGGGCAGGGTCTGCATACATTTGCCCATTAAAATTCCCAGCTCAGAACTCGGCAGTTCCCAAGCAGCTAGCATGGATGTATGGCAAATACCAGCAACACATTAGATACAACACACAACACTCTTTTAAGTCCTCCAAATAATTCTCCAGCAATAATATTGTTAGACTTTTCTTAGGAATTTGTCTTTGCAGATCAAACTAATTAAAGTATTTAGTGCCCAGAGGTGTTTGAGATGGGACTGAGAAGCTCACAGAAAAATAAATCAACAACAAAAACAAGTAAATAACATCTGGTGGAAAAAGCAGCGCTCAAACTCCATCTGGCTGCCCTTCAGAGCCCCAAGAAGCCACGGGGGACTGCTGACAAACCCATCCTTTACCCATAGCGCTTCTGCTGTGACCTTCAGGATGCCTGGCTTGCAGAATGCAGCAGCAAGGGGGATGCGTGCTTTGGATGTGGCCACTAGCTGCACTAATGAGCTGGGCTGCTCTTGAGAGAGCAGGAGGAGGGGGAGGAAGAGACACCTGGAGGTGTTGTCTCATCCTTCATAGATGCTTCCAGATTCCCATGCACATTAAATTTCAACTCCACGAAGACTAAATTCACGCCCTTGTATTTAGTGAACATAACTTTCTACCAAACTTTGGGCATGTTTTCAGAATCCTCAGAGGCACTTTCAGAGTAAAGACTAGCTCTGTCACCTATTAGCTGTGTGGCCTAAGGCAAGTGACTTAATTTCTCTGACCCTAGGGCCCCCAGTCTATAACACTGGTGTAAATAAGAAACATTCTGCTGTTTTTTAACTTCTGAGGTTTATTCTGTCTTTACCTTCTTTTGGTTGTCCTGTGTAAGAATGTGATCTGGGAGAAGTTAAGAAAATTAATGCACGTGTTGTTTCCTTGCCTTGCAAAGGGTAGAGATTGCAGAAACGTATCTTTGGCTTGGGGAAATTCCTTTATTTGGCTTTTTGTTTATCCTTGAGAAACGCTGAATGGCACCTGAGGCAGGAGCACAGGAGAGAGCCCCGACCTGCACAGACAGATTAATCTACTTCATAAATTGCTGGAATCTGAGAGCTGTCACCTGTTTTTTTCTGGAGTGAGGACATTTTATAGGAGCCCAAAATATTCAGCGAAGAGGGGGGATGAATAAAGGGACTTGAGGGAGAAGAGAAGATCCTGATCCAAGAGACGGTCTAGCCTGGGCTCCAGAGAGCGCTGGGCAGAGGCGGCAGATGCAAGGTTGGTGCTTATTTTGGAAATTTGGGTTTAAAAGCCCAGAACCTGCTCAGCATCACAAAATCTAGACGCCAATATGTCTATTTCTATACACTTCTGTCACTTCTACTCTAAAGAGATATGAGAAAAGACACCAAAAAACACTAACTCCATTTCAACTGTTTGCAAACCACCAGATATTAGAAAGTTCTACACTGACCTCAGAACAGCCTCCTGCAAAATACCAGCTTGCCAAGGGAGCACGGGATGTGGGTGTCAGCCCTGCCCCAAAGGCCCCCTGAAGCATTTTAAATGTGAACCGGAGATTCACACTAAGTTTGAAGTCAGGAGATCTAGACCATCTTCCACATCCCTGAGCCCTCGCTTCGTTCTTATGGGCTACAGTTTAGGGAATGCGGCTACTGGAAGGTTCTGTGACAGAAGCAACAGCAGTGTAACCAGGCCATGCAGGTGTGGGAAGATCCTTTAAACAAGGGAGAAAGGGGAAGCCAAGGAAAGGTTCTCTGAAGCAAGAATGTCCAGGGGCTGTAAGATGAGAGAGCCGTGCTGTTCACATCGGTGTTGCTTCATCTTCCGTGGTGCCCACCGCTCTCCTTTGTCATCCTGCCGCCTTTTGTAAATGTCTGTTATGAAGCAAGTTTGTGTCAAGGTATTTCAGAAAACAGAGAAGATGCAGTGCTAGCAGCAAAGTAGAGCTGAGGGAGAAACATGTCATGCCGGCCCAGTGATGCACAGGATGGAGGATGGAAGAGGGATGGGGGTTTTGGTGGAAAAGAGGCCAGGACAATATCACACCTGAAATATTGAAAAGGTAATAGTATACCTTCCGCAGGACATAGCTTCACATCTGTGTCTCTGGATGACCCCATACAGCTGGAAGATTTGTAACTATGTGGGCCGTGTGGAGATGGTGGCATCACGTGTCTTTTGTAGAGCGGTTATAAGTGATTAAGAGCTTAGCATCATGTCTGGCACATTTTGCAGGTGATCGATAAGTGGCAAGGATCACACTTATGATGGAGAACACATCTAGTATCAGGAGTAGCAGGAGCTAGCTCCTTCATCTGTTAAAGAATCCCAGTTAAAGCAAGAAATAGAATCAGATGTGCATATCTCATTACAAAGATCTGTCTACTTTCTTAAAACCTGAAGCATTACATTAAAGGGCCCGGTCAGCCCTCAGTCAACCAGAATTCAGTTGCCGGAGTCCTCTTTCATGGAGATTCAATTTGCCCATTTGCAGAGTTATTCATTCAATCAATTAATATTTATTGAGACTTTACCACATCCCAGACACTCACTCTGGCCTGTGAGGGAAATATGATAATTACTACAACTCACCTGTGGCCCCCAAGATGTTTGCTGTCAAGAGCCAGACAGAGATGCAAACAGACACCTGAACATGAAGTGAGACATACTGTGGGCAAAAGACGGCTGAGTCACAGGGGACGGTGCTCAGTTACCAAAGAGAGTCTTTTTTATTAATTAAGGAGGTGATCGACATTTGAAAAGATGTCAATGATAATTAATTAGGCCCTAGCAGGTTGCCATGGTTAAGGGCTGTGTGAAGTAATTTAACGGAGACAATAAGGAGCGGTGTCAGTGCTCACGTGAGGATCATCGTGTTGAAGGATGAATAGTCTCTAATTAATGGTTCTTCTGAATGTGCTTCACTCTACAAAGAGGCTGTGGCAGAATCTCACTCCTGGGCCAAACAGCTACAGTGCGCTGGGATTCTCCTGAGCTCTCAGACTCTTTTAATTGGAATGGAACTACAATAATACAAACTCATGTGTCCTGGCCTGTGGGCGGCTGTGGCCGAGCTGCATCGCCAGGCAGAAAACCACCTGCCCCAGGCTTTGATCTGGCCTTGAAGAAAGACCAGGCTGGCCACAGGCATGCTTCATGGTGCATTCTGTCATCCGTGTACTAGGTAGGAGAATGGAGGGGCTAAGCATGGTGGCGACCTCAGGATTGCTTCCTGAAGAGGCTTGGAGCCCTGGAAACAATCATATGATGACCTGGAGAATATCTGTCTACCTAATGGAGTAGGAAAAGGCAAGAAAATCTCACTTGAGATTATTAAGAGAAAAAATACATATGTGCACATGTGTATATACACACAAAATCAAATATTTATTTCAAAAAGGAAAAAAAAAAAAGAAGAACCTGTCCCTTTGTATGCTGCAAACAAATAAAGTTGAAATGTGATTTCAGTCTTGGTCAGGGTCTGAATTGGAGTCAACAAAGATAGAAGTTGTATTTACGTTTTCCAGGAAGCAACATTTGCCAAGAAAAAGTAATTGGAAGAGTCCCAACATGTATCTCTGCAGGAAGCATGTTGGCCCAGTGGAGCCTGCAGAGACTTGAGTCCCCAAATTATGACTTAAGCAGCATCAGCGGCTGGGCCCAGCATCACCCATCAGTTAGGAACTAAAGGCAAAGGGCCTACAGCACCTCTGGATGGGACCAGCGTGATGTGGAAGAAATTGGCTTCCCTGCCGCAAGGCACACCTCTTGCTGCTTTCGGACTGAGAAAGTGCATGCAGCCTCTGTCAAGTGGGCTGCATCCCCGAGGTGGACCAGCCCTAACTGATCCACAAGGCTGACGCTCTGAAGTTCTGTAGAGTTCTGAAGCTCTGTTGCAACATCGTGGAGTGGACAGCTAATGCTACTTTGGAAAAGCCAGAGGGAATGTATTTTGGATCAGGCCATGAAGGATGAATGGGAATTTCTGAAGCAGAGAAGTGATGAGCAATGGTATTTTCAGAAGAACAGAAGAGTGATGAAGGCACAAAGCTGCCAAAGAACCCGATATGGCCAGGGACACGGTAATCGAGGCCATGACTAGGGGTGGTCAGGAGACCCAGGGGGCAAGGTGCGTGGAGGCAGGAATGCCCTGGATTCTCTAAAGCCATCTTGGTAACTTTGAAAAAGTGATGTGATGTCTTTGATTCATACTTTTCCTACTTCTAATGATAAAAATTTCTGCCTGCACGGGTTTCAGTGAAGACTGAAATGAAGTAACAGATATTCCATGCAGCCACTGTCATCCCTGCAGTTGCTGTTGCAATGATTGCTTCCACTGCCACTGGCATGGAATGATACTGTCTTTTGAGTTTTTTCCTATAGGTACCATAGAAAGCTCCAATAGGAAATTTTGCAGAAGGTTATGCAAATAACTGTCTTAGCTGAGAACAGAAATGGGGAAGTGCATTGAGGATGAGCCTGGCCATGCAGACAGGATGCTGTTGAAACTGTGTGAGGCAGAGCAAATGGGAGTGACGGCATCGGCAGATTTTACTGCACAAAAGTCATCAGAGACAGGATTGGCCTCCTAATGCCAGACAACTGAGGTTCTTTTCTCTCTCTCTCTTTTTTTTTTTGAGACAAAGTCTCGCTCTGTCACCCAGGCTGGAGCAGTGGCACGATCTTGGCTGATTGCAACCTCCGCCTGCCAGGTTCAAGTGATTCTCCGGCCTCAGCCTCCCAAGTGCCTGGGACTATAGGTGTGCACCACCATGCCCAGTCTAATTTTGTATTTTTAGTAGAGATGGGTTTCTTCATGTTGGTCAGGCTGGTCTCGAACTTCCAACCTCATGTGATCTACCCACCTCGGCCTCCCAAAGTTCTGGGATTACAGGCGTGAGCCACTGCGCCCGGCCGAGGTTCTCTTCTCTTAAAAAAAGGTGTGCCCTTGAGGATGACAGCAAAAGAGAGAAAAAATAAACAGATAGTTTACACCGATGTAAACCATAATTACACTGTATTTATTTCTTAAGGACTTTATTAAGGCACAGTGATGTGCTTCAGTGTATATTTTACGTAATGACTTCAAATGATCACCATTACGCTCTGCAAACACTCAGAGCCATGGAGGCACACTGCTACTCTTACGAACCCTGTCCTTCCTGGGTACTTTGCTGAAGTTCCTGCTGGCTGAGAGGTAACAGGCTGCTGCACCAGATGACCTCAAGGGGACTTGATGACTTTCTGCAATTCTAAGGCTTAATGGTTTTGATTGAAAGATGTGGCCTCCAAAACACAGTGGAAATACCCAAATCATTTTCAACTTGATTTCCCCTCTACCTAACCCCAGAAGTTTTATTTAAAAAATGTTTTTTCAGCATAACAAAAGAGAAGAGGATAAAGCACATATGGAAATCAAGTTGCTTTGAGCCCTGTGCACTAACTCCAATTTGATCATCCAAAACATATACTTTTCCAGTATCAACCAGCCAGCTGATATTTTCCTACATTCAAAGGAAGCAATTTTCTTCAATTTTACAGTCTCTCTAGTACCGCATCCTAGAGACACAGAGGGCTCTCTGCTAACAAGTGGCTGGATTAATGAAAATGAGCGTAAACAAACACAGTGGAGAGATTCTGGTGCCAGCCACATGGTCTATCACCATATTCAGATGAAAGTTGAACAGGCTGCAGGGAGGAGGGGGGAGGGAGGAGGGAGGAGGGAGGAGGGAGGAGCCAGATGGGCTTTGAGGCCAAGCTCTGCCTGGAGCTAGCAGACAAGCTCATCAGGTCCAGTGGGCAGCTTTCGTCAATCAGCGGCAGGCCTGCCTGCATCCTAGAGATACTGGGGGGAGACGGGAGAAGAGGGGACCCCTTGAAGGATGCAGGCAGCTTCAGTTTGCTCAGGGCATGGGGCTTATCAAACCATTTCCAAGGTTTAGCCCAGGCTGCCTTCAGAAAAGGCAGATCTGTAAGAGCAAATATGTTTGCTGAGCTAAGTGGCTCTCCAGGTGCAGTGGCATCAGCTACCTGAGCAGAGTGACTAATTCTATTAAGACAGAGGAGACACTTTCTGTTGGTCACTAATGCAATGAGGAGAGGGTGGAAAGCTGTCTACATGTAAGCATCTTTTACTATTCTTCTGGAATTAACCTTTCCACTACTATAGTCTGAAACTATGTCAATAAGAGGGTGCTTGCCATATAAATTAGCATGGTTAGGGATGTTAAAAGTAAGTTAAAAGGCCTGAAGAATCCTCAAGGAGACAAAGCCAGCTCGCCGTGTAAGTGACCTTGAGCTTATGTGATTTGCAAACATAAATAAGACTTAACCTGGGCTGGGCGCGGTGGCTCATGCCTGTAGTCCCAGCACTTTGGGAAGCCAAGGCAGGATTGCAAGGTCAGGAGTTCGAGACCAGCCTGGCCAACATGGTGAAACCCCATCTCTACTAAAAATACAAAAATCAGCCGGGTGTGATGGTACACGCCTGTAATCCTAGCTACTCGGGAGGCTGAGGCAGGAGAATCACTTGAACTTGGGAGGCGGAGGCTGCAGATCATGCCACTACACCCTAGCCTGGGCAACAAGAGCAAAGCTCCATCCCAAAAACAAACAAATAAAAAGCAACAACAAAAAAACTTGACCTGAGCTTTTACTCATAAATGCCTGTATGAAAGAAAAGTGACACTTAAAGACTAACCAGTCAGAAGCTCCCAACTAACTTATGTAACTAAGAACTTTACAACAGGAGTGACCAAATAAGGCAACTGCATAACTGTAACCAACAAAATCGTTGCTTTGCTTTGCCTCTGTGTTTGTTCTGTAAAAGCCTTCCCCCTTGGTTCCTTGGTGGAATCCCAGAACCACTTCTGGTTTGGCACTGTCCAATTCATGAATCACTGTTTGCTCAAATAAACTCTTTAAAAAATTGTATCATGCCTTATAACGAAAAGAACTACAAAACCTGTCCATGGGGCTGTGAGCCAGGAGGAGGTGTGTGGCTGCTGTGGGGTGATTTCTCATTTACCTCTGCCGACACAAAATCAACAGTACACTAACCTGTCTAGAGCATTTTCTCCTGCCGCGCCTCTAATGGGGCATGGCAGAGGTTCTCCTGCCTCCCTGACCATGCCTCTCCAGACGCCTCTGGGTCCCTCTTTCCCTCTTCCCTCTGAGAGGCTCTAAGCATCACCTCCACGACCCATACTTTCCACGGTTCTCCAGGTCACTCCAGCCTCTCACCTGGCTTCATCCCCAGTTCTCAATACCTCAAGAACATTTCCACTGAGTTATTGCTCATAGACTTCTACTTTGAACCTTCATCCAGTCACAGAAACTGACTCCCTGTCAAGGAATCAGAATCACTACTCTAGCTGCCCAGGCTTGAGATCTTCAAGTCAGCTTGACAGTGCGGTCTTCCCCAGGGCTCCGTGTGCGTGCACTACCACTCCTGCTGATTCATCACTCACCATGGCTCCTTACACCTGCCACTTCCTTTCCCGCCACAGCCTAGACTTTCAGCACCAGGAGATGGCTCAGATTCAGGCACATTAACAGCGTGCAATACTATTAAGGTGTTAAAATGATAATGACAATGTATATGTATAGGTTACACTACATTTTATAACATGTTTATAACATGTTTATGGCCATGAGAATATATGTACAGGTTATAAACATGTTCCTACGTAAAACATTTAGTATTGTTCCATATATGCAATTATGTGAAAAGAGAGCTATGAAAATTTAATAGTGGCCGTTTTCAGTTGGAGGGGTTACAGGTAATTTTTATTATCTTTTAAAATGGTGTTAATCTCTGATTTCTAATTGACTATAATACATACATACAATAAATGTGTAGTATATATTACAATAAAAGAAGTTGATATAATGTATCACTCTAAGCTTGTACCACGTCATTGTTTTTCTAAAACCTTCAGTGCTAACGTTAAATACAACTTCTCAGCTTCTCTAAATTCTCCCCCATTCCGCCTTTGCCTCCGCTCATCGCCTCAGAGCGTGCAGATCCTGGCCCCAGCTTCCACTTTGATCTTCTCTCTGACTCTTCTCTCTCAGTATGCCAGGCAGGCTGCTCTACCAAGGCCTCTGTGTCTGCTGTTCTACCATGCCTGGAATGCTTTTCCCCAGAGAGCTCAGCTGCGTGGTTCTCACCTTCAGGTCGCTGCCCCCAGATCACATGATCAGAAAAGATTTCCAACCATTCTATGTGAAATCACATGCCCGAAAGTTTCCTTATCTTTAAAATTAGACTGTTTAAGTATCGAATGAGAAAATGCCCAAGAGGCCTTCGTGGATGGCCACAAACGGGGGACTTCGCTGGTGCTGGGGATACAGCCGTCAACAGACAGATGCGAGTCCCAGCCTTGTGGAGTTTACCTTCATAAGTAATTATACTTCATGTATGTAACAAAAGGGTCAGTGCAAGAGACAGGAGAATCCAAAACAAGAAGAGTCAATGTGCCACAGAGCAAGAATTAGGGGGCAATTTAGAAGAACAAGACGACACGCAGGGTGCTGACTGGATGTGATGACGAGTGCACAGGAGAGGAGGGGAGTGTGCCAGGCAGAAGGAGCATCCTTTGGAAGAGCCACTCGGGGAAAAGACAGTGGACTTTTGACGCAATCCAAAGAAGTTCCTGCAGGCAAAGTTTAAGAGAAAACTGCAGAGACGGTCAGTGATGAGTCAGGAAACGTAAACAGATCACGGAGAGTCCAAGACATGGAGGGTGCGGGGGCCAGGGCTGTGCTCAGTGGGCACAGGGGGTAGCAGGGGCTATGAAGAGGCTGGGGGAGGGTGATACAGTAGTGCTGGGCATGAGTGAGGACTTGGGGTGAATGTAAGGCACTCCAGTAGATGTGGAAACTGGCCAGTGACATGCACACAGACGCACATTCTCTCTCTCTCTCTCTCTCTCTCTCTTGCTCTCTCCCCAAGTATATAACTCAGAATTTGAGCTAGAAAATTGAAACTCATCATCATTACATAGATAATACCTAACCTCATGGGGTGAATTATTTCCCCTTCGGGAGTGCAAAGTGAGGATAAGTGGGAAACTTGAGGAATTCAGACTTTTAAAGTTAGAAACATTAAAATTCCATCCCAGCCACTCAAGCAGCCCCTTCTCCTTGCACCCGAGCTACTCCCCGAGGGGCGGGAGCAGAGCCTTGTCCTGTCTTGCTGCTGCTGGGCTTGTGTCCAGCCCTCCAAGCCTTGGAGTGGACTGATGCCCAGTCTGCCGTGGTATTCATGCACCCAGACATCACGTGGAGGCTGGGCTGGGCACGCGTGTTCTGAAGGCAGAGCTGGCAGGATTTCTGATGGATCAGATATGGGATATTAGAGAAAAAGTAGAATAAAAGGTGACTTGAAGGTTCTTAGCTTGTTCTGCTGGAAGAACAAATTTTTCCATCAACTGACATCAGAAAGGTTGTGGATAGGATAGATTTTTTTCTTTTGTGTTTTTGGTTTTGGGGGGAAATCAAGGACTGGAATTTGAAGCTATTAAGGTTAAAATTGCAATGTCTCTGACATCTGAGAGATTTGAGAGGTTAGTCTGATGACATATGTTTAGGAATCACCAGGAAATGGAGGATATTTAGACATAAGACTGGAGGGAGCCACTGAGGGAGACACGTGTGCAGACACGAAAGAGAGAGGAGCAAGTACTGAGGCTTGCAGCAACATTAAAAGTCGGGGAGAAGAGGGAGAGCTGGCCACGGCTCCTGCAAAGGAGACGCCCATGAGGTGACCAGGAAGAAAATAAGTGTACCCAGGGCAGAGGATGAATGCATTGTGTCCAATGCTGCTGACAGGTAAAATAAGACAGTGTCTGAGAAACGCCCATTGCATTTAGCAATGTGGAGGTCATCTCTGACCTTGACAAGAGGAGTTGTGGGGAGTGCTGGGGATGGTGGCCTAACAGGAGCAGGTTTAGGGAGAGTGAGGAAAGAGTAACTGGAGGTGTTATACATACAAGGCTGCTTCGAGCTGCAAAGGGGAACAGGGAAGCCAGGCCGAGCCTTGCAGGGCATGAGGACTGGAGATGAGGTGTCTGTGTAAGGTGAGACAAAGGAGCACATTTGGTCTATGCTGGGAATCAGCCAATATACAAGAGAAATTTAGGGGAAAAGGAGGGAGCTGCTGTAATGATTCCTCAGGTAAGTGAATCGAGTGCTACTGTGGGTCCTTTAGATTGAGTGCAGATGGCAGACAGGTCACCTGTTGGGGCGGGGCAGGAACCGAGTGGGGGTGGTGCACACAAAGCATGTGTCAGTGCCGACGCCACTTGATGCCAATCAGCGTGACAGAGGGAGTATTCCTAAGCTCTCTTCTGGCAGTTTCAGCTGAAAGGGGGGATGGCAGGGCAGGGTGGAGGCGGGCTTGGCAGGGTGGAGCAGAGAAGGCGAGATTTGCAAGTGATACCAACTAGGAATGGGAAAGGGTGAATGGACCAGGAGGGCCCAGGATGATTGGTCCATGTAAACAAAGAGTGACCAAAATACCTCATTACAGCCCACAGCGTGCAGCTGCAGAACAGCAAAAGGGGCTCCAAAAGGTTGGGTAGTGCAGTGCAGTTGCTATAACAGGTATGTGAATTTACTCACTGGAGCAAATACTCAGAGACGCAATGCTGTGACCCCTTTCCTCTTTGACAGGGAGCCCAGCGCGAGCCTTTTTATGACGTTGCACCTCATTTGGCTTGCCCTAGCGGCTGTAACAAACATGCAGGGAAGTCTACAAGGGCCTCCGGATATTAGAGAATGTGAAGGCTGTTGTACTGGTCATTTTCAGACAAGGTAGATTTTAAAAATTAAGCATATAGTATAAAAATGCGGGAAGCGAAATTCAATTCCAGTCCACTTACTCCTGATAAATAAAAGTGTACTAGTTCCAGACTATTAACTCCAATATTAAATCCAAGGTACATTTGTTAACTTCAGTGGCTAATGTGTACTAAAAAAAAACAAACCAAAAAACAAAAAAGAAGTCTCTTCCTCTGTAGAGAATTAATCTCTCTTTTTTTTTTTTTAATCACTTGGGTATTTTGTTACTTCGACATGGGCACTACAGGAATAAGAAAGCTAGAATAGACTTCAAAGGAGAGCCATAATTCTGAACCAGTCACAAGCTATTATTTTGTTTAAAATACACAATGCAACTACTAGGGTTGCAAAAGAAATTGGCAGGAGACAGGACACCTGAATTTTATTCAGTACAGCATAGTTTATAAAACTATGTTCAAATCAGAATTTTGCTACTTACTAACTTTGTGATATTGATCCAGTTATTTCAGTGCCCTGAGACTCAGTTTCTTCATCTGTAAAATGGGAATAATTGTAGTTGTGAGAATTAAATGTCTTAATGTATAAACAAAGTATTTAGCCTAGAGCTTAAGACATAGTAAACACCGAGAAGAGAATGATGGTGACAAAGATGACGATATGATCTTGATGATGATGTTATGATGACGATGTGCTGTGAAGAAGAGGAGGAGGAGGAGGAGGGAGCCTGTGACCGTGGCAGTGGTGATGGATGGTGGTGGTGGATAATAATTCCTATGTCCATCACTAAGAAACAGTTCCGTGGATGAATCGCTCACCCTTTTTGGACCCAGCAATTTACCTGCTACACTGTGGACACTCAAAAAGCTCTTACTGAATGAATGAATGTTCTAATAATTTCTAAGGCTCATCCCAGCTCTACAACATGAGATAATCCTATATGGACTTGCAGTCATCTTTTCCCAGATCTTAACACTTAGACTTGTGGTAATAAAAAACGGGTGAACTGCAGTATTTGTCAAAAACCAATTATAAAGACTCAGTTCATCATCGCAAAGTTACTTCACTCACTTTAAGCCATTACCTCTTTAGGGAGCAGAAGGAAAGAGAATGATTAGAAAGAGGCTTAAGTTAAAAAACAAGGTAAGGGGAAGCTGAGAGTCACGTGTGAGTGGAATTATCAGGTTCCAAAACACTCCAAATAGGACCTGGTCTTTGGGGACCCGGCCACCTGGTTACTTCACGGCAAAACTTCACCTTCAGTGTGTACATTTACAGAGGGCGAATCACCCCAAGAAAACTCCTCAACTCCAAAGGCAGGTCCATTTAGAACCACAGGTGGTCTTTATGAACAGACCTAACCTGCCGAGAGAGGCAGGCTGGGCGTTTTCCGCTGGGTACACACTGCTTCTAAATTGCATGTACTAACTCCAAACTTTGTGGATATAACAAAAGTCCAGCTGGTCTCTTGTGGCCAGAAAGCCAGCGCATCTCTGTGCAGGCGACACTCATTTGCTCATAAAAGCAAACTCCTTATACCATGAGCTGGCACAGGTTCCTCCAGAAACATCTGTGCTCTGGTGTCTCCACATCTCTGCATATACCTTTTCATTTTTTTTTTCTTTGGCACATAGAATGCTGCTTTTGGCCAAGTCTGATACCTTGGGCTTTCTAATAAAAATACATACCTTATAGGTATGTATACACCTTATTTCAGCATCTCATGGAGTCTTCTCAGGCCCTTCTCCAACCTGCTCTGAACCCTAGAGCTCAGGTCTGGTGCCCCTTGTTTCTGGCCTCTTGATTCCTCCCTGGATTCTGCCTCTCCATGAGAAGAAGGAGAAACAGAGAAGAAGCACAAAGAGGAGCCTCTGGTGCTGGTGCTGGTGCTGGTGGGAGATGGTGGTGGTGGGTGCTGTGATTCCCATGCATACCGCTAGGAAACAGCTCCATGGATGAACCTGCTTCCTAAAGACATAATAAAGTGAATGAAGTAACTGCAATGATGAACTGAGCCTTTGTAATTGGTTTTTGACAAATACTGAAGAGTTCTTTTTTTCCTTTTTTTTTTTTTTTGCCGGAGTCTTGCTCTGTCAGCAAGCCGTAGTGCAGTAGCAAGATCACAGTTCACTGCAGCCTGGACCTCCCAGGCTCAAGCCGCCCTCTCACCTTAGCCTCCCAAGTAGCTGAGACCACAGGAGCACACCACCAGGCCTGGTTAAGCTTTTAAGAGATGAGGTTTCAACATGTTTACCAGGCTGGCCTCAAACTCCTGGACTGAAGCGATCTGCCTGCCTCAGCTTCCCAAAGTGCTGGAATACAGGTGTGGGCCACTGTGCCTGACCTCACTCAGTTGTTTTTTTTTTTTTTTTTTAATACTGCAAGCCTAAGTGTTTTGTTTTGTTTAACTGCTGTGCATTGCCTCTCAGCTTGCTTTTGGTTCCTCTGTTGTACTGGATCGAGCGTAGAAAGTTAGCACCAAGACAAAAGTATGCCAGATTGCTGGGTCATTTATTATGCTGGTGACCACAGAGGACTCATGTCTCTCCAACCTGTGGCTTCGAAAGGAGGGTGCCAAGACTTTTGATACCCGAAAAACCACCTTGGGAGTGGGGGTGAGGAGCGGGGATGGGGATGAAAAGGTTTCAGACATTCCAAGGGCCAGGGGATTCTGTGATTCACCTCCTGGGCGGAGACGAGGGTGGGGGTCTCCGGACATTCCAAGGGCCAGGGGACTTTTGTCATTCTGTTTGTTACTTCAGTGGTTTACAGAAGTCAACATAAGCATTTGTTTACACACAGATCTTAGTTATCCTGGGCTGCTTATTTTAGTTATTACTGGTATGCAAAGGCTAGCAATTCTGGCACCATATCACACCTCTAACCAAGACTCAACAAGGCCAACATTCCAGACTTAGCATTCTTCCAGGCGTCTGTTCTCAGCCTTCTCCAACAAGCTCCTCACCATCGCTTTGAGACAGAGTGTGAGCGTTGTCTCTGGAACCTCCTTCAGTAGGAATGAGAACGTCACATCCTCCTCTCTGCATCTCACGTGTTAGGATTCCCACTGGCTGTTCATAGATTTGTCTCTAACACAACTTGGGACCCCTCAAGGAGGGTAGTCATGTTTTCCTCCCATGGTCTACCTGCAGCATGCCACGAATGCTCGCATTTGCTGACGTAACGGGTAAACACGAACATACAGCAGACACCAAGTCAGCCGAAAACAAAAGGCAAAGGCAATTTCCCCACCAAACAAAAAGACCTCTGTGCTGTTTTTTTTTTTTTTTTTAAATTTCTGTATGCCTGTGGTATTCATGATACACTGCTCTCGTTTCTCCCAATTTTTCTAAAATACATTCCCTCTGAGACCCATCTACTTTTTTCACATTTAAATAAGCTAATCTAAGGATCAGAAATGAATACTGAAGGACAAAAGAGAAGCAATTACCCTAAGCAGGAGACTCACAGCCAAGGGTCATTGCTAATTGATTTCTGAGAGTTTGTGAAGCATGAAAAGCATTTCAGAAGCAGTGTGACAGCAAAAAATACAATGACACTCTATGACTCAGCAAAACAGGACAGCAGGAAGAGCACTAAATTGGAAGTCAGGTGGCAGGCTGCTAGCCAAAGCTTGTACTCATCAGCTCTGTGACCTCAGAAAAGTCACTAGACCTCTCTGGACCTCATTTATCATAAAAGCAAGGATCTAAACTAGATTTTCATAAAGCCTCTGACCTGAGGATAAACCTTCAAGTGCATTCCACTGAAGCAAAGACTACATGTAAGCCACAGCAATGGAGATTACAGAGGAGGTCCTGACAAGCTGGCTGTGGAGGGACAGGTGTGCAGTCAGTCACATCTTTCCTTCCATGGATGCACTTGAGTTATTTCAGACCCAATTAGAAGAATAGATTATGTTATGAACCAACAAAGTCCTTATGAACATATGCCTTCTGCCCCCAGCTGTATTTTGTTCTGTTATTTAAAAAAAAAAAATCCCCCATACAAGTAGCTTTAATCAAATTAAAGTTCAACAGGGAAAATAAATGAATCTGCCTCTGCGTATGGCACTTCGTGGTTCATTTGGCAACTGTTTTACAAGAACCCCATGAGTTACGTTCAGTGCTCTGCCTGACGGAAAGAGAGCAAGAGAACAAAATGGAACGGAGATCCTGGAGAAGGAAGGAAAGCTCACCGTGCCCTGCACTGTTCTGTTGCTAAGCAACACCCCACAGCTCCCCAGAGGAAGGATGTCTCTGGGAGGGGGCACCCAGAGGACACATCTTCAGCAGACCCTTTTCTCATTAAGTGAAGGCTATGCGGATGCTCTGGAGGTAACACCATTACGGGAGCCTGATTTTACCAGATGCGCATTTTCATAGAATGATAATCTGGAGGTGATCACAGGAAAAGCTCTGGAGATCCCCTGCTGTGGACAAAGGGGAAAATCTGAGAGGCAAACTACTAGAGCCAACCTATTGAAAGCGGGGGTAGGGCACGGGGAAGCGATGCCTTTTGTGCACGAAGAACCCGGACTCACCGCTTATCCACTTAGCCTCGGGGTCATGAATTTTTAAATCTTCACTGAAGAGATCTTCCACAGTGACCTTCTTCTTTTGAGACAGACTATTATCTTCCGCTAGAAAAAAAAAAAAGCAAAGAGTTAAGCTTCTTTAATAATTAGTAAAATGAGATGACCATAAACATTCTGATTGCCATTCAGAAATAGTACAGATGGGAACACATATGATGTCCATAAGTGAACGAGGAGCAAAGGTCAGTCTCACTTTCCGTTTTTAATGAAACTGTCAAAATCTATGCTAAGGAGATCCTGACTCAGGAGAATGGCATCGCGCCTCCTCACCCACACCTGCAGCAGGCAAATGATAATATTTCTTAGTATGGAGGTAAATAATTCTTTCAACATTGATTTATGAATGATACGGAGGGAATCGTCAAGAGAGGAAGGTATGGATATCCAGAACGGATCTCAATCATATTATGTAATTGATCATTCATGAAGCATTCATTAAATGCCACTAATTATAGGCAGCATTTTGGCTGCTGGGAATTCAAAGGCACAGAAAATATTCCCTAGGTCTTCATTCTCCATAAGCTTCACTTGTCCCTGGTTGTCTCTGGGTTGTGGGTTAGCTCTTGTTCAGACAGGATCACACCCAAATTATCTGTACACAAACTACCTGATTCAGCCTTACCTCATCTTGGTTACAAGGCTTAGGAGTAAGCCCTTTGGATAAGCCTGTGAATCCACTCAGCCAATGTTAATCCCAAGAGGAGCTGTTTAGTTAATGGCACCAGTGGGTGAGACGTTAGAAATCAGACAGCTCTTTTTCCTATATTTCCAGTGGTCAAAGCTCTAGAGTTTTTGCTCCTCCTCAGAAGAGGCTGTCTCCATTAGAGGCACAAAAAACCACTTATCAACTTTGAAAAGACGAAGAGCTATCAGCATGTCTGACCTGCAAGCCTAGGGACAGTTCGTTCCACCACCCTCACTTCCGTGGCACTAATAAGAAACTCCTCTGTATATGAACCTGACCATATATGATGGACATCATCTACCTAGGATGCTTGTTTACTTCCCTGCCCTCTTAAATGGAAGTTGCTAAAGAACATTGCACATTTTTTTCGAAGACTTCCAGGTCTCATTTCAAGAGTTTCCTGTTGTGCTGCTATGCGGGGTGATCTCGGTGCTAATTGAGGTGCATAGGTCTGTGTGCATTCCACATGCAGTGGCTCCAGATCTGTGTGTTTTTGCATGTCAATGTCTGCTGGGTGTGTCTGTTTCTCGTTTCAATTTCTGGGTGTTACACTTCTTGAACTGATATCGTTCCTGACCTCAACAGTAGCATTTGCCCTTTTAATTTTCCATTTTAAACTCTGGTGGGTTAGAAAGACAGAAATAAATTTTGTTAGGATTACATAAACAAACAGGAGTAAATAACCTCTAAATGAAATCTTCAAAGATCCTTCCAGGACCCTTGTACATTCCATAGGTTTTATTACATCACTTTTGGTTTCTTCCTTTTGGGTCTGGATGTTGACAAATTACTGAAGTTGTTAGAAAAGTCATGTATTCCTTTGTGCATCGATTGATCTCTTGAATATCAAATAGGGTTACTGTGTATAGCAGTGTTTTGAAACTTACGGAATGACTCGAGGTGGCCTTTTTGTGAGATGTGACTGTATACGGAGCTATCTCGGGTGCTGAACATAGCACATTAAACCAAACCAAGTTCTTTCTTCACTCTAGGAGCATTTTCGGTGTGGCTGAAGCAGCCCCAGGAAAGGTACACGGCTTTAACATGATGCATTTCCATAAAGTTACACTCTGATCTTGCAATTAAGAAGTCTAAAATTTTCTAGGACATTCTTAAGGACATGGTCAGAAAATACATAATCATGTTAAAATTTACATTTTTATCAAATTAAACTTCACTATTCAAGAATGACTCTAGCCATACAACGACACATAAGGTATCCATGTGTCTCATAAGGAAAATAATATAAGACTGCCATTTAAACAAACTTTGGAAATAAAAGATGAGAAGGTAATTTATTCACTTTCTGAAAATGCTTCTTTTCATACATGTACTTTATTTTTTAAATTATGATTTTATTTGGTTTTTTAAAGATATTTTTAAAACATTTAAGACTTCTATATAGAGAAAGTATTTGGTGGAGGCATGATGCAACACGCTATTATTAAAAGTGCTGCACTCAAGCCAGGACATGACTCCATCATAATTAGTTCAGTCTCCTTCAGAAACTCACTGCTGGCCTCTCTGGACCTAGATGGCTCATTTGCACATTCAACTGATATCTAATTTGTTGGTTTACAGTTTGAATAATTCCCCAAATCATCTGAGACAGGGACAGGCACAAGTGACTGCCGCTTTCCACAAACCACGCTAAACCCTGACGAACAGAAAGCCCTTATAAGAGATCACAGAGCAGAGGAGCCAAAGCAGAACGAATGAATGACCAGAACGCAGCAGAGGCGACGCTGAGAGGAATAGGGCTTGTCCTGCTAATACGGAAGCAGACCAGGAAATAAGAAAGTGGGAAGGATTCCAGGAGGACTTCCTGAAGGAAAGCACCTGCTAGCCAAGATAAAGGAGAGAGAAAAACATTCAAGCTAGGGAGGAATGTAAGGGCAAGAAGATGTTGGTGGACGCAGTATTTTCAGGAGACTGTGTGCCTTGGCATTGGTGCAGCCAACAATGTGAGCAGGAAACAGCTAGAGGGGAAGGGAGATTCCCTCATTGTCTTTGATATTCTGAAACTCCATTAGAAAAATGTCCACTGTGGATTTTCTTTAAAAATTTTGCAGCCAGGCGCGGTGGCTCACGCCTATAATCCCAGCACTTTGGGAGGCCGAGGCGGGTGGATCATGAGGCCAAGAGACCGAGACCATCCTGGTCAACATGGTGAAACCCTGTCTCTACTAAAAATACAAAAATTAGCTGGGCATGGTGGCGCAGCCTGTAGTCCCAGCTACTCAGGAGGATGAGGCAGGAGAAGTGCTTGCCCAGGAGGTGAAGGTTGTGGTGAGCCGAGATCGCGCCATTGCACTCCAGCCTGGGTAACAAGAGTGAAACTCCGTCTCAATAAATAAATAAATAAATAAATAAATAAATAAATAAATAAATAAAAATTTTGCTTAATAGTCAGTAATATTTTCAACTTAAAGACTACCTTTCAGCTGGGCACAGTGGCGCATGACTATAATCCCAGCATTTTGGGAGACGAGGCACGCATAGCCTGAGCTCAGGAATTCGCAAGCAGCCTGGGCAACATGGTAAAACTCCGTCTCTACTAAAAAAAAAAAAAATACAAAAAATTAGCCAGGTGTGGTGGCCTGAGCCTGTAGTCCCAGCTACTCAGGACGCTGAGGCAAGAGAATTGCTTGAATCCAGGAGGCAGAGGTTGCACTGAACCAAGATCATGCCACTGTACTCCAGCCTGGGTGACAGAGGGACACTCCATCTCCAAAAAAAAAAAAAAAAAAAAAGATTACCTTTCTTTACATCATAAATACTGCCAATAACTACCAATAATTATCTCATACAATATTGCTTCTCCACCATTTGATTCCCCTCCTTCCAGAATCCCATCTGGGCTGGGCAGGAGCTTCTAGGTCAAACCCCACACCTGGGGCTTTCTCTTAAAATTTTCTACCTTTTTTAGGGTTTTGGGAGTATTTGGATGATTTCTTCAGTTCAATCTCCTATTTGTCAGTATTTTAATACAACTAGACTGTTCTATTACCAAACTACTAAGTTTTAAAATTTAAAATAATTACATTCTAATATCTAATATTTCTAAATAACTTTTTCAAGATCATCTACTCATATTTTATAGTTTTATGCTTCTTTAGCATATTTGTAGTTATTTTTTTTAATGTCATTTTCTATATTCCCTATTGATTTAAATTCCTTTGGATTTTGGTTTTCATGTGCGTTGGGCTGGCTTCTGCTTTATAGGGGGCTGTTTGCTGCCGATGCCTTGTGGTTCTTGGTCGTAAGCTTTGTTTTACAAGTGTTCTGGGTCTTGAGAGGCCCCTGGCTGGGTGGTCCTCAGGCAGATTTAAGACTCCATCTAGGTAACAACTGGAAACTAAGTCTTGGGTGACCATTTGGGGTAGAGCCCTTTCCCCTAAGTGGGTGATGTGATCTGAGGCCTTCTGACCATGAATCCAGTTTTAAGGCAGGGGCTCCACATCCCCCAGTCTCTCATGAAAACCAACCTTCCAGGCCCTCCTGTTGTGCCTGACTTCAGTCTCTATGACTTGAGGGTGATGGAAGTTTGGCCTTTCCTCCTGCTGTAGGTTTTTACCTGTTCTTTCTTGTGAGGATGCCTTCCCTTTCAATCCAGGTATGTGAAGAACCCCTGTTCTTATTTTTGAGAAATAAGCAGCTATTGTGTTTGTTTGTTTGCTTGATTGCTTTTTGAGACACAATCTTGCTCTGTCACCCAGGCTGGAGTACAGTGGCGCAATCTCAGCTCACTGCAACATCTGCCTCCTGGGTTCAAGGGATCCTCCTGCCTCAGCCACCTTGGGCTACAGGTGCGCATCACCATGTCTGACTAACTTTTGTATTTTTAGTAGAGACGGGGTTTCACCATGTTGGCCAATCTGGTCTTGAACTCCTGACCTCAGGTGATCCGCCTGCCTCGGCCTCCCACAGTGCTGGGATTACAGGCGTGAGCTACCATGCCCAGCCACAGCTATGTATTTTGTTATTTATTTTGCTATACTTTTACATGCTTGCCATCAAAACCTGGAATATTTATGTGCTCGATCTTCCTTCTTAAACTGGAAGGCAACATAAAGTTGGTGATGCAAGAAGGGGCAGTGGCCTCCACTGTTTGGATTTCATCCTAATGGCAATTTGGGGATCATTGAAAAAAAAAAAGCTTCTTCCAGCTCTTTAGCTTGATCTATTATGGAAAACTCCATGGCACTTCGAATTGAGGTGCCTGGTTAGCTCACTGGCATGCAAAGGCATGCTGAAATTGCAGCCGTGTAGTCATTTTTTACGGAGGCCAGTGTGTCATGCAAATTTCTCAGCCATTTTTTCCTTTTGTCAGATATTTGTTGAATAGTAAAATTACTTGAGAACACGTAGGAACTCCTTTGCTCAAGATTTTTAATAACAGGAAACTAGAAATAAACCCCATTACCCGAGAACAGCTGCTGGAGAGGCATACAATCCCTGCAAGGCAGAGGTGAACTACTGACAAACCTGGCTTGGTAACAAAGAAAATCTACCCAAAAGAGTCCAAGACCTCCTGTAAGGTTCTGCTTTTGTGAGCAATTTGGAATAACTGACAACTCTAAAGGGCTTTACAGTCTTCCGAGTACAGTGATATTTATTATCTCTCCTGATCCCCACCATAACGAGGGGGAAGGAAAGTGGCATTGAGCTACTGAGCTACTGAGAGATTAAAAGACTCCTCCAAAGATCTGTGAGGGATCCATTGGCAGGTGTCAAGCACTGGGTGTTTCTGAAACTCAAAGGAGACAAGGGCTATGGTGGGCTAGCTTCATGGGGTGACAGACCCCCAGGCTGAGGCTCAGAGTAAAGCACTCTTTGTTTTAGAACAATCTGTATGTTATTCCTACAAAAATAGATACTATTTGTTTGCTTCCTTACCAGCACTTCACATAAACATGTGGAAATCAAAGAAGCTGTCCACTTTTCAAAGTCTGTACTGTTAATTCACAAATTCCAATGATCACTTTTGCTTAAAAATACACCACTGTAGCCTGTTTCATCAGTGATGGACCTAACGCAGATGCTGCTTAGTAACAAGGAAAAGGCTCAATGAGAACACAGGAAACACACCATTTAGTTCTGCCAGCATATTTATTGATTGAGTGCCCTGTGTCAGGCACTGTGGATGCTGGAACAAGATTTCCAATTATATTTCTTTCCTTTTTCTTAAAGTAAAAGACGTATAATCTGTCCTATGTGTTGCAAATGCTACTCCTATTTCCTTGGTAGATTTTTATCATAATGAAAGAATAAATTTATATCATGCTGTACCACCAAGAGACTAGGAACAATGAAATTTAAAACCAGGTAGCATGTCTGCAAATCACAATATAAGCCTTGGGGATTTTGACCTAATCCTGAATTAAAATGTCCCACTGTGGCAGATTGCTCACTATAGGAATCCATAGGTCAGAGCTGAGATGGTAACATCTCATCCATACACAAAAACCCTGGAGATGGAGGGAAGCCACGGCAGCAGCTGTGAGTCAGGGGAACACTCTCTCTCTTTACAAAGAGTGAGCTTTACTCCAAAATACAGACGAATATATTTCTCTGAAGATATCTCTCTAGATCCATCCAACCCCAAATGTAAGAAAGGAAATAACTATTGTTGGGATAAGAATTGCATTAAACAATCTTACCTGAGTGATGCTAGAAGAGCTACAAGAAAATGTAAGTCGATACCTCTTTAGAATGTGTGTGTGTGAGTGTGTGTTTACTTTTCCCCAAATTGATCATGCTTTCTTTTCGGCTACCCGGAGCTACTATCATTGGGCTGGTTATTTGCTTTCAAGTCTATTTCCCATGCTAGCTTGGTATTTTCCTTTTCTTTTTTAGATAGGAATTGTGACTTCATCTCTCTAAGGGGCCTGGCACAGAGATGCTCGGTCAATTTCTTTTGAACGAAGAAAGCATGTGTTTTAAAAGTCTGTGCCTTTGCTTTTATTTTGGCTTACCTTTTGTAATGCGGTCTTTGTGTTACTGAAGTATATTATTTGTGGTTATACTCCAAACTTATGTCTATGAAAAGTCTCACAGAGACACTAGTTTATCTTAAAAGCCTTTCCTTACATGTTCACAGGTCTTCAAATCATCTAAGAAAACTAGGAGCATAATATCAAAATTAGTCACATAATACTTTTTATTGAAATGGTAGAAACGAAGTCATCAGCACCATTCAGCACACCTTATGAATGAAGAAATTGTAGTTATGCTTTATTTTAAGCTTCTAAATCAAATACATCAAAGGTATTCATTCCCTCTTCATGTCCTTACCTCTGTTCTTTTAGATCTAGGAAATAAACTGAAACCTTAAAATACATTCAGCAGCTGTTTGCTTTAGTGAGTTACAGCCATCAGGTACCTGTGACTTTGCATGATTATATGTGCGTAGGTTCGTATGTCTCCCTATCTAGTTTATTTCTTTTTTGACGACTTTATTGGAGATAAAATTTACATACCATAAAATTCATCCATTTAAAGTCTACAACGCAATGGTTTTAGTATGTTCAGAGTCCTGCGCCATCACTGACCTAAGTTTGGAACATTTTCATTACCCCAAAAAGATTAGCATAACAATTAGCAGTCACTCCCCATTCCCCCTGCCCGAGACCCATCTCTCTTCAGCTCTTGGCAACCAAAAATCTTATCTCTGTCTTGAAACATTTGGCTATTCTGAACATTTAAAATAGATGGAATCATACAATATGTGTTCTGTTCTGACTGGCTTATTTCACTTAGTCTTGTGTTTTCAAAGTTCATCCATGTTGTCGTATGTACAGAAGGTACTAGTACTTCATTCCTTTTTATAGATGAATAATATTACAAGCTAATGATGTTGAGCTTCTTTTCATGCACTTACTGGTTATTTTTATATCTTCTTTGGAGAAATGTGTCACTTTATTCAGATTATTAAAAAATGCTGAAATTAAGATATTCACTGTCAAGAAAGAAAAAGATCCTGACAGCATGGCTGAAAAACCTTTGCTAATACCTTGAAAGATTAAAAGGTAAGTATTCAGTCACACAAAAGGCCCTTTGAAGAGCTTAAGTGTGTGACTCACAGTCCCCCAAAGCTCTCTCAGCTGAAGCCAAATGCAGAGATGAAAGTATCTAGAAAAATCCTAGGGAAGAGCCACTTGTCTAATGGAATGAATTCCCATGACATACATAGGAGATCAACAGATTCTTAAGAGTTTTTATCTATAGAAACATCGCCAGCTTGGACTGAAAAGGAGAGAGGGAGAATGAAACCAATAAAGACGGTTGGACCCTGTACTAGTTCATTCTCACACTGCTGTAAACAACTACCTGAGACTGGGTGATTTCTATTGAAATGAGGTTTACTTGACTCGCAGTTCTGCATGGCTGCAGAGGCCTCAGGAAACTTATAATCATGGCAGAAGGAAAAGGGGAAGCAAGCACCCTTTTTCACATGGTGACCAGAGAGAAAGCAAGCAAAAAGGGAGGTGCTACACACTTTTAAACAACCACATCTCATGGGAACTCAATCACAAGACAGCACTAGGGGGATGCTGCTAAACCATTAGAAACCACCCCCATGATGGGATAACCTCCCACCAGGCCCCTCCTTCAACAGGTGAGGATTATAATTTGACATGAGATTTGGGTGGGAACACAGAGCCTAAACCATTTCAGACTCCCAAAATTCTCAGGCAGAAAACATGCTGATAAAACTACTCAGCTACAAGCTCAAGCTGCCATTCATGAAGAAGGATGACCCCCAGAGGGCGGATCTGAGAGCCCTGGGACCCTGTTCCCAAGCCTGTAAACCTCATGGAGTTTCTTCACTGAATTCAGAAGGTGCTTGGAACTAGTGACTCCCCTTTTTCCCTTTTTGAACAAGAATGTCTACAGCTGTCATCCTATGCCTGTTCCATTACTGTGTTCACCTCTCCAGTTTCTCAGACCCAAGGTAGAGGTGAATTGTGCTTTGGCTGGAGTACACCCAAGGCCTACTCAAAACTCATTCAGATTATTTCAATGTTAAGATTTAGGAGTTCTGAACTGATGAGATCACAGATTTTGGGTTGATACTATAATAACTTGAGATTTCTGGGGACCTTGGGGTAGAGTGAATGGACGTGCTTTATATATGAGAAGGATGTGAATCTTCAGTGGTCAGAGAACAGACTGTGTCAGGTAAGACAGGGCTATCCCAAAGATGTCCATGTGCACTGGTATTATAGACTGAATTGTACCTACCAACAAATCCATATGCTGACTCCCTAAACCCCAATGTGATTCTATTTGGAGATAGAGCGTTTGAGGAAGAAACTGAAGTTAGAGATCAAAGGGTGAGGCTCTAATCTGGTAGGACTAGTGTACTTAAAAGAAGAGGAAGAGAAACAAGAGCTCTCTCTTCCTCTCTCCATGCACACATATGTGCACTCACACAGAAAAAGCAGGGAGAGGATACAACAAGGTGAGGTCTGCAGACCAGGAAGGGAGACTTCACCAGAAACCAACCCTGCTGACACCTAAATCTTGGCCTTCCAGCCTCCAGAAGTGTGAGAAATGAAGTACTGTTTTATTTATTTATTTACATATTTTTTTTATTATACTTTACATTCTGGGATACATGTACAGAACATGCAGGTGTGTTACATAGCTATACATGTGCCATGTTGTTTGCTGTATCCATCAACCCGTCATCTACATTAGGTATATCTCATAACGCGATGCCTCCCCTTGTCCCCCACCCCAAGACAGGCCCCAGTCTGTGATGTTCCCCTTCCTGTGCCCATGTGTTCTCATTGTTCAACTCCAACTTATAAGTGAGAACATGCAGTGTTTGGTTTTCTATTCCTGTGTTAGTCTGCTGAGAATGATGGTTTCCCGCTTCACCCATGTCCCTGCAAGGGACATGAACTCATTCTTTTTTATGGCTGCATAGTATTCCATGGTGCATATGTGCCACATTTTCTTTATCCAGTCTAACATTGATGGGCATTTGGGTTGGTTCCAAGTCTTTGCTATTGTGAATAATGCTGCAATAAACATACATGTGTATATGTCTTTATAAAAGAATGATTTATAATCCTTTGGTTTTATACCCAGTAATCGGATTGCCGGGTCAAATGGTATTTCTATTTCTAGATCTGTGACGAATTGCCACACTGTCTTCCACAATTGTTAAACTAATTTACACTCCCACCAACAGTGTGAAAGCGTTCCTATTTCTCCACATGCTCTCCAGCATCTGCTGCTTCCTGACTTTGATGATTGCCATTCTAACTGGTGTGAGATGGTATCTCATTGTGGTTTTGATTTGCATTTCTCTAATGATCAGTGATGTTGAGCTTTTTTTCATGTTTGTTGGCCACATAAATGTCTTCTTTTGAAAAGTGTCTGTTCATATCCTTGGCCTACTTTTAGATGGGTTTTTTTTTTCTTGTAAATTTGTTTAAGTTTCTTATAGATTTTGGACATTAGCCCCTTATAATATGGATAGATTGCAAAAATTTTCTTCCATTCTGTAGGTTGCCTGTTCACTCTGATGATAGTTTCTTTGGCTGTGCAGAAGCTCTTTAGTTTAATTAGATCCCATTTGTCATTTTGGCTTTTGTTGCAATTCTGTTTTCTAAACCACCCAGTCTGCATATTTTGTTGACAGCTCAAGCTGACAAATACAATTTTTATTTTCCAAATTTTTTGAACTTTGTGCTGCTAGTACATAGCTAGGCAATTAATAAGTGTAAATAGACCTTATACTCTGTAACCTTTCTAAACTTACTTACAGTAGGCCACTCCTTACCCATGATTTTGCTTTCCACAGTTTCAGTTACTCTCAGTTGACCACGGTCTGAAAATATTGAGATTATTTTGGGAGAGAGAACATATTCATGTAACATTTATTACAGTATATTGGTATAATTTTTCTACTTTATTTCTAGTTGTTATTAATTTCTGGCTGTACTTAATTTATAAGTTAAATTTTATCATAGGACTATATGTGCAGAAAAACTCCATAGTATATGTAGGGTTCAGTCTTATCCATGGTTTCAGGCCTCCACTGGGGTTCTTGGAATGGATACTCTGTAGATAAGGGGGACTGCTGTATACAGTCTTTTGATATATTCTGTGCAGGCGTTCATTTTATCTGTAGCAAGGACAGTTTTATTTCTTTCAAGTTGAAATGATCCAATAAAATTGTTAAGGAAACCCAATTTGTTTAAGTCATGGTCCCAATATCAATAGACCAATTGTAGCTACTGATGAATTTTAAAAAGAGTCCACTTGACTGGAATGCCTCAAGACAAGTTGTTTAATTACATAGGATTATATATATTTTTCCTCTCTCTATGGCTTTATTACATTTTCAGATTTACAACGGAAATATTGGTTTAAGTATAAAATTGTGAATGTTGCAAGGAGGCAGAACAAGATTGCCGAATAAAAGCTTCACCGACCATCCTCTCTCCAGGAACACCAAATTGAACAACGATTCATACAAAACAGCACCTCGACAAGAACCAAAAATCAGATGAATGATCACAGCATCTGGTTTTAACTTCACATCACGGAAAGTAGCACTGAAGAGAGGAGGAAAGACAGTCTTGGGTTGCTCCTTCCTCACCCCCTGGCAGCAGCCATGTGGCACAGAGAATCTGTTTCTTTGGGGCAGGGAGAATGCAGTGACTGTGGGACTTTGCACTGAAATTCGGTGTTGCTCTGTCACACGGTAAAGCCACATTGGGCAGAATTCAGCCAATTCCCTTGGAGGGGAATTCAGACCAGCCCTAGCCAGAGGGGAATTGTATATCCCAGCAGTGGGAGCCTGCAAGCCTCACCACTGTGGGCTAAAGTGGTCTGGGCCCTAAAATAACATGAAAGGCCATCTAGGCCATGAGAACTATAATTCCTGGGCAAGTCTTGGTGCTGCTCAGCACCAAGTATCAACTTGGTGCAAGTCAGTATACCTGTGGGGGTGGGGGTGGGGCAGGAAACAACTAGTTGGGGTGGCCAAGGGAGTGACTGCATCACCCCTCCACAAACCCAAGGCAGCACAGTTTTCAGCTCTGGAAGAGACTCCTGCCCTCTGTTTCAGGAGAGGAGAGGGAAGGGAAAAGAGGAAATTGTCTTGAAACTTGGAAACCAGCTCAGCCATAGTAGAAAAGGGCACCAGGCAGAGTCATGGGGCCCTCATTCCAGGTCCTAGCTCTGGGTTAACATTTCTAAACACACCCTGGGCCTGCCTTGAATGGAAAAGCCCAATCCTGGCAGGACTCATCACCTGCTAACTAAGGAGCCCTGGACCCTAAATAATCAGTAGCAGTGGTACTCAGGCAGTACTTGCTCAGCGCCTTGGGAGAGACTCAGAGACAAGCTGGTTTCAGGCACGACCTAGGACATTCCCAGTTGTGGTGGCTGCAGGGAGAGTTTCCTTCTGCTTAAGAAAAGGAGAAGTAAAAGTAAAAACACTTTGTCTTGCAGCTTAGGTACAAGCTCAGCCAGACGGGCCGGGTACTAAGTGGGCTCTGGGGGTACCCAGTTCTAGGCCTTGGTTCTTGGATGCTATTTATGACCTGCCCTGGACCAGAGGGGAGCCCACTGCCTGGAAAGAAGAGCCTGAGACCCGGCAGCATTCACTGCAAGCTGCCTAAAGAGCCCTTGGGCCTTGATTAAACATCAGTGGTATAAGTTACAAGGTGAGAGTCTTTCTGCCATGGAAAGGATTTTGTCCTGTGGCTGGGAAGCCAGCTAAGCCACACTAGAATAAAGCACCAGATAGATTCCTAAAGTTTCCAACCCTAGGTCCTGGTTCCCAGGTGGCATTTCTGGACCTGTCCAGGGATAGAGGGAGCTCACTTCCTTGAAGGGAAGGACGCAAGCCTGGCTGACTTTGCCACCTGCTGATTGTAGAGCCCTTGGGCCTTGAGCAAACATAGGTGGTAGACAAGCAATGGTCGCCAAGGGCCTTGGGCATCGCCCAGTACCATGCTGGTGTCAGGTCGGATCTGGCACAGTCCCAGTGATGGTGGCCACAGGGTCGTGTGTCATGGGGTGACCCATGTTTGTGTCATCACTCAGCGAGTTCCAGGCATCTAAGCACAGGGAGAGATTTTGGGAAAAAGTTTGTTTGAGAGAAAGTAAGAGAACAGAACCAGAATATTTGTCTGTTAATCCAGAGAATTCTTCAAGACCTTATCCAAGACCGCCAAGGTGGTACCTGTCCGAGTCTGCAAGAGCGTTATTGGGGTTGCGGTGCATGCTGATGCAAATACAGCTACAGTGATTAAAAACATAGATTGCAACACCAAGTCTCTTCAAACACCTGAAAAGCCTTCAAAAGACTTAGAAGACCACAATAATTACGTAACTCCTCAATGATGAACACCCACAATCATCACGATCATCCAGGAAAACATGACCTCACCAATCAAACTAAATAAGGTACCAAAGACCAGTTCTGGAGAGACAGAGACATGTGACCTTTCAGACAGAGAACTCAAAATAGCTGTTTGGAGGAAGCTCAGTGAAATCCAGATAAAGTTAATGAGAGACTTAAATGATTAAAAAGCATTATGCAGAAACTCCAGAGTTGAAAGTACAATTGACATACTGAACTATACACCAGAGTTTCTTAACAACAGACCTGATCTAGCAGGATAAATAATTAATGAGCTTGAAGACAAGCTATTTGAAAATATACAGTCAGAAGATACAAAAAAAAAAAAAAAAAAAAAAAAAGAATAAAGAAGGATGTAGCATGCCTACTAAATCCAGAAAAGAGCCTCAGTAGGGCAAACCTAAGAGTTATTGGCCTAATCAGGAGGTTGAGAAAGAGAGAGATAGAAAGCTTATTTGAGGGATAATAACAGAGAACTTCCCAAATCTACAAAACGTTATCAGTCTTCAAGTACAAGAAGATTATAGAACACAGGCAGATTTAACCCAAAGAAGACTACCTCAAGACATTTAATAATCAAACTCCCAAAGGTCAAAGATAAAGAAAGGGGCCTAAAAGCAGCAAGATAAAAACAAACAACATAAAATAGAGCTCCAAAACCGCCGGCAGCAGACTTTTCTGCAGAAACCTTACAAGCTAGGAGGCAGTGGCATGACACATTTAAAACCCTGAAAGGAAAAAACATTTATTCTAGAACAGTATATTCAGTAAAAATATCCTTTGAATGTGAAGGATAAATAAAGACTTTACCAGACAAACAAAAGCTGAGAGATTTCTTCAATCCCAGACCTCTCCTGCAATAAATGCTAAAGGGGATTTTTCAACTTGGAAGAAAAGGATGTTAATGAGCAGTAAGAAATCATCTGAAGGTGCAAAATTTAGGCATGCTAAATCCAAAATACTTGTGCCACATAGCAAACACCTTTACACATTGTAAGGGGTGACTTAGTCTCAGAAATCATCATTATCTGTCATATACAACACATATTTTTAATTTGAATTCCATTGGCTTCTTTTTTTGATCTGCATTTAATCTCCCATCTCCATGAATTTAATAACATAGACCGTAAGTGGAGCTTAAATCTGTTTAATTGAATGTATGTAAAATAAAAAGAATTAAGTCAATGCTGAAGATAGGCATTGTCTCTTTCTCTCACATTTTTAAAAAACATCAAATTCCATCTTAATGTGAATGAATTTCAGTTCCTTTCTTGGTGGTGAAGATGGTAAAGGACTACCTTTTGAAACTCAGGGGCATCCTAGGAGCCCAGCATGGACTCCCACTGTGAATGGTGGGGAGGAACGGACAAGGCTTCGCACAGCACAGATGTTGTCCAGTTCACCACCTTCCAAGGGCAAGCACGTGGCTTCCAGGCACTCTAGCTCTGACCTCTCCAGGAGTACACTCTTTTGCCTGCCTGTAAGACATGGCCACTGTAAATGTGGCAGCAAGGCATTTATCTCCCTTTGTTTTAGCCTCCTGTGGCTGCTGTGACAAATGACCACAGACCTGATGGCTCAAACAACAGAAGAGTACGCTCGCCCAGTTCTGGAGTCTGGAAGTCTAGAATCAGTTTCTCTGGGCCCAAACACAAGTGTCAGCAGGGCTGCATGCTCTCGGAGGTTCTGGGGAAGCATCTTGTATTAGTCCACTTCCATACTGCTATGAAAAAATACTTGAGGCTGGGTAATTTATAAAGAAGAAGAGGTTTACTGAGCTCGCAGTTCCACATGGCTGGGGAAGCCTCACAATCATGGCAGAAGGCAAAGGAGGAGCACAGCCTTGTCTTACATGGCAGCAGGCAGGAGAGCGTGTGCAGGGGAACTGCCTTTTATAAAACCATCAGATCTCATGAGACTTATTCACTATCATGAGAATAGCACAAAAAACCCCACCCCCATGATTCAATTACCTCCCAGCAGGTCCCTCCCATGACATGTGGGGATTATGGGAGCTACAATTCAAGATGAGACTTGGGTGAGGACACAGCCAAATCATATCACATCTGTTCTTTGTCTCTTCCAGCCTCTGTGGGCTGCCAGTATTCCTGGACTCGTGACCACACCCCTCCCATCTCCACCTGTGTGGTCACATGGCTGTCTCCTCTTCAGTCTGGGTCAAATTCTCTCTGTTTCCATCTTATAAGAATACATATGATTGCACTGAGATTCCATTGGCTAACTAGGGGTAATCCTCCATTTCAGATCCTTAATGTAACCACAGAAGACTCCCTTTTGGCCGTAAAAGGAAACATTAATAGGATCCCAGGATTAGAACATGGACTTTTTTTTTGGGGGGGGGGGGCATTTTTTAGCCTATCACACCTTCAAGGCCTTTCTCCCATTTCCAATCAACCCACAACTTTAGAAGGCATCCTCTGAGGATGCAATGATCATACATTTACTGAACGAAAAAGAAAGACACGAAGAATCTGAGTAGGGGAAAAGCAAGAAAGAGACTGATTAAATGAGAGGTTCTGCAAATTATCACTTAACTGAACTTCTGGTGATTTTAATACCATACTTAAAAGCACAGAGTCAATTTAGAATATCTGGGATTTGAGGAATGGGAAGCAGCAACCTGAGAAAGCGCATCTAGTTGTTTCCGTAGAAGTGATCGAGTAGGGCTTAAGGTGAAGAGTTCAGAGACATTGGAACCGTTTCAGTCTGGAACTTCATCTTCCTAGTTCCCCAGCCTACCTAGTTCGTTTTGTATCATTGCTCTCCAGTTGTCTGATTTTATTATAGCACGGCTTTCTATGTTCCTGACCCTGATGTGATATGGTAACTCTGCTTAAACTCCGGAAATGCTGCCTTTGCTTCTGAACTGCCAGAGTCTTCAATAAACTAGAGACTGATATAGGAGCCAGCTGCTTGTAAAAATGTGGCCCTTAAGGCCCCCCAAGTTAATTTGAAGCTGACCAGAAGGCTCTTACCTATAGCAGGCAAGAGAATCCAGAGGAAACTAGGGTCCTAGCATAAGGTTTACTCATTTTCATGGCTGCCTTTAAAATAGGATGAAAAATGTAGCAACAGTTGAAAAGAGCCCATTTATGGATAAATATGTAGACCCATTTGCCTTAGCTTATAGTCCTAATGCGAGCATGAATAATAAGCATCTACTGCCATCCTTTAGAAAAATGGCTCTTTAGTGTAAGGATTACACAAATGAGTGAGACGCACCTCGCGGTCCTCCTAGAATTAATGATGGGAAGTCAAAAGAGAGACTGTTAAGATGCTCCCAGGGACCCACTTTTCAGTACTTTGCAAGTTTGCAATTCACTATAGGGTTAGTGGCAATGTAAACTAATCCTTTCTTCTATAAGAATCTGTCAGAACTCTGTCCTTTTGGATTTGTTTCCATTTAAAGAATGATTTAAATTCACTGGTCACATTCAAGGAATGTAGACCACATTCCTCAAGCATTTCACAAATCAAAGGGTCTTGCTCATGGTGGTGACACTGCAGGCTGCTTTCCCAAGAGCCAGTACCTCTCTTCCAACTCAGCAAAGCCCAACCCCTCCAAATGGCAGGCTTTCCCAGTCCCCTCCAGTGAAGGCTGCCGTGCAGTATGGTTACAGCAAAAAAGCTATCTCCTCTCAGCTCCAGGAAACTGAAAGGAACTACCCAGAAAACTATTTCCTCCATGACGGAGGAAGTGAGAGGCACAAGCTAAGTTTTGCGTGTCTGTCCCTTCCTGCCTGTGTGGGCGCATGATGCATGGAGACATCACAACCATTTTGTCAACCTACTGATGATGGCAGCAGAGAGATGGGGACCGTCCGGGCCTTGATGATATCCAGGAGCATTGAATCTGTCTTGGACTGGCTATGTCTAAACCTGTCTTGTGATACAATACAGACACCTGCAATTGGGACAGTTTTAGTTAGCTCTTCTGTTACTCACAGACAAAAATATTTTGACTGACAACCTTTAACACCTGGACCTTGGATAAATGCTCAAGCAGATCTCAGAGATGGCCCTGGATGGGCTGATGAGGTTCACCAACGTTCTATTAACAAAACATCCGAATGTTTATGTGTACACAATGCCCTTTCTTTCCTTCCAACAATAGGATGGCTTACAGTATTCATCAGACTCTGAAACTGGTTATGACATTGGTATAAACAGCAGGAGAAATTAGAGTCCAGTCTCAATTCCAGACACTGTGCGTTCCAGGCTGTCCCCATTGGCTACCAGCCATTCTCTCTTAACTCCTGACCACGCCTGGCCCCTCCACAACTTCCTGGCCAGACTATTCTCTGTCCGGCCAACACTCGTGGCCTTCCCCCTGGGTTTTCTTCAGTCTCTACTGGATCTATCTTTCAAAGTCTAACTGCTCATTCTCCGTGAAGCCTTCCATGAATGCATGCTGTCCTCAGTGGTCTCTCTCAGATTTTGGACCATGATAATGAATATCCTCTGCAGCCTCTATTTATAACACTCAGTCTCGAATAGCATTAACAAGTTAACTTTGGGTAGAAACATTAACAGTGGTAGCATCAGCAGCAGCCAAAACAACTTTCATGAATAGTGTAGACACCATCCCCAGCCAAGTCAGTCAGCTGCAGATGGGTGTGAGCAGGCACGGAGGAAGCCAGGACTCACAGCAGATGCCCAAGGGCAGATGAACAACACCAGAGACCCACTCAAGCCACCTGTGCTTCCCATGATGAGACGTGTGGGCTGTGGTCCATGGTAGTAGATGGAATATAACAAGATTGAATTTGGAGGATGAATTTAATATAGGAGCCGTAACAGAGAGAAAATGCCCAAAAGATATGGACCAAACCACCCATTTCTATAAGACAAAAAATTATGAGGTATGCATTACTTTTTATGATAAACACAAAGGCTATTGAATTACTATTAACCTATTTTTCAATTTTCATTGGGATTATGTGGGACTTTAGGATAAGATAATCCAAGATAGGTTAAAAATTGGGTAGCAATATGATCTAAAATACAACAGTGGATCTCACAAACATTATACAGAAAAAAAGGCAAGCAGAAAAGTAGACATATAAGATGATGACGCTTATGACATAAATGCAAAGGGCTGAAAGCTGACAGGACTACTCTGTGATGTCAGAAATGAGGTTCCCTTGAGGGCACTAATGATGGGGAGGGCATGGGGGGCTTTTGGAATGCTGGCTGCATACCGCTTTTTTGATCTGGATGCTGATTATAGCATCATGTTTGGTTTTAAAATTCATCAAAATTCAACAATAGCTTAGATGTGTTTATATTTACATATTTAATTTCTATATATTTATATTAGACCCATAACATATATCCTATATGCATATACCTCTTCAATAAAATGTTTTAAAATCATTTGTTCAAGTATTTTAAAAAGATAAGGTGAACGTTGGCAATGTGGTCACAGGCATTAAACAATGATGACATTTCAATTCCATAAAAATAATCTCTATGTTATGTTTTTACCCAAAAGACTAATGAGTCTTCTGTTCTGGTAACCTGTGTTTGGCCTTAATCCAGAATCTACTTTCCCCATGACTTTGAATCATCCAAGGCTTTTCATTGATGTACCACCTAAAAGTGTCCCAGCGCTTTCCGTCACAAACACTGTCCACTTGCTCTAATGTGAGATTCCATAAAAGCTAAATGTCAGGGATGTTTTCATGCAAATCCAATCCTGCTGGAGTTTCAGACTCCCACAGCAGTGATTGTGGTACTGGAGAAGGTCACAGCATTTTCCATCAGAACGTGAGAACTGTAGCTGCTAACAAAAGGCATACGCTGTGTGTGGCCTATTGTAGACAGACACGTATTTAATATCTGAAAATAAAAAATGTAACGCTGAGCCTATTATCTCAAAGAAAAGAAATTTAGAAAAGAGCATGGACCAGCAAGGGAGACATGAATGGCAGATCTGAAAAGGACACATTCTCATTTGGCAAGTCCCTCTGGAACTGAACTCGCCTTAAATGCGTTTAATTTGATTTCTGAAACATAAATTTCGTTTAACTTGTGATCATTAGACTGTACTCCAGGACAAGATGCCTTGTTGTTCAGAGTGATTACCACGAGGCCCTTCCAGGTCTGCAACATCAAGAGGGCACTCTACCACACGCATGAGATTCTTCTCACCTGCCTGGAAGGGGCCCCTGGGGACCAGGAACCATTTTCACAAAACCACGGCATCAAGTGAGCTCAGAATGGATTTTCTAATTGAGTGGAAAGCAGGTACTGTACTCGGAGTTTCAGTAAACCAGAATACAAGGCTGGTGGTACTTGAAAAATGCTATTTAAAAGAAAGCACATATTACACTTTCTAACTAAATCTACCAGCACGGAAGCAATGTTGGGTAGCAATGCACCCCACATACCCACAGTGCGACTGCTACGACTCAGACTCTCCACTACTGAAGACTGACTCTAGTCCTTTACTTTCACCGTGGAAGCCCCTCCTGGCATAGGGACGATCTCAGTCCTGCAGGTCAGCATTTCCCCTATCCACGCAGCTCAGCAGGCCTCCACCAGACCCTGCCTTTCTTTTTTTTTTTTTGAGACGGAGTTTCACTCTTGTTACCCAGGCTGGAGTGCAATGGCACGATCTCGGCTCACCGCAACCTCCGCCTCCTGGGCTCAGGCAATTCTCCTGCCTCAGCCTCCTGAGTAGCTGGGATTACAGGCACGTGCCACCATGCCCAGCTAATTTTTTTGTATTTTTAGTAGAGACGGGGTTTCACCATGTTGACCGGGATGGTCTCGATCTCTTGACCTCGTGATCCACACGCCTCGGCCTCCCAAAGTGCTGGGATTACAGCCTTGAGCCACCGCGCCCGGCCAGACCCTGCCTTTCACTTTTCTTTTTGCTTCATGATAACGCTACTGTGGAGCGCTCCTTGCACATGCCTTGTCTTGACGTGGACTCTAAGCCTCACAGGGAGCAACGATAGCCTCTTTTTCCGCATTCTGTCTGGCACTTAGCACGGCATTCTCAGCTCCTAGCCAGGATCACTCATGCTGGATCTGTTGGCAGGCACTGTCCGTCGAGGTGACTCTGTTCTGCACATTAGTGAATTTGAGACCGCTCTGGAGCTAGTGGTGGGTTGAATGGTTTAAACCTCCTCTGCCTGATGGAATTTTATATCAAAACACAAGCCCCTGCTGTATCGCAGGAGAGCAGATGGTCGGGCCTTGGTGCAGGGAGCAGTGAGCAACATTCGCTGTCCGGTCCTGTCGGAGAGGCCTAAACCTTGGACACCCAGGCCCAGGGCAGCACAGCCCAGAGAAACAAACACCACCCACCAGAACCAAAAGGTGAAGCAAGGCTCAGCTGCATGTTTACTGTGATGGAAAAAAGAAAAGCAAAGTCTCATCAAGGCTTCTGTGGAATTCAGCCACGCACCAGAGCCTCTCAGAGCAGTTGTCCCTGACAACTGGCCATCAGCGTGCGGGGAGAAGAGTTCCCAGCAACGGCACCCTGGGTTTACTGCAGAGGAGAGGCTGCGGCTGTGCCGGCTGCACAAGAACCAAACGTAGATGCCGGCAGGGTCGGCTGCTGCGCTGGAGGGAGCAGGCCTGCCGTCTCTCCAGCGCTTGGAGAAGATGCGGGGCTACCGCTTGCCAGGCCTGGAGTTGAGCTTCGAGGGCAGGGTCCCAGGACCTGCTTCTCAACCCGCTTTGCTGCTGTGGATATCTCTGTGTAAGGAGCTCTGCGCAGCCATTTCATTCCATTCTTGAGTGACACTTGTGACACCCCTTGGATCTAGGTGACATGAATGGTCACATGTACCATGGGAGGTGGGAGCAACTGCAAACCACTAAACACCACCGCTTTCTACGTCCCAAAGGGAGTGCCAGACAACCGCGAGATCAAATCTGCAGCAATCACATTCTTACACAAACCACAATTCTGCTCAAAGAAGAGCAGAGGCGGAAGAAACACATGCTCCATGGACCCTGAGGAGGACTTGACATCCTCTATATTAATTAGAAATATGTAGTGGTTAAAGTCCCCCACCGTGTGATATCATCATCTGCATCACCATAAACAAAATGAGGATGGTCTTTGCAGTTCTTCCCCCAGCCCCTCTAAACCCCGGTCATCTGATTTCAACAGGTGAAGGGATCTGTTGCCAGTCACTGAAGCACTGGACTGAATCCTCAGTTTGAATGTTCCAGGCAACTGTGGTGCATTCAAGAAGCTTACTTACCCAGGGGACTGCAACACTCTCTCCCGGAACTTACTGAAGCCTCTTCCATGTTGGAAATGGTGTTGAGGCAATTTAGTACACCTGGCACTGCTGTGGCCACATTACACCTTCACAGCTTCCCCCACCCCCCCAGCTTTCTCATCTTTTTACTAAACTCACAACTTAATGAAGATGAAGTTCACATATAATAAAGTTTACCTTTTTTGGTGTATACAATTCAGTGTTTTAAAAATATATAATATTAAAAGTCACTCATCTATTACCACAATTAAATTCCAGAATAAATTCTTCATCCCCTTTAAAGGAATTTATACCTGTCAGCAATCATTTCCTTTTCTCCCACTTCTAGCGTCCAGCAGCCACAAGTCTGTTTTCCATCTCTATGGATGGGCCTATTCTGAAATCACACAATCTGTGGCCTTTATGTGAGGGTTCCTTCACTTAGCGAGAAGTTTCCAGGTTAATTCATGTTATGGCATGGATCAATTCTTCATTCCTTTTCACAGCGGAGGAGTGTTCCATTGTATGGTCACATCCCATTTATTTATCCATTCTCCAGGTGATGGATATTTGGGTTGTGTTCACCTTTTTTTGGCTATTATGAAAAATGCTGTTGTGAACCTTGTGTGTGTGTGTGTGTGTGTGTGTGTGTGTGTGTGTGTGTGTGTGTTTTACATAAATCAGATATGGGTGAGACCCAGTGTTGTGAGTCTTATATACAAGTTTCTATAGGGACATATGTTTCCATTTTGTCTGAGTCTATGCCTAGGAGTAGAATTACTAGGTGATATGGTAACGCTGTGTTTAAATTTTAGCAGAACTACTGAACTATTTTCTACAGAGGCTACACAATATATATTTCTACTATTAATGTAATAAGGTTCCCATTTCTCTGTATCCTGGGAATATTTAGCGTTTTCCTTTTTTTATTTATTTTTTTTTGTTTGTGTTTGGTTCTTATGACCATCCTAGTGGGTGTGAAATGGCATTTCATTGTGATTTGATTTTCATTCACCCTGATGATGAAAGATGCTGAGCATCATTTCATAGGCTTTCTGGCCATTGTCTTTTTTTGGAGAAATGTCTCTTTAAATCCTTTGCCTGTTTTTAAATTGCATTATTTGGTTTTTCTGTTTGTTTGTTTTAAGTAGTAAGAGTTCTTTATATATTCCGGATACTAGACCTTTACTAACTACGTGATTCACAGCTTGTCTTTTCATTTTCTGGATAGTGTTTTTGACACACAAAATGTTTTAAGTTTGATGAATTCCAATTTATTTTTTATTTGATTGCTTGTACTTGTGTTGTCACATGTAAGAAACCATTGCCTAATTCAAAATCACAAAAATTTATTCCTATATTTTCTTTTAAAAGCTTTATAGCTTTAGCTCTTACATTTAGGTCATTGGTCCACACTGAGTTCATCTTTGTATATGGCAATGAGTTAGGGGTCCAACTTCACTCGTCTGCATGTGGATGTCCTATTACACCAGCACAATTTGGTGGAAAGACTACTGTTTCCTTATTGAATGGTCTTGGGTCCCTTGTCAAAAAGTAATTGACTATGGATGTCTGGGTTTATTTTTGAACTCACAATTCTATTCCATTGACCTATATGTCTATACCTCTCCTAGTACCATACTGGTTTGATTGTTGCAGCTTTATAGTAAGTTTTAAAATCAGGAAGCATGCGTCTTTGAATTGTTCTTTTTCAAGATTGTTTTGGCTATTCTGAGTCCTTTGCATTTTCATATGAATTTCAGAATCAACCTGTAGTTTCTTTAAAAAAGAAAGAAGGATTTTGATAGAGATTGGGCTGAATCTGGACACCAATTTAGGGAGTATTATCATGTTAACAGTATGAAGTCTTTCAATCAATTTATATAAGATATCCTTCCATTTACCAAAGTCTTAATTTCTTTTCATTTTGTTTTGCAGTTTTTAGTACACAAGTCTTATACTTCTTTTCTTAAATTTATTCTTGAGTATCTTATCAGTTTGAAACTATGTTAAGTAAAATCATTTTCTTTATTTTATTTTGGGATTGTTCATAGCTAGTGGATAGAAATACAAATGATTTTTGCATCTTGGTCTTAAATATTTCTTCCTGCTGAACTCATTTTTTTTTTTTTTGGTGGGTTCCTTAAGATTTTCTGTATACGTTATGTCTTCTATGAATAGAGACAGGTTTACTTCTTTCTTTCCTATCTGGATGTCCTTTTTTTAAATTTTTTATTCTTACCTAATAGCCCTGGCTAGACCCTCCAATATAATGTTAAATAGTCATGTTGAGAATGAACATCCCTGTCTACTGTCTCCTGGTCTTAGGGGGAATGATTTCAGTCTTCTGCTGTTCAGTAGGATGTTACCTATTGGGTTTTTCAAAGATACTTGTCAGGTTGAAGATGTTCTTTCTGTTCCTAGCTTGTTGGGTTTTTTGTCAGGAAAGCGTTTTTAGATTTTGTCACATGCTTATTCTGTGTCTGTTGGGATGACCATGTGCTTTTTGCCCTTTATTCTATTCATGTATGTATAATACATTGATTGATTTCCATAAAAGCCAATTTGGTTTTCCTGGAATAAATCCCATTTGGTCATGGAGTGTAATATTTCTACATATAGTGAGATTCAGTTTGCTACTATTTTGTTGAAGATTTTTACATCTGTTTTCATGAGGGGCATTGATCTGTAGTTTATTTTTTCTTGTGATATCTTTATTTAATTTGGTATCAGGGCACAGATTACCCTTTTCTCATTTAGGTTTTGGGGCAATAGTTTAAGCCTGGATTACGATTTGCCTGCATTTTTTGTACCTGTGGAAAATAGTTTTACATGATAATATCTACTTTTCTCATCTTAGGGTCTAATGATTGTATATTTATTTACTGAGGAAAAAACTTTTTTTGCCCACACATGTAGGCATCTAACATGATCATGAGAATGGATAAAACAGTTACATACTGTTTTATCTATAACCACCACGTTTTTTTATGATAACTCCTATATTATTATTATTATTATTATTATACTTTGAGACAGAGTCTCTGTCACCCAGGCTGGAGTGCAATGGCATGATCCTGGCTCACTGCAACCTCCACCTCCCGGGTTCAAGTGATTCTCCTGCCTCAGCCTCCTGAGTAGCTGGGATTACAGGTGCCTGCCACCACACCTGGCAAATATTTGTATTTTTAGTAGAGATGGGATTTCACTAAGCTGGTCTTGAACTCTTCACATCAGGTGATCTGCTCACCTCGGCCTCCTAAAGTGCTGGGATTACAGGCAGGAGACACCATGCTTGGCCCTATATTATTACTTTATGGGCAAGGCTTTCTTCTCTCCCTAAACCTACCACTCTCTGGCTACTAAATTCCTCACATTACTCCATTAAGCCCACTTCACATATTACCTTCTCCATGAACTTTCTCTTGAAAGATTTCTCTTTTTCCTCTCAACTCCAATAGCACTTGTGTTTGGCTTATTCAATAGTGCATCTCTATATCTGTTTTTGTTGTAGGTTTCTTCTGTGGATTTTAGTGTCTTTTCTTTCCTGAGAGATTTATGGTACTGGTTTATACTTTATGTCATCTTCAGTAGTACCTATTTAGTACATTCTTCTTAGTTCACACTCAACATATGTTGCTTTAATAACTTTCTTAATTCACCCTTGATATGAATGTCCAGTAATTCCATGTAATATATAAAATTATTATATTCATGCCACTGTCTTTATCAGGAATTAATAAGTAATTGTATAAGTAATTTTAATATGTGCCAAGCATTTTCATGTAGTAAACAACTTTATAAACACATCTAACATGTATAAAATGGATTTTTAAAATTGAAACCATATTATATCATATGGCACAGTGAGAATTAGAACTTGGGAAAAATAAATTATGTAACAGGTAGTTACTTGTTACTTAGAAAATATTGCAAGGTAAAATTATGCTCTTTCTCTCTGGCAGCGACTTGCTCTTCCAAGAATGAATACCGTACCTGGTGTCAGAAGTATGACTGATGTGACGATCAAGGAGCAGATGACCAGAATGACAAGCAGTGCAATTGCTATTCCTTTCCAATTCCTCTGCGGAGGGTTACTCCCCACCAGCTCCTAAAAACAGCAACAACAAAGACAACCCTAGTGAGTGAAATAAGGAAATAAAATAAGCCAAATAGACATAGTTCATTTAAATCAAGAGCCAAGGCACACAACAGTGAAAGAGGCATCTTCCCATCCTTGAAGCCACTGTTAGCTCCTTTTCTTCCCCTCTGCCTTCAGTGCCCCAAAGCCTTGGGCTGCCATTTTCCTACTATGGCCAAATGTTACTTCAAGAAAGAAAATCTGATATTACTATGTTTACAGCTTTTGTGCAAACCTAATGCTCCTCTTCCCAATAATCCAAACTCTACAGTACAGTATAGGGTAATCTTGGAGCTTTCCTTCATCACAGCTAAACTCCTTACCCTAATTGAATCCAAATCAACTAGAATTAAACTTTTAGCTCCAAGTCCTCTGTCATCTTTCCCCCCAACACCACTGCTTTTTTTTGAGATGGAGTCTTGTTCAGTTGCCCAGGTTGGAGTGCAATGGCGTGATCTTGGCTCACTGTAACCTCTGCCTCCTGGGTTCAAGTGATTCTCCTGCCTCAGCCTCCCAAGTAGCTGGGATTACAGGTATCCATCACCTTGCCCAGCTAATTTTTGTAATGTTTTTAGTAGAGATGGGGTTTTCCCATGTTGGCTAGGCTTGTCTCAAACACCTGACCTCAAATGATCTGCCCGCCTTGGCCTCCCAAAGGGCTGGGATTACAGACATGAGCCACCATGCCCAGCCATCCTTCCCTTTTTTTACATCCATGTGATCAACTTCTATTTCAGCACACCAAATTTAAATATTAATTTAGCACATGCTACGTGCCAATTTTCATCTCAACTTCTGCACATCACATTGCCTTCAGGCTTTTCTTTTTTCAATAGCTCCTCATTCAAGGTTTCAAGATTTTCCTGGTCTCTCTTCACGGGGAAACTCACCTATCCTTATTCTAGGTTTCAGTACCCTTCAGGGAAACCTATTTCCACTGCAGCAAGAGGTGGGAGAGGGACTCTGGAGACACTGCTAAAGGGTGCTAAAGACTACATAAGTCTGGGAAATTCATCACGCATATTGCCTGCTGAGACCAAGTTTTCAGTTCCCTGCAAAGTAGAGGGAGCATATAACTGGTAGTCCAAACTGTGGTTCTTTGAGAGACACAAAGGATAATAGGAATACTTAATAAGTAATAAATATAACAGTTACATATTAATTATTATTATTAATTACACAGGAGTAAATAAGGACACATGGTCACACTGCAAAGGGACCACTTCTGCCCATGTATAGTCTGGAGAATACACTCTTATAATGCTCATAATTGCAACTCAGTAATCAAGCCAAAATGAGGTAGAATGAAGATGGCTTCAAAAAGTAGACAACGCAATATATAAATATATTTGCATTGAATATTAAAAGTTTATTAGAATGTGTCAAATTGCTACAAACCAAAATAGATATTATGCAATATCATCCAAATGTTTAAAATTGTCTATATTGGTTATTAAGAGAAATTCATGGGCCAATATAGGCTTAGTAGGAAAGAGTTCTATGGTGGTTTAGAATTTCTACAAGTCTTCATATTTGCCATCTAGAACTTAATTTATTCATCAGAGAGTAGCTTTTTAGAACTTAAAGACTATCCATGAGCAACAAAATAGCTATGGAAAGTTCCACTGATTCAATCTCATTTCCTATTAGATAGTATTTTCTGTGGGAGAAAATCAGTGGCCAGGGCCAAGGACAAGTAATTAGCTCTTGCTAATTCAGCAGCTTTTCATTTCACCCGAATTCAGAAAGAAAATAAGCCCTTTCATCTAGTCTGTGACTAGCAGGAATCTCTCAGTGGTACTGTTCATATAACCACCCTGGTACATGCAATTTCTCACAGCCCCAGCTGATATTCCTCAAACACAGTTAAGATGAAATTCCAAGGAAACCATTAGAAACAGAACGCCAAGACCAAATCTTATTCATGAAGCAGAATGATAAAAGTAATGTTATCTTCATTAGCCCAAATAATTGATATCTTTTGAGTATTGTTTCTATTTCATTTTTAATAATATTTATTTAAAAAAAAATTTTTTAGAGACAGGGTCTCACTCTGTGGCCCAGGCTAGAGTGCAGTGGCATGACTATAGCTCACTGCAGCCTTGACCTCCTGGGCTCACATGATCTTTCTGCCTCAATCTCTCAAGTAACTGGGACTACAGGTGTGTGCCACCAAGCCTGGCTAATTTTTATATTTTTTAGAGACAGGGTCTCACTGTGTTGCCTAGGCTGGTCAAACTCCTGGCCTCAAGCAATCCTTCCCTCTCAGCCTCCCAAAGTGCTGGGATTAGAGACATGGGCCACCAAGCCTGACCTGAATATTGTCTCTTGTAATAGTAATCTATACTTCTAAATTCTGTTTTAAACACATTTATTACATAATAGGTACATTGGTCAAAGTTCATATGCAAATTAAAAAAAAACCCTAGGACTTTTGATTTGTATCAATTATTTGACCAGCCAATAATGTGACTGGTTTACTTACAAATATTCATTTGAATAAACGTTGCAGTGGTAAACCCCTCCCTGGCCCCAACACACTCATGATATGACAGTGGTTGGATATTGTTACAGGTCATGACATAGAGAATGTGTTTAGAAAAAGGTTTTAGAAAGAAGATAAAGATATTTGCAAGACATATCACACGAAGTAAGTTGAAGGAAGCGTTTCTCTTCAAGTACCAAATACTTAAAATCCTCATTTGAAGGCATATCACATGGACCGGGGAGCAAACTTACTCTGTATCGCTCTAGACGGCAGAGTTAGAACCAAAAGGAAATTTAACAGAAGCGAATTGTGCAACACAGAAACTTCAGAATGTCTAACCGTTAGTACTGCCTGATGATAGAAGAGGCTGCTTCCTGGAAGTGAGCAGGATGAATGGACATCTCATGGAAATACCGGGGGTCTGATCCTTCAGGGAGGAAGGCAGCAATAGATGGCGTTCATAAGGAAGAACACAGCAGAAGTTCTATGGACATATATAAGATGGAGACGAAAGATACAAAACTGTGGACGCTGGTACTTGGGGTGAAGAAATGAATGACAGAAGGGCACTTGGTGAACGTGGGGCAAAGACTGTGCTTCTGTCATGCCCACTGGACTAAGATAAGGTTTTGCACAGAAAACCAACCTGGTATGCATTAGGGAATTAAAAAAAAATGCACAGTAAGATAACCCATTGGCATCAATGCCTATCCTACTCAACTGGAGTGATTCTGGATCATATACCTCATTTCTTAGGTACAGACGCATCACATTGCCTTTCCGGCAGCATTCTTGCATTAAAACCCACAGGGATAAAGATGTTCTTTACCAAATTCCATTTTTATTTGCCAAATTTTGTTTGTCAGACTGCAGGCAATTTTCTTTTACTGCACAAAAAACATTGTAACCATAATAATGGGAAACATAAGAAAAAAGTGATGAAAAATCTTGTTAATCCAAAAAATTGACTTTTTAAACCATTTTCATATTCTTTTCTATTTCTGGTCTATATGTACATTTAAGTTTTAAGTAGGCACAACCACAGCATAGATATAGTTTTCAAGTTAGAACGCAGGCTGATATGTACTTCTTTGAGCATGTAATTTGGCTCCCCCAATGCAGACTTCCTCCTAACTTGCAGGAGTTGAACTGTTAAAAAATTTGAAAGGATTAACTCCGCTTTCCATGGAAGTCAGAATAAGTCCCTAGGTTATCCTCTGGCACATTGAGTTTCAGTAGTGTATTTCTCAGTAGAATTACATATTTTTTGCCTCGCATGGTGAAAATGAGGCTGTAACATATTCCCTATTCGGTGTGGTACCACATGCATACTTTGGAGGTCCATTAAAATGGAAAAGCATGTTCACAATCAACCATTGGCTCTAATAAGAATAAATCTTTTACCCAGTGATCCACATGCATCCATCCATCCATCCATCCATCCATCCATCCATCCATCCATCCATCCATTTATCCATCCATCCATCCACATCTATCTACCATTCACCCATCCTTCCATCTGTTCATCCATATCCATCCACCCATTCACCCATCCATCTACATCCATCCATCTATCTATCCATCCATTTACCCATCCATCCATCATCTATTCATCCACATCCATCTACCATTCATCCATCCATCTATTCATCCATCCTTTCATCTATTCATCCATATCCATCCATCCATCCATCCGTCCATATATCTGTCAATCCACATCTATCCATCCAACACACGTTTATCTAGGTTTACTATGTCAGGCTGGGTTTTGAGAACCTTGAATACAGGAATGAATAGACATTGATACTTTCAACCAAAGTTTAGTGGCTTTCATTTTTTTTTATATTTCTTCCTTGTAATCTAGTACATCAATGGGGGAAGGGACAAACAATAAGCAGATAAGCTCTTTAAGAGAAGAGAAAAGCAGGACAATGGAGTTCTGAGAGCTGATTGCATCAGAGAGATCTCTAGCAAAGTGATATCTGAATAGAACTAAAGGAAACCTGTACAGCTGACATCTGAGAAGACAATCCAGACAGAGGGAGTGGCAGGTGCCTGGCCTGTGAGACAGTGTAGGCTTCAGTGGAGACAGCAAGGAGGCAGTGGCCAGAGTGGGAGAGCAAGGTGACCATTCTATGAGAGCAGGGGGGCAGCAGGGGCCTGGGAGTGCAGAGCCTGAGGGCCAGGTGTGAGGGCCAGGTGCAGGCTTTGGCTTATCCCTGAGTGCAAGGGGTGTGAGCACAGCAGTGTATAAATAAGGCTCCCACTAAGGAAGGTGGCCAGGGGAGCTGCATCGGGGAAACACCTGCAGAAGCCAGGGTAGGAACAGGAGCGGCCAAAAAGGAACGGGGTGACGAGGCCTGTCCTGGCTGGCAGCAGTGGGTGTAGCGGGAAGTAGCTGAATTCTGGGCATACAATAGAAAGATATCAGCCAACAGTGTTATTCTGAGCGGGTCATGCAGACCTAGGTGTCAGGATGCATTTATGTATCCCTTTTGCATGTAAAGCCCTCTCTCAGGCTCCAGCCTTCTGTTTTCAAGAAAAAAACCACCTGTGACATGGCAAGTCTGTCCGTTTTCTACCTCTAAGTCAAATCTAAGTTCTACCCCACTCTGCTCACACCTCACTGTTCCTGGAGCAAGTGATTCCCTTCCATGCCCCCTTTCCTCAGCCCCCTACAGCTTTTCTGTTTCCGGGAATTCCCCTTCATCTTCGTTTGCCAGGCAAATCCCTTTGCATTCTTTACTTATCAGCTAAAATATCACCTCCGACATTATAGTAAATCTTGTCTGGTTTCATAGGCATTATTCTTCCACCTGGACACAATCACAACACTCTGTGATTGCTTTTCCGTAACACTGTTTCACTATTATGCATTTTATATATATATATATATAGTTTTAATACACATACTGTATTATAGTATATGTAGATTATTGTAATGCTTGTGTCATTACCAGAGGACAAACAACTTAAGGACACAGTTATCTTGCTGTGTCCAATGTCTCAATGCCTGGTGCAAAACTTGGGACAACAGAGTGCACAGAGACTGTGTGTTGAGTGGATGGATGGATGGATAAATGCCTTTAGAAGTAACAGAAAGGCAATCACTGATGAATGTAGAAAGCAAAGGGTTAATGCCAGCACAGTGGCTTGCATGAGACCCAAGCAGTAACGCACCCTGCAAGGCGTAATGAAAACTGACACACATGGTTGGCAATCCTGTCCTTTGTGACATCACTGTTGCTCATACTTATTTTTAACTCAGGTAAAAATAAAACACACAATGAACTAAAACCAAACTATACCTTTTCTAAGTTGTTTGTTCATTTTAAACATAAAATTCACCTTTAGTCAATGTTGTTATCTTAGTAATTTGTGATTATAGCTTGATTTTTGTGTGTACCAATTGCGCATCTTAAGTGCAAGTAACAGGTTAAGATGACAATGACAGACACCACAATGTCCGTGAACTGATTCGAGCAGGACCCTAATGCAGGCTGCCTTGATGTCCTCCGCAGCTGCAGCCTCTCCATCAGGGACCGCATTCCTAGTCTCTCCTCTCTGTGTTAAAATTGACACAGGTCACCTTGGCCTGAGCTTCGTCTCTCTCATGAATTCGCCTTGCTACCTTTATCAGACTTTGTGCCTTCGGAAGAGGAGATGATTCAAACGAGAACTCTAAGGTGGAGACGATTTTTGAATGCTGCAAGGAAGGAAGGGGCTGGAGACAAAAGGCACTGATTGCTTAGGTGTTATAAGGATTAAATGTATATGTATTTGAAAGCACACCATAATTTACAACAATTATAGAAACATAAGATACTAATTTACCATTTACTGCTATCACCACTAAGTAATGTTTTAGCAACATATGGCATGTAATAGAGGGAGAACTGGAAAGTGCCTTAGATTTCCTACCCTTTATAAAGAAAGTGAAGGGGCTAGAGTGATCACATTCCACCGTGACCCTCCAACTTCTTGTTTCATCCTGAGCTTTAATGAGGGGAAATCCGAAATTTAATTTTTGTGGTGTCCTCCAAGCAGAGTGATATCAGTTACTGGATCCATAATTGTGACTCCACAATAAAGTGATGCATTCTTCAAGCAGACAGTCACCGCCGTGAATGTTCCAGGCCCATGTCCCATGATGTGCTTATTTCATGTAATGCAAGTCCGGCCTTACACAGCTAAAGGGATAGAAGGAGTAACCTCCAGCAGAAGTGAGATTGGAGAATGATTTCACAATCAACCAAAGCCTCTTCCTAAAGACACACCCCTGCAGAAGACTGGAGCAATCAGGGCTGCACCGCAGGTGCCCCGGGGACAGCTGAGGTCCAGCCTTGCCAGCCACGGTGGGGACAGCTGGCAATTGTGCATTTTATGTCCCTTAGCTAAAGGCAGAGGGGTCAACCAGATGGCCTTCTCACTAGGGAAGGAGGAAGTGAAGTAAATTATTGCTCTCATAATAATCTATCTTTAAACCAATCAGTCTCTTCTATCAGGCAGCCTGCAGAAGTATATTAAGACTAGAAGACTATGTCTTGTTCCCAAAATAGAAAGCGGCCTTTTTCTAGGATATAGCCAGACCCAAGTTTAGGTAATTGATAGCTTTAAATAATGCCAGAGGATATGTATAAATCAGCAGTGACTTGGGATTCACAATGCAGGCTGGAGGTGGAAACACAGGCTGGTCTCACTGGAACAAGAGGACCCTAACTCATCGCCCAATAAAGGGCTGCATGTACGTGGCAGCGAAGACTTTCCCACTGCCTGACATGCTCTTTCCTTGTGACTGTCGCTTTGTTTCTTGTGAGTCCTTTTGGGGTGCATTTGCACGTTGTGGGAGTGAGTGAGGGAAGGATAAGGGATATGGTCACAAGACGTGAATTAATGCTGCCTTCATGTGAATAACTGCAGAGACTGCAGGTGTGGGCGGCTAAGCAGCCCTTCTCCAAAGACCGGAGCAACTAATGCGGGAATGGAAGGCGGTGGTGGTGGAAGATGATGTTATCCGACCTTCCCCAACACACACTTTTATTTATTTCATTCACTAAAAGTGAATTCTGGTTCACCTGCCCAACTTTTGAGGACTGGCAATTAATTATGCGGCACGATCATCTTAGTGGAAGCAGAGGAGTCGATGTTTCCAGTACATCCAGATACCAACCTGCAGATGCTCTTCCTCTCCTGAGCAGTGCCCACCACGGCCTCCATATTAATAAGGGACATCTCACTACCCAGGCTCTCCCTCGCCCTTCCCATATGCGCCTCACGGACTCATCTGGGATCCACTCTCCTTTGCTCAAATACATTTGGGAACTTCTAAAGTTGCCTGTTTTACATAAGGTAACTTAACGTTGCTGCCCGAGGGCACAGCACTTTGAAATCCTATCCACCACCATTAGGAAGGCAGCTGTCAGCCCTCTACTTGACGATCAGCAAAACTGTGTTTGCAGAATTAACTTCAGCCATATCAATCCTTCTAGAAAACAAACAAACAGGCACATGATTGACTCAACAGCTATCTGTTAACATTTCTTCTTGATTATTTTTACCTGCAAATTCCAACATCAGAGTTCAAATTATTTTAGCCTCTTCAGTTTAATCGACTGGGTCTGATTGATTCTTTTATGAAATTAGTTTAACATGGAAGTGAGTCTTGCTTTTAGAGCTTAGTCTATTTTGGTTCTATTTTGATATACGTTTTAAAGGTATCAAGTTGTTTCATAGATTTCCAAATGCAGTAGCACTGTGACCCAATTACACACAGAAGAAATGTCACAACACATCATGTCCAAGAGAAATCCCTTTCAGCGAAAAGATGCCTAGGAAGTAAGCTGCAGAATTTGAAACTGAGCATTTGTATCTTTCACCTTGCTGTGTATGATAACAGTGTCTTAACGCATCTTCAGATAATGGCTGTTTTTGCATAGACTCACTGAAACCCACAGGCGATTTTGAGATGAGTTTTCTATACTGGGTAGCTTTTTGGCATGCTCAACACATCACTTCTCAATGTCAAAAATCCCTGCAGGTGCTCGATAAATATTAAGTAACTAACAAACCAGTCTCAAAGGCAAGGAACACCAGCAATTTAATGGCAGAGACTAAAATAATTTGAGCTCATTTTAAAAAAAGGGCTTGCCACCCTGGTACAATGTCCCAGCATGGCAGAGAGGCATCGTGAGAGTACCCCAGTCAGAATGATCTGAGATGCCCTCCTCCTCCATCCATGGGCCCCGGAAGCCACATTTCTAGTCTGTGAGCCCTCTCCTCTCCTCCTCAGCCAGAGACAATTAATTAGGCTAACCTAGGCCAAAAGTCTGCTCCAGGATTTGCGGTGTGGGTTTAAAATATTCCAAGTTGTTCTTGGCTGCTGTCACGAACCATGAGAATGGAAGGTGGGGAGGGAAGTTAAGTGCCTGCTGCCATATGGCATAAAGATTCCAAAGGAAATAAAGCAGATTCACAGAATGAGAGGAATGAAGTAGAGAGGCTCAGGATCAAAGACAATGGAAAGCAAAGAGGCAAGCAGTAAAAAAGGTAAGAAGCTCAAAGAGACAGGATGAGCTCCTCCTGGCTTTCCATTTCTTGATGTACTTTTCATCCTGAGGCCTGGAGGCATTTTTCCCTTGGATTTAATAATGCACTCCTACCGCTTTAGGAGTTATTTCATTTCTCATTTTATGTAAACTAGCTTGAGTTGATTTCTGAAACTCGAGAGCAAAGAAGCTGAATGCACAGCAAGCACAGATGCGCTGTCCAGCCGCCTGCCCGCCAGCCCCGCACCACTTCTGAGAAGGCATTCCCTGAGGGCGTGTGCATGTGTCTGTGACATGCTCTGGATACACTTACACTCAGAAACTAGGTAGAAATGCCAACCACACTCTTGGTTTACAATTTAACTTAATTTAGTTTCATTTAATTTAATAATTGTAATGTTATTTTTTGACAGGGAGTCTCATTCTGTCACCCAGGCCAGAGTGCAGTGCCATCTTGGCTCACTGCAACCTCTGCCTCCTGGGTTCAAGCATTTCTCCCCCTCCCCGCCTCCCAAGTAGCTGGGATTACAGGCACCTGCCACTGTGCCTGGCTAATTTTTGTATTTTTAGTAGAGACAGGGTTTGGCCAGGCTGGTCTTGACCTCCTGGACTCAAGTGATCCATCTGCCTTGGCCTCCCAAGGTGCTGGGATTACAGGTGTGAGCCACCGCACCCAGCCTTTGGTTTACAATTTTAAAATAACTAATTTGCCAATTTCATGTATATATTTTCTTTGAAAAGGCTGGTGATTATACTAGTAGGTATAGTTGGTTTCCCAGAGAAATTGAGTGAACTTTAGCATTTACCTTAACAGATCCTCAAGAATCAAATTTGTCATCACCCACCAACCTTCTAGTCTGGGCCCCTCTGTGACAGAAGGAAGCTACTTTAAGTGGAAGCAAATGCCAGCCAAGACAGTTGGCACCGCAGAATTCGCACGGGTCTTGAAGAGAATGGGCTGTTCCTGAGGTCTTCCCTATTTCAGGTATCAAATTACTCAAAAAGAAGGCTGTAGTATTTTAAAACTTTAGCTGGCCTAGGATTGGATCTGTTCATTAGATCCAGGTTAAACAGCCGTTGGCCTAGTGTCAACATTTTCACATAGTCCAGGATAATGCAAAAACAAATAGCATCAGAGAAATGATTAGTCAGAGGGATGCAACTGATGAGTAATTTTTCTATCTTAATTCACCTGCACCCTTAATCTCCTTTGTCATGAAAGCTAACAGTCACAGGTACCAGGGAATGGGATGTGGACGTCTTTGTGGGGTTTCATTGATTTGTCTACCAGAGTGGTGTATTCCATTTAACAGAATGCCACACAGCAATGCAAATCACAGCCTCACTACATGCACAACAGGAACAAATCTCACAAACAGAATTTTCTTTTCTCTTTTTCTCTTCTTTTTTTTTTTTTTTTTTGGACACAAATTCTCACCCTGTTGTCCAGGCTGGAGGGCAATGGTGTGATCTCAGTTCACTGCAACCTCCAACTTCTGGGTTCAAGTGATTCTCCTGCCTCAGTCACACAAATAGCTGGGATTACAGGTGCACACCACCATGCCTGGCTAACTTTTTGTATCTTTAGTGGTGGGGTTTCGCCATGTTGGCCAGGCTGGTCTCAAACTCCTGACCTCATAATCTGTCCGCCTTGGCCTCCCAGAGTGCTGGGGTTGTAGGCGTGAGCCACCGCACTCTGTCAAAAATATCATTGTAAGTGACATAGATCAGGCACTAAAGAATATAAGGTGAATGTTTCCATTTGTATAAAGTTCCAAAGTGGGCACACTACACTAAGTGGTTCACGTGTAAGGCCATGAAGGCAAGCCGGAAAGACGTTTCCATGAAATCCAGGATGCTACATAACTCAACCAGGAGACAGGAACTGCAGCTGGAAAGAGGAAGTCAGGGGACAAGAGCTGCAGGGTGCTGGCTGTGCTTTCCCAGACCTGAATGAGTTATTTAACATCAGGAAATTCAGGTTACACCCACCTGTGAAGCTGTATGTTTATACGTTCCATAGTTTTTGTACCATAATATTTCACAATAGCAATGGTTAAGCACAGGTACTGGATCCCAGTGTCATGACAGGAAGCACTGGCCCAAAGTGGTGAACTAGAGAGACACATCCTACACTTGCACTCAGTGGGGGGGAGAGAGACATCAGGCAAATGCAGGTATGGAATTGCACATACCTGCCAGTTCCGGGAACTGGCACCTGGAATTCCTGTCCATTGAGGTAAAACAACGGACAGGAATTCCAGGTGCCAACAGGGAGTATAATGATGGAGTGTGTGCTGATTTTTACTAGGTATTGGGGCAGGCAAGGGCGCTCTGAGGAAGAGAATTTGAGTTGAAGGTTGAACAGTATATAGAAATGAGGTAGTGGCCAGCTGGGGCAGTTTTCCCGTGCCATGGAGTGGGTGTAACCTGGCGCACATGCAACTGCACATCAGGAGCAAGGGGTGAAGCATCTGAGATCAGGCTGGACAGACAGGCACAGACAAAGCCAGGCCCAGCCTCGTGAACCATGCCACTGGTCCTGTATTTTATCCAAACACAATAGGAAGCCAGTGGGGGATTCTGTAAGCCACCACTAATAACTTCTAGAAGAAGTCAAACATTAATTATTCAGTTTGTCTACTGACATCAGAAAAGTGCCTAGAGAAAGGTCAGGATTAGTTCCTTCTCCCACTGTGCCTTCAAATGTGTCAAATATCAGGCCAGTGTGGAATCAGGCACCTTAAAAAGTAAGCTATTCACACAGCAACTATAAACATTATCGGGATAAAATCAACGACACACACCTGACCGCAGGATCGCCCGTTACACCGCTTCCTTCTATTGTCTAAATGTATTTTCTTCCTAATATTTATTCACTGTGAAAAGCTCTGACATAAATTTCTTTTATGTATCATGGACCATTTACTATAAGTAGAAGGTAGCAACAAATTACAAAATCAATGGTGCACATATCTCAGGATGGTAGAACAGCCTTCTAATCATTGTATTTCCATATTCAGGAGGACAACAAATGACTTTGGGATAGCAAGAACAAATTTTAAATCACATTTAGCAGCTGACACGTGTCCGTCAATAATCATCCAGGAGCCTGCTGGGCGCACATCCCCATCTCGGCTTCCCTGGCTCATTTCCTCAATCTTCATTACTGTGGCTCTTATCTTTCCACAAAGGTGCTAAAAGCCAACACAGATCGTAATTAACCCCAGGGACCTAGGGGTAGACTGGAGGAAAATGCAGGACTCTGTATGGTTCCAACCTCACAGAAGACAGCAAAGAGGCTCTGACCAGGTAAGCTCCACTAGCGAAACTGGTGAGAAAGTGTTGGCCCAGTGCAGCCCATGGCAGCGACTCATGGGAACGTGCAAAGAGTTTGGTGTGGTCTCTCTCAATAGCTCCCTTCCTTCCTCCCTCTCCCCCTCCTTCATCTCCTCTCTCTGTCTCTCTTTGTTTCTCTCTCAATGTCCCCCATCACTGTCTCTCACACAAACATAATTAATGCCCTGCAATCCACAATTTAAAAGAAATTCTCAGCCAGGCACAGTGGCTCACGCCCATAATTCCAGCACTTTGGGAGGCTGAGGCAGGTGGATCACCCAAGGTCAGGAGTTTGAGACCAGCCTGGCCAACATGATGAAACCCCGTCTCTAGTAAAAATACGAAAAGTAACTGGGCATAGTGGCTCATGTCTGTAGTCCCAGCTACTCAGAAGGCTGAGGCAGGAGAATTGCTTGCATTGGAGGTAGAGGTTGCAGTGAGCTGAGATAGTGCCACTGCGTTCCAGCCTGGGTGACAGAGCAAGACTTCATCTCAAAAAAATAAAAATAAAATAAATTATCTCTGTTCGGGAACAGCCATGAACATAAAAGCAACAACAACAAACAAGAAATGTCTGAGTATAAGCAAGCCCTGATCAGAAAGGCAGAAGAGGCTCAACTATCCAGAGAGTCATGAATTCAGTCATTTCTGTGACGAGTTATTTCGCTCATCAGAAGATAACAGCACCTTGATTGGAAAATGCCGATGATCCCAGCAGCACTCCCCATAGCTCAGGTGAGCAACTCAGAAACAAAGGTGGGAGAAGGGAAGAAATATGCAGACAAGAATTGACCACGCACCGAGAGAAACGTGGAAGAGCGTGTCAGATGCAGGGAGAGTGAGAAGCAGGTCACAGCCCCAAAGCCAGCAGCAACCAGAACGGAGGGGGGAAGCGGCAGCTGGAAGATCCCACCGGTCTGGACCTTTCTCGTGAAAGCCAGCAGCCACGTGAATCCCAAGGCCCCCTGGCACGACACTGTGTGAACATTATAACTCTGCAGTGTTAAAAAAAGGGGCAAATATGGGTCTATGATGGCTTTTTTTTTTTAACAGCAGCATGGTACATTTCTAAATAATTTCTGCCTGAAACTATAAAAACACAATCTGCACTTTAAGTAGCAAAATTTGGGGTTTTGTGAAGTTGCACACAGCAGGAACAAGAGAGCTAAGTTTCTGTCTTAAACTAAATTTAGTCTGTTAATGTTTTACTTTAATTTGATCAGTCCAGCTTAAACATTATTTTATGACCCAACCTCTTTAAATTGTTATAGTTTTAAACATCTAAGGATATCATTATCGTTCTTATAGGCAAAATGGATTTTTAAAAAATAAACATAGTTTACGATACACCGAGACCTGAGGCGTGTGTTTTAGTCGTGACATGTACAACACAAAAGGAAAGACAGAAATCTTTGCTTTACTTCGAACATCGTGTAACAGGTGAAAAGAACGTATAGGGGCTAATGGAAAGCAAAGGTGATGATTTTGTTGGAAAGTTGGACCTGTAAGGAAAGGCCAGGGTAATTAGTGTACTTATCTGGAGAAAGAGGGGCTGGCCAGAGCTTAATTACTGCCTCCACATACAATGCATCTGTATCATCCAAAGGATTTTGGACAAAAGAAATAATAATGATCTAGTTCCTAGGACAGAGGCAGAAGACGAATTGACATGACAAGAAGGAGTGTTTGAAATAGCTTCATGTATTTCTCAAAATGATGGTTCGAAGACAGCCTCAGATCCCCCTGGGTGTGCACGTCAAGTGCAGATTCCTGGACCCTCTGAGCTGGAGTCTCTGGGGACAGGGCTGGAGAACGTTCATGTTTCACAGTGTGCCCAGTGCACTCTTATCAACACTGCAGTATGAGTCCAGGAGCAGGGACTCACGTCTGTAATCCCAGCACTTTGGAACGCTGAGGCGGGCAGATCACCTGAGGTCCGGAGTTCAAGACCAGCCTGGCCAATAGGTTGAAACTCCATCTCTACTAAAAAATAAAATACAAAAATTAGCCAGGCATGGTGGCATGTGCCTGTAATCGCAGCTACTTGGGAGGCTGAGACAGGAGAAACACTTGAACTTGGGAGGCAGAGGTTGCAGTGGGCCGAGATCCAGCCTGTGCAACAGAGTGAGACTCTATCCAAAAAAACAAAAAACAAGAAACATTGCAGTCCAGCATGAGAACCATTACCTAGAAGAACTTCTTACACCTGCAACCTGCATGAGTCTGTTTGGCAAAGCCCCTCACAACTGGTTTAAGAACTGAAGGCTCAAGAGTTTGTGATGGAAATTTTTCAAATGTAAAATTCTGCCCATTAGCATTTCACAGACCAGTTTAGAAACGTACCCGTGTAGGAACGAAATTCTGATTGGCTGTCTTCTAGCCCTTGACTGGCCTTATTTAAGTACTGCATGAGTACATGTCATATGAGCGGCAGCTTTTCCTAAGTACAGTTTTTCCTTTACCAAGTCAGAAGCAACATGGGTGAACAGTGACATTATTACCAAACAGCACTCACGACTTGTGATGCCCACTTCTGCGTCTTGAATGTTTCAGCAAAACTCAAAATTTGAAACCCACACTCAGCATACATAAGCGTTGTGGCTAGCACCATAATGAACAAGTAAACTGGTAAAAACAATAATGACAATAGCCAAACTCAGTGCCTTATAAAATCCAGTGCAGCTGCCGAAAGCCTGCTCATCTAAGTGCGACAGGAAGCATGGACAAGGGCACTGTCAGTCCCGAGGGAGAAGGGGATGTGTGCTTCCTCCCCAAAACCCCTAGATCACTGTTAAGAAAAAAGAATATGTCCATTCAAGGGCTATCTCACTGCCCCACATTGGCCTCTTTTTGTCCAAAATGTTCAGATACGTATCATGCAACAGATCTCAGTGTACTTAGGGCCATAAATATTGGTGCTGATTAATTGTGACTATGGTGATTAAGGAAGCGACAGCAACATATACATTCCATACCAGAATGCATGAAAACTCTGTCTTGTCACATAGCAGCATGATAGAAGCAATTCTCAACAGAATCTTCAACAACCAGTCCACTTAGTACATGGTATTCACTAGAACCGAAATGCTTAAAACTAGCTTTATTTAATAGTATTGCAGATTAACGGAGGAAAAGCTAAACTGCTTGTACTGTTATTTTTGCTCTTCATTTCTTTGAATTACTTTGGACCTCAGAAGCTGCTTTACTCAGAGCACCTCCTTACCGTTACCCCCATTTTTTCTTCCAAGGGAAGTGGAGGGTGGGGAGGACAAGGATCTGGGCCAGGCTGAGATCCGGGCACAGGAACAGATGGGCCTAGTCTGAAACCACAGAGCCCAGGGCTACCAGGAGCTGTGCACTGCCCTGGATCACTGGGCAGACACCAGGAGAAAAGGAAGGTCCTGAATACCAATTCCAAGGAAGGGGTGTAAGAAAGGGTGAAGGGAAACGGAGCCTGACATGAGGTTTTGACGACAGCGGCTCTCTGAACCCTTGGAGCTAGGGGTCTGAAGTGCTCTTCCGCCACCTGCATGCTTTTATGGGCGGTGTGCCCCGGGCCCTGGGAGATGGCGTGGGCAAGCGGGGTGGGCCTAGACTTGCTGGAGTGGCCCTGAGCCAGTGCTGCTCGGTGACCATGTAACTGCATCTCAAAGGACGGTGTTGGCACTTCCCCCGATGGCCTGTGCCCCCAGAGAGCATCCCTGGCAGCTGTCCTCAGGGCAGCAGTGTTCCGAACACAGGCCTTTGCTGTCTTCCTTCCTCTGAGGACTTCACCAACACTCCCCTCAAGGTGTGTTTCATCTGAAACAACCAGCGTTGCTCATGCCTTCTCTCTGGGTGCTACTCAAAGCGAGCGCCGTGAGCATTGGACATCATTAGCATCCATCTCTCTAGCACCAGGGAGCCTACTGACATTTTCACACATTGAACTTGCAATATTGGTTTCCTGAATGGAAAAGATTTCTCTTAATGAAAGAAACCACAGAGCCCAGATGAGCTCTGTGGGCTCTGGGCTTACAGATTGAAATGAGTCAGACATCCCTGGGTTTGCCTCCACCTTGTACCAGCAGAGCTTCCATCCATTGAACTCCTGGAAGCTCAGATGTCAGCTGGGAATAACATAGCCCCTGCAGCACTGAAGTGAGGATTACAGACAACATAAAGAGCTTCTACCAGAGTGCCCAGCGCAGAGCGGGCAGTCAACACACGGTGGCTATCAGTAGGCATTACCTATGCGAACAGCACCAAAGTGCACCTGTGTTTCACTGCTGGGGAAGTGCTATGGGCTGAACGTTGGTGTCTCCCGAAATTCATAGGATGAAATCCTAACTCCCCAGTGTGACAGCACTAGAAGGTGGGGCCTTCAGGAGGTCATCAGGTCATGATGGTGAATGGGGTTAGTGCCCTTCTAAGGAGACTGAAGAGCCTGCTCTCTGCGCTCTGCCATGTGAGGACACAGCAAGAAAATAGCCGTCTGCAAACCAGAGCTGCCCATGCCAGCCCACTGACCTCAGACTCCCCAGCCTCCAGAATCGTAAGGAATACATTCCTGCTTCTTAAACCGCACAGTATGTTGCATTCTGTTACAGCAGGCTGGATGGACTGAGACAAGAAGTTAAGGTAAACACACAAAAGGCATCTCTATAGCAGGAAGCCTCCCCAGTTGACCTGCATCATTACACTAGCCCAGGGCCCGAGTGCTGTTGGCTCACAGGAAAAAGAAAGCATTGGTCCAGAGATGAGATGCAGCGGCCTGCTGAAGCATCTAAGGCTGTTGAGGGGCCTGGAGACCGGAGGTGAGCACAGAACCCTGAGATTCTGGCAGCAGCTCCAAGAAGCGGAGCTTCTCATCTTCAAAGGCTGAGCACCAGGAGACTGGATTAAAACTGGTGGTCTGACTTTTTGGTGGTGGGCTGCAGGCTTTAGAATGTCAGGACGGGTGGCCTGTATTCCAGAAACCAGACAGCACCAGGCCAACGCTCTGTGCTGGTGGTGACCATAATAAATGGCAGGACTGTGACATAACACACAGCTCCGTCTGAAACGCCTGTGACAGGCCTGACCTGCACTGGTGACATGACATAAGACACGTGGTGCTGCTGGACCTCATTCAGCTCCTGCCGCACCCTGGCACTCCAGGGAGGAATGCAGTCTCCACATTAGCCCTGGGTCCTCCTTGACTTGGGTAGCCATTCTGAGGCTGGCACCTGTTTCTGCATCTTTAACCATGACAATTACACATCTTCCTGATAACGCTCAAACGAACAGCATTTGTGAGGCTACACAGCTGTAAGCCTGCCCAGATTGCTTCCTGACTTCAGGAAGCCTCTTCAATGTGTTACCCAAGGGGGTTGTTTTTTGTGGCCATCCCTTAAAAGTGATGCTCTGTAGCAGTGAAGTGCAATGTTGAAAGTCCCAGCTCCAATGATCAAGAAAGAGAGGCACTAGGCTTTTCAGTATATGCGATGTTTTCTTCCCTTGAAAGGTGAATGGGAAGCCTAGACCCAGTAGAGGTAGGTTCTAGGCCTGCTGCCCACCAGCTGTGTGGCTAGATGGTCAGAGAAGCGTCAGCAAATTCATCATAACTTCGCAGTTGGGTCAGGCCTTGCTGTGCTCACACTTGGATTCCACTGACCAGCTAAGAAGAATTTCCCAGAACTCATTTCATTTGATCAAAACACGGATAAGACAAATTATGCTTTTTTTTTCTTTTTTTTTTTTTAACAGATTAAGAAGCAGAAGCTCAGAGAGGTTAAGGGACTTGCCCCAGGTTACACAGATGTAAAGTAGTAGAATCAGACCTAAGGCCAGGCCTTTAGATTCTAAATCAGAGGCTCTTTGACTACAAAACCTAAGGAAATAGTGTATGTTCTTTTCATTTTATTTTATGTTTTATTTTATTTTAATACCTTTTGAGGTACAAGTGGTTTTTGGTTATATGGATGAACTATACAGTGCTGAAGTCTGAGAGTTTAGTGCGCCTGTCATCCAAACAGTGTACCCTGCGCCCACCGCGTCTTTTTATCCCTCACCCTCCTCCCACTCTCCCTAGTTCTGAGTCTCCAATTCCATCTTGCCACTCGCTATGCCTTACATTCCCCTAGCTTGGCTCCCACTTGTGAGAATATTGATATTTGGTTTTCCATTCCTGAGTTACTTCACTTAGAACAATGGCCTCCAGACCCATCCAAGTTGCTGCAAAAGACATTTCATTCTTTTCACAGCTGAGAAGTATTCCATGGTGCATATATACCACACCTTCTTTTTCCACTCATTGTTTGGTGGGCACTAGGGTTGATTCCATATCTTTGCAGTTGTGAATTGTTTTGCAGAAAGCATGTGCGTGCAGGTGTATTTTTGATATAATGACTTATTTTCCTTTGGATAGATACCAAATAGTGGGATTGCTAGATTGAATCGCAGATCTCCTTTTAGTTCTTTAAGAAATCTGCATACTATTTTCTACATTTATTCTTAAAAGCTCTTTATAGCTTTAAAATGCAATCTTCCTCTGAATACTTCAATCACTCTATATTAGTAGAATATCTGTTTTGGGTGTATTATGCTAAAATGACATCCCGAATAAATACAAATTTAAAGCAATTTTTCCATCTCTAGAAGCCAATGATGCTGATTTCTGAGTTTTCAGCATTTTTTAAAAAAATAAGAGTATTGAAATATTTTATGAAATAGTATGAAGAATTAATACTTCCCAATTTTCAACAAAAATCTCTCAACAGAAGTTATGTCACCTTCTTAACTGCCTTTTTCATGTGGCAGATCACTGTTTTTTATTCAGAAAAATTTGGAACATAGAGCTATAAATTTTCCTAGGTCTCTTTTAAATAAATTTCCTTGGTTAATACCTTAATATAAAGTTCAAAATGCTGATAATTTAGATTAAAAGATACAGCAATTGATTCAGAGCTTCCACACCACTCGCACCAAAGGCTTGTTTATAAAATGTTCTACTGGTTTGATTTTGGGCAAGGCAATGCAAATTAACTCTTTAGGAATTAACCTTAAAATAATTAGCTTCCCTTGGCTACCCCATTTATTCCAGTGCTGAATGCATGCCTAGAGCCTCAAGGTTGCTACCGAAGGCCCTGCAGTGGTTGCAGAGGCAACAGAAAAGTGGCTTCCTCCCATGAGCAGCTTGCAAATGAAGACACTAGGCATTCATCTATGAATCACCCAAAAGAAGCAGAAAGCAAAGGGAATTGATATTCATGTGGGCTAAAGGAGAAAAACAGGCTTTATAGCTATTCAGTTATTGGTGAAAATCAATGTCTAAATACAAAATGGAAATACGTAAATGTTTACGGTAGCTTTTGCTAAGATTAATGTGCAATATTCAGTTAGGAGGCCATGTGTCGGTCAAGTTCAGCCTTTCCGACAACTGAAGGTTATTTTCACATCACTTACTTTTGAGTAAAGTATTAATGACTGAATGTGACTTTATTTCTAAGGAAAAAGAAAGCCTACCAAATAAAGAGAATACATACATCAAAATGTCAACCGTATATAAACTCTGCAAATAAGGCTTACATGTGTCCCACAAAAACTGTGATTAAAAACATATAAATCTTAAGCTTTTTCAAAAACTATTTCATGCACACAAAACAATACAGAATGCACTTATTCCTAACTTTTAAGACATTAGGGACAAAAGTACCGTGTCTAGCTCAATACCATGCATTTATGTGAGAGAAGCAGAAAACTAAAAAACTCAAATGAAAATGTAATTATAAAATAAAATTGCTTTCAACAATAGAATATTAATGAGCTTAGTTGCTATTTCTGTGTGCATGGAGACCCTTACCAAAATTATCTCTGATTAAAAGAAACCTATTAGCACTGATGCAAAAATAAGAATATTGTTAGAGGAAGTGGTAACTCTGGGGGTCAGAAGATGGTGCACATTACTCTTCACAAACAAACTGGACTCCTAGAGAAGGAAACAAATAATCCCCCTGGAATTTTGTGTTCTATTCATAAAACCTTTTTCAAATATTTATGGCTCAGTTTTTTTTTTTAAGGCAGAGTACAAAATAACCTACTTAGCCGATATTTTTCTAAAACCATCATCTCATGGTTTTATATGTCATTCCAACACATCCTCTCAACAGTCACCAGGTAGCCAGAGCACCAAGTCCTGAATTCTGAGATAGCCTGGGATGGCTTGCCCCTCTGAGAATAATACATTAAGGCTGTGTCTCACCTGTACAGGGACCAGATATTACAGAAACCTTCCACTCACGTGTCCCAACCATAACCTTCTAATGAGATACACCCCACAAAAAGCGCTATGGTCAAGAGGGAATAAAAACAGTATAGGTTTTCTACACGTGTCTGTGTCTACCACGGAATTGCAAACTCCAACGAGGTCATGTCATGTCATATTCATTACCACAGCTTACCAAATTCCGACATGATTATTTGTATTTTGTAGGTCCTCAACCAAGTAAGTTATCAAAAGATTGTGTTATAAAAGTTCCCTTTGGCAGCCAGGCGCAGTGGCTCAAACCTGTAATCCCAGCACTTTGGGAGGCCGAGGTGGGTGGATCACGAGGTCAAGAGATCGAGACCATCCTGGTCAACATGGTGAAACCCCATCTCTACTAAAAATACAAAACATTAGCTGGGCACGGTGGCGCGTGCCTGTAATCCCAGCTGCTCAGGAGGTTGAGGCAGGAGAATTGCCTGAACCCAGGAGGCAGAGGTTGTGGTGAGCAGAGATCTCGCCATTGCACTCCAGCCTGGGTAACAAGAGTGAAAC